>NC_087548.1:42773873-43091118 GCF_963921805.1 Phalacrocorax carbo
TTCAGAAACATGCAGGAAAAAATTAAGATTGTATAGATTTAATTAATATATTATTTAAGTTATCTAATAGAGAATTTTAGCATTTCAGGAATGCATTAATGCTTGCCCGTTAGAGGGTTTTAAATTGCATCTTAGGTATGGCAACAAAAAAGCTGTATTTTTAAGAACTGTAGTGTGAATCAAACATGATGATGCAATTTGTTATTCAAGCAAGCTAAAGATATGTAAATTGTCTTTCAGTATATTGTATGTCTGTTAAATTTATAGTCGAGAACCTAAATCAGATTTATGTTTTTTATCAGACGAATCATATACAAGGGAATTTATTTGGACGGATTTATTAGCATGTTTCCAAAGATAGGCCTTTTTAAGGCTTACATAGACATTATGATCTGAAACCTTATTTACTTCAGTGGGTTTAGTTTAAGTTTGACCAAAAGTATATACCTGGCAATGGATAAACCACAACTGCCATTGAAAGACTTAATCATTTGGAAGATTCACTAATATTTTTGTCATAAAAGATTAGTCATCAGACATGTCAAACTGGACTGAAGCATCTCCAGCACCTAGTTCTTTAGTTTAATCACTGAAGGACCAATTAATGCATTTATTACAGCCAACCATTTTGCTTATGCTTCAGTTCCTGAAGTGGAACGAGAAACTCTTTCAAAAGGCTGTCTAACGGTGCATACTATATGCCTTCAGGCAACAGATGAGCACAGTGAGTTCTGATCTTAGAGATAGCTTTTTCTAAAACAAAACATTCTTAGATATTATCAGGATCATAATCAATAGCATATGGCCCTTTTAATGCTGTTTCTGCAGGAACACACTTGAGATTTTGCTGTACTTTGTTCTTCACTTGTTTCCAAAGGTACGCACCTCAGAAATGTCATTCTTTTCATCAGACAAGCTCTTTAGCAGGGTAAACAGCCTGGAGCTGGTGAAAAAGGAGGGGAAGGGAAAGGGGAAGGAGGAGAAGAAGAAAATGAAAGGGAAAAGGAAGAGAAAAGGAAAGGGGAAAATATTATGATTCAAATAATTTATTCATCCAAAAGAAAACAGTTTTTCTGCAGCTCTCTCCACCCAATTCTAATAGTAGCTGGTTGTTATGTATTATTGTGTGTATTTTAGCTATGCCTGGATGTCCTAATCAGTTATAAGGCCTCTGCTGTTATTCTTTTCAAACAGAAAGCCAAGAGTTGCTGTCAAAAGAACTTAGCTCTGTGCTTGCCCTTCTCTTATTATTTTTGTTTCTTAATATTCCTTCAAGTTAAAGCAAAAATATGAGGACCTAGGAAAAACAGAAAAATAAGAAATCATTCAGAAGAAGGGTAATATTTCAACAGAAGAATTTTCTCCAGTTCTTATCTTTTGCACACAGCTTGTTAAATCTTATCTGCTTCTGTATGCCAAACCATCCCATATTTGCTTGTTTGAACCAAATATAGGCATAAATCGACCAGATGAGGGAAAGACCATTCAGTAACAGAGAAAAGTGAAACAGGAGCCCTCAGCTGAATGTATTTGTTATCTAAGATCAAAAGGCAATTATACTTGAGAAACAGCACTGCATAGAACAGACTTCGCTATTTCTGAGAATAAAACGTTGCTGGTGTCAGCAACCATCTACAAATTGTTGAGGAGAGCATGGATATTGCTTCTAACATGCAATAGCACCATTTTTGTTATTTTTTTCTTAGCATTTTCCGCCTTGTTTTCCTGTAGTTGTGTTCATTGTAATGAGGGATGATGGCTACTATGTTTCCATTAACTGCTGAGTGGGCCTGTATGGAAGTTAAATGCAGACTCTTTCTCTAATGCTTATGAATTATGTCAGAGTAGCAGACAGAAGAAAGAATTCAATGGCAAAGAGTTAAATTAAACTCTAAGAAGCCTACCATATCATCCTTCATTTTCTATCATTAATGTCTGTTTTATTTTTTTTTTCTGGGTCTCACACAGGATGAAGGCGAATAACTATAAATAGACCTTTCATTTGATCTTTTTCACTAATTCGAACTTGTATCAGCAGATAAATTTTACTGCTCATGATTGCTTACAGTTAAATTAAAAGCTCTTTTAATAAAGAAAAGATACATTTTAATTTCTAATACATCAAGTAGATTTCAAGTGTTTGTTTTTCAAAAAATAATGGTCCTACATGTTTTCTCCCCTATCTTACTTAGAAGAGCAGTTGTCTTTTGTATTTATGCAGAATGGAAGACATAAGTCTTTCAACAATTTGATGAGTTTTGTTTTATTCAATCTGTCCCTGGAAATGTATGACTAAAAGGTCAGACACAAACAGATTTATGCTTCCTTTTATATGATCTTTTTCTAAAAGACACTTCCCTTCTCTTCTTTGTTTTTGTATATGTGGTTTGTTGCCTCTTTACTGTGCAGGTGTTAGTGGGGGGAAAAAAAAAAAGAAAACTTCCTGCAATTAGCAGAAACTCACTTTGTAGATTGCAGCAAATGTGAAACAGCATAGACATACAGGGTCAGCAACCAAAATCCTCTCTGAGAGGGCTAACGCACCACTGAGCCTTGTAAATCTTTTTTAACCTCAGTCTCAGGCCTGGATTTATTTGTTTTTCTAGGCAGACTGATCTGGCTTTCTTCAAGCTCTGCAAAATGATCTGTCACTGTCTACCCAGATAACCTGAGGCAGCCAGTAATGAAGTCAGCTCGCCAGGCCTTGCAAATGGGCCTGGTATCTTAGATCATGTAAGACCTTTTCATTTATTAGATTTCCACCTCAGGGCCTCCTACACCTCTTTGCCTTTCCCTGCTGTACACGCCCATGTGCAGACACAGTAGCCCACCCAGGAAGGTTCTCGGCAGCCTGAGAACAACTTCAGAATTTGATTCAGGAAAACTGCATTTCCAAACTAAAGAAGCAACTCTTCATTCTTGTTCTTATATTGATGTTGGTGTGCTTTTAATGGCCTTGGAGGCTGATCTGTAATAATCACAGTGTGTTAACTACTTTCAGCCCTGACACAGAGAATAATAAAGAGAAATATATGGGACTTAGCTAAACACAGCTCCTGACCTAAATCTGAAATAGAAAATTATTTTGGTAGCTTTGGAGTGGAGAATCCCAAAGTTTTGGAGAAATGGTTCATATTAGAGATGTCGTAACCATGAATAAAAAGGGGTAACATAAAGCAGGATTTTACTTTCCCAACCTATGTCTCCCAAGATACCCACAGAACCTATGCATTTTCCTTTCTAATTTATATCCAGGTTGAATATAATTAGTTTTTGCCATATTTCCCCTTGTTACACTGCAGCATTAAAAAAATACTACTTCACACATTTGCATTATGGAATATGGTTCTTTTTGTGATCACTATGGTTTTAAATCCAGGCTATACAATCCCCCTGCTCTCTATGATGCTCATAACCTCATGCAGTGACACAGACTTTCCAACCAAGAGTCAACATAGCAGTACTTTCTGCAAGCCTCATGAAGAAATAAGTGATGAATCGAGCTGACTGCCTATCAGTTCAGATGGAGATGGTCAATAATGCAGCAATTGACCCGCTGATCCTGAGCATAGAAACAAGACCCTATAGTACACTTTTGTTATTACACCCTGTCCTGGTTTTGACTGGGGCAGAGTTAATTTTCTTCATAGTAGCTACTCTGGGGCTATGTTTTGGATTTGTGCTAAAAACGGTGGTGATAATGTGGAGATGTTTTATTTGTTGCTAAGTAGTGCTTACACTAGTCAAGGACTTCTTCAGCTTGCTCTGCCAGGCACACAAGAGGCTGGGAGGGGGCACAGCTGGGACACCTGACCCCAACTGACCAAAGGGATTTCCCATACCATATGGCATCACACTCAGCATATAAAGCTGGTGGAAGAAGAAGGAAGGGAGGAACACGTTCAGAGTTATGGCATTTGTCTTTCCAAGTAACTGTTATGTCTGATGGAGCCCTGCTTTCCTGGAGTTGGCTGAACACCTGCCTGCCCATGGGAAGTAGTGAATGAATTCCTTGTTTTCCTTTGCTTGCGTGTGTACCTATTAAACTGTCGTTATCCCAACACAGGAACTTCCTCATTTTTAGTCTTCTGTTTCTCTCCCCCATCCCACTTGGGGAGAGTGACCAAGCAGCTCTGGTGTGTTTGGTTGCTGGCTGGGGCCAAACCATGAGACACCCATACTTACCAGGCTTCACAGGACAATCCTGCTTCCTGACAGCACACACTGCCTACAAGTCAGCAATGGCTTGGCTTTCTGCTGGAGCTCACTGGTGGGTTTTACCAGCAAACAAACATAAGTGAAGAGGATGGGTGAGCCCTTAGCTGAATCCCACACTAGAGATGTAGCTTGTGTCTTTTAGGAGCTCTCATCATCTCCTGGAGACAAACTGGTGAGAATCTTTGCTTTGGAACAAGACATGTGCTTGGTTTTCTAGCAAATGTGTTATAATTAGATTTCAAATGAAGTCTAGATCTGATATGGACTCTCTCTGTGGTTTTGACAGTGTTGTTAATTGACCTTCATCTTCATTCATTACATTCTTCCTTCATAAGAATTTATTTGGCAGATTGGGTGGAGTGTTTCTAATGCTATCTAAATATTTCCACTCACAGACTGAACTGCAAAATTTGACCTATGAATGAATCCCACACAAATTTAGGTTTGGGCATGGATTGCTTTTGGCTTTGACTGTGGGTGGAAGAGCATAAGGTCACAAAATTAAAAATCTAGAGCCTCTGAGAGTCAGTGGTATCCAAAATGTAACACCTCCATAATAAATTATTAAGTGTTAATGCATCTTGCATGAAATATGAATTAATAATTACATTTCCTGCCAAGAAATCACAAGCTAGACATTTAGTCTCAAACTCTCATTAATTTCCCTGGAAATCATACCTCCACTTATCCTTAATAATTTTTAAAACCTCAGTCAGTAATGGCAAGCACATCCAGAAAACTCAGGTTGCAATCATTTAGACCATCACATAGATTACAGACAATCGAGGCAGGAGGAGAGAAAAAGAGACATTAAGGAAGTCACCCTATAAAGAGCAAAAAGCAGGTAATACACCCTGAGAAAGTCAGCTTCTACATTACCGTGACATGAACAACAACAAAATAATTTACTTCAAATATCAATTGCTGTCATAAGTTTGACAAAAACTTTAGGGGAATACTCAAAATTTTATATGGCTGCCCATTGGACCTGAAAATTAAAAGTCTGATAACTTAGCTGACTAACTGTAATCAGCTTAATCAAGATGCCAGTCTTGTTCATGTGATCTAGACTATTTGTTATGTTTTTCAGGAAAGGCATCATGAAAGAAAAAAATCATGATAGAATTCTGTCATTTACCACCATAAATTAGAAACAATAGTCAATGGCACTTCAGCAATGTAAAAACTATCACACATCAAAAAGAATTATCTTGGTAATGGTAACTAGAAATCTGAAAAACATAGTCCTGATGCGCAGGTACATCAACAGGGTAATTCACTACCAGATTTCTGATCTGAAGTATAGTATAGTCAATACAAGAACAACAAACCCCCCATGTTTTATAGGGGAAATTTATTCCACAGTGATATGCCTTCCTTTTCCAAAGCTTATGGTCTGTAGTATAAAAAAGGGATTTTAACCGTTATGAGACATAGAAGCAATCTAAGCTAGATTTTTTTTTCCCCTGCAGCTTCCATTTGACAATATATTTTCCCTTTCTTAAGACAGTTAAAGAATCATAACAAAACAAAAAGATTACACAGTGAAGAAAAGAATATACAGGATTTTTTTTTCATTCATACTTTCTTTTTCCCTTCCCCTAGATATATATTCAGGTTGCTAGTACTTCATGGCAATAATCATACATTATATGGAAGACTATGCATTAGGAAGTGGGAACTAGACTTTGATGGAATTTAAAACCAACTGCTAATAGCCTTATTTTCAGGTAAAGCTTTTTAGCAGAAGGCTTTGTGGTGACAGTATATGCCATATAAAGATGACTGGCAGGCACTAAAAGATCAATACTACTTAGAGATGATGATGATTAGTGTCAGCAGACAAGCAAGTATTATGACCTTATGAAAGGAGCTGAGAAGCAGAGCCAGACTTGGAGCCACACACATTTGAGCAAAGCACTGGTTTTTTCTGGCTAACATGCTTGGCAGCTCTAGCATTATATATTCATCACAGATCTTTTCAGCAGCATCTTATAAATATTATATCAGTCTGACTCGGGCAATGCCTTATGTCCATCTGTTCACATGACAGTGTAATCCCCAGTTTACACTAATTGTACACGCTCTTCACAAGAATGCCCTGGAGTAAGACCAAGGAGAACAACATCAGCACCTGTGTCTACAGTTTACCTGGATAAAGTGCATGACAGGAACATGAAACAAGGACTGATCTTGGGACCAATTAACACAGGCTAGCAAAAACTGCATTGAACTTTTCTTCTTTTTGCAGTACCCTGGACCTCAGGGCCACACACATGCATGCACATACACATTCTGCAGATTTTCACCATTTAACTTAGGTAAGGTGGGGAGAGGATGGACAGAGCAGTCTTCCTATTCAATCAGAAGGAAAAGCTTACTGAATTGTTTGGTATCACAGAATTCTGGAATGGTAGGGACCTCTTGACATCATCTTGTCCAAACTCTCTGCTTGAATAGAGACATCTAGAGCAGAGGGCACAGGACCATGACCAGGAGAGTTTTTAATGTCTCCAGAGAAGGAGACTTCACAACCCCTCTGGGCAGCCGGTTCCACTGCTCTGGCACCCTCACAGGAAAGAAGTTTTTCCTCATACTCAGGTGGAACTTCCTGTGTTCCAATTTGTGTCCATTGCCCCTTGTCCTGTCATTGGGCACCACTGAAAACAGCCCGGCCCCATCCTCTTGACACCTGCCTTTCAGATATTTATAAGCATTAGTAAGATTCCCTCACCAGTCTTCTCTTCTCCAGGTTGAACAAACCCAAGTCTCTCAGCCTTTCCCCATAAGGGAGACGCTCCAGTGCCCTGATCACTTCTGTAGCTCTCCACTGGACTTGCTCAAGCAGTTCCCTGTCCTTGAACTGGTAAGCCCAGAACTGAACACAGCACTCCAAATGTGGTCTCACTAGGGCACAGCAGAGGGGGAGGATAACCTCCCTCACCCTGCTGGCCACACTCCTTTTCACGCACCCCAGAATACCGCTGACCTTCTTGGCCACAAGAGCACAGTGCCGGCTCATGGTCAACTTGCTGCCCACCAGCACTCCCAGGTCCTTCTCAACAGAGCCACTTTCCAGTATTTCAGCCCCCAGCCTGTACTGGTTCATGGGGTTGTTCCTCACCAGGAGCAGGACCTTACACTTGCTCTGGTTGAATTTCATGAGGTTCCCCTCAGCCCAGCTCTCCAGCCTGTCCAGGTCTCACTGAATGGTAGCACAGTCTTCTGGTGTATCAGCCACTCCTCCCAGCTTGGTATCATCAGCTAACTTGCTGAGGGTGCGCTCTGTCCCATCATCCAGGTCATTGATGAATATGTTGAACAGGACTGGACCCAGCGCAGACCCCTGAGGATCACTGCTAGTTACAGGCCTCCAGCTAGACTCTGCCCCATTGATCATGACCCTGAGCTCTGTTGTTGATACAGTTGATACAGTTGATACAGTTCTCAATACACCTCACTGTCCACTCATCCAACCCACACCTCCTTAGCTTGTCTGTGAGGATGTTATGGGAGACAGTGTCAAAAGCCTTGCTGAAGTTGAGGTAAAAAACATCCACTGCTCTCCCTTCATCGACGCAGCCAGTCATGCCATCACAGAAAAGGCTATCAGGTTGGTCAAGCATGATTTTCCCTTGCTGAATCCACGTAGACTAGTTCTGATAACCTCAAAACTGGGAGGAGCTATTGATACTCTTGAGGGCAGAGAGGCCCTGCAGAGGGATCTGGACAGACTGGAGAGCTGGGCAATCACCAACCGTATGAAGTTTAACAAGAACATGTGCCAGATTTTACACCTGGGGCATGGTAACCCTGGATATGTCTACAGAATGGGGAATGAGAGGCTGGAGAGCAGCTCTGCAGAGAGGGACCTGGGGGTTCTGGTTGACAACAAGTTGAACATGAGCCAACAGTGTGCCTTGGCAGCCAAGATGGTCAACCATGTCCTGGGGTGCATCAAACACTTTATTGCTAGCCGGTTGAGGGAGGTGATTGTCCTGCTCTACTCGGTACTGTGTAAAGTTTTGGGCACCACAGTGTATTAAGGATATGAAGCTACTGGAGATTGTCCAGAGGAGGGCCATGAAGTTGGTGAAGGGTTTACTGGAGCAACCATATAAGGAGCAGCTAAAGCCATTTGGTTTGTTCAGCCAGGAGAAGAGAAGACTGAGAGGAGACCTCACTGCAGTCCTCCTTCATCCATTTGTGTTTTTTTAGAAGCTCTTTGCTCATCCATGCGGGTCACCTGGCTCCTTTGCTGGATTTCTTCCTCACAGGGATGCACTGGTCTTGAGCTTGGAGGAGATGGTATTTGAATTTTGACTAGCTCTCTTGGACCCCTCTACCTTCTAGAGCTCTAACACACTTGAATCCTTCAAGCAGGTCTTTGAAGAGGCCAGAGTTAGCTCTCATGATGTCTAGGGTCGTATCCTACTTATCACCCTGCTTCTACCATGCAGTATCCTGAACTCCACCATCTCATGGTCACATCCTCACCTAGACTTTCTTTGTTTTTTAGTATAAGGTCCAGAATCACATCTTGCCTCATTGGCTTCTCCACCACCTGTGTCAAAAAGTTATCCTCAATGCTCTACAGGAACCTCCTGGATTGTGCATGCCTCATTGTGTTGCTTTTCCAGCAAATACCAGGGTGGTTGAAGTCCCCCATGAGAACCAATGCCTATGATTCTGAGGCTAATTCCAGCTGTCTGTAAAAGACCTCATCAACTTTCTCTTTCTCATCAGGTGGCCTGTAACAAATGCCCACAGCAATGTCATCTCTATTTGCCTGCCCCTTAGTTTTTACCCATAAGTTCTCAACTTATTCTTCCTCCACCCCTAAGCAGAAGGGTTGCTCCCTCACATGAAGAGCAATTCCCCCACCTTGCCTTGTTGGCCTGACTTTCCTAAAAAGTGTGTAGCCATCCATGACAGCATTCCAGTCATGAGAGCTATCCCACTATGTCTCTGTAACTGCAATCAGATCGTGGCCCTGCAACAACACAGAGATCTCTAGTTCCTCCTGTTTATTCCTTGTGCTGCATGTGTTGGTGTACAGGCATGTCAGAGAGGTAATTGAGCACTCAGGTTTCCCTGGAGGGGTGCACAAGGACCCATGATAGCCATGCACACCCTTGAGGCAGTTGGTCTTCTGACTGTCATCTTATGAGGTAGTTAAGGCACCTTTGTTGCTGCTCTGGCTGGCCTGGCTTATTCCCTTGTTGGATGTGATGGCATTAGTATTGACGCTTTGGACCCTACCCCTGAGTCCTTCAGTTTAAAGCCCACCTCACCAGGTTGGCCAGACTGCTGCCAAAGATTCCCTTGCCCCTTGTAGACAGGTGGATTCCCTCCCTCCCTCCCTAACAGTTACTGGGGAAAGTCCCATTGTCATAAAAGCCAAAACCCTTGTGATGGCACTAGACACGTAGTCAAGAGTTGATTTCTATTATTCATCTAATATTGCCTTCCCGTTTTTCCCAAGTGGTAAAATGGAGAAGATGACTTGGGCATGAGTATTTTTCACTTGCACCCCCAGGGCTTTATAGCCTTCCTTGGTTCTGCATCATTTGTGCCCACATGGAAGAATTACAGCAGATAGTAGTCTGTGCTCTTGACAGGTTGTAGAATCCTCTCAGCAGTGTCTCAGATTTTAGCAATGGAGCGAACCTCTTGTGACTCCCAGTCAGGTGGGCAGATGGGTGCCTCAGTGCCTTTTAACAGAGTCCCCTGCTATGAGCACTCGTCTCTTCTCTTTACAGTATCCACTCTGTGCTGCCAGTACAGTTGCACCTCGCAGACCTTGGTTGTGAGTGTCTACAGCTGTTAAAGCTTCTTATCTGTTGTTGGTAGTGACGCTGGAGGGTGGGGACTAAAGCAGAGCCCTGCTTTTGTGGATCACCAGGGTCCAAGGTGCCTTGTTCTCAGTGGTGTCTGCTACAGGAACAAGGTTCTGAAACCACCTGTCAGGTCCACTGATACTGTGCATCCTTTTAACTGTTTCCTGCAACACAACCACCCGATGCAACAGGTCATCGACCCATGCACACCTTGTGCAAGTACTTACCTTTTCATAAGGAGAAGGGTCTGGGCACTCGCTGCAACCTACCACCTGTACTGAAGCCTCTTCCTTATCATTTCCATCTGGGTCGGTGCATCAGACATCTCTGGGACTTTCTGCATAGCAACATTGGTTTTAGCTCTGAGGAGAGTGCCCATCATTTTGGCACAGACCTAGAGCACTTCCCTGGGCTGTGGGCCTACGAGCGCAGTGCAGTGTCCTTCCTGCTCACACTCTCACATTAACTGCCATCCAAACTGCCAAGCCATGCCCTGTCTGACGTGCCACATCCTGTTTGCCTGCCCTGTTTGCAGCATATGAGCATTCATCTCCGAATTCACCTCTTTCAGCTACACATTTCTCTAAATCACCTATGCCAATAAACCTAGCTACTCTAATGACCTTATCAGTGTGCAGACCTTAGTCATTTACATGCGTCATATTTTCAGAAATTCTCTCATATCTCTATTATTGATACCTGGTTTACAAAAGGAGAGAAAATTATGTAGAAATTATATAAACAGAGTTTTAAATAAGTGTCACAGAGTTGTTGACCTGTGTTTCCCAGTTCCTTTTTATCAGGTTTCTACATCTTTTCATCATCGAATTCCTGCAGACACATTCCTTACAAAAAAGAACTGCTTTAGAAAAGCACACCTATCCTCATATTTCTGTACTAAATAGTAACCACAATCCTCACATGCTGTGTAATGCCCACTGTGATTATAACCTCCCTAATGAAACGACCTCTCTTTGCAACTTCCATGAAGTACTTAGGACATTTAGAACTAGGATATTTTCTATGAAAATTAATTTCCCCAACACAGAAATGGCTCCTTTCAATATTATGGTCATAATGCCAACAGTGCAGAGGCTTAAGCAAAAAAACCAAACAACCCACACTCACACACAAACAAAAAAAAAACCAACCCAAAAACCAAAACAAAACAGAAGCACATTCAAAAAGCTTTTTGAGGACAATGACAAAAATCAGAAGAAGATACCTGAGAAGGAACCTATTGTGTCCTTCTCATGGGTCATACTGGGGAATGCAGGTGAAGTGGAGTGACCTTATTCCACTTATGCAAGAAGCTTAAATCGGCCAGAAGCTTAAATAATGCCATCATCTAAACTCCATCTTAACATCCAGGACTTCTCAAAGAGCAACATTAGATGCTCTGAGACTGTGGGTCTGAGAACTATTCCCTAAAAGCACTTAGGAGATAAAAGGGAAACAAACTCCCCCAAACCAGGGGAAATTTAGCCAGATGAAAAAGAACGGGGGGGGGGGGGGGGGGAAAGAATGAAGGAGAGGTTTCATATTCCTTATATACTACCGCATGAGTTCCAAAATGGAGAAATCTTCACCCTCACATATCGCCTTTGCCTCCAAAAAATGGTTACTCCATTGTGCCACCATGTGGAAAGAGGGAAACAAAGACAGTTGCTTTTGTTGAATGTCATGAGGTTCCCCTCTATCCAGCTCTTCTGCCTGTCTAAGTCTCATTGAATGGCAGCACAGCCCTCCAACGTATTGGCCACAGTGGTATCCTGGGTGAGGAACTGCAAACTATCACAGGGCTTTTGAGTCAAACTAAACAGTGGCAGTGCAGAAGAACCCAGCAACAACTGTTAAGCTGTGTTTTATGTTCTCAGTGAGCTAGACCAATATTTATACTATTCATGAAAACCAGTAGTGTCTGTGTCAAGCAGCTAAGGGGGAAAAATTCCTGTCTAGTAAAAATCAGTAACACAGCCACCACAAGAAACAGTGGGCAAAAGACACTTGGTTTTTGTGACAAAAAAAAAGGGCTCAAAATTAAAAGAACTACTTCAACTAATGAGACTCTTTGTTACTTGTGGGTCTTCAGATAGTCCTCACATACTGGAGGAAATTCTTGCAGGACTTCAGAATTTACCATGAACTAGTTCACAAGTAATATCTCATCTGACCATGTCTACTAACATAAGCTTATTTATTATTTTCTTGCTTTCAGAGTTTTGGTACACCTTAATAAAGGAGTTGAAATCATGTGACTAAGACAACCAAACATACGAATAGAAGTTCAAATTACAAATCAGAATGACAAAATTCTTACAAGTAATAAATATACCAGAAGAAAATCAAGGTAAATGTTCCACTAGAATAACAGTAATGATTACAAAAGTGACTAAGTGCTTTAGCAAACTGGTGTGGCTGGAGCAGCCCCAGCCTTTGGTTCCATCTTCCATTGCACTTTTTTTCAGCTTCTACCCACAGTTCAGAAAGAGAAACTATTAAACGCAGGTGGCACCACATTTCTTATTTGTTAACCCTCTCAGTCACAGACTTATGGCTGGGTTTCCTCATTCAATAGAATGTCCTTGCTTGGGATATATCTATAAACAATGCACATGCTTTTTCCTCCTCTGCCTCTTAGAAATCAAAGCAACTTTGGAATTTTATTTTAAAAGTTACCACTGATTGTCCAGGGGACAGAAGTAGTTTTTAAAAATGCTTAAGAAACTGTTTTTCCTCAAGTTACTCTTCATCTATATAAAGATCTTAAATTGGTGTTCTTTACCTACTTTCACTAAAAAAAAAAAAGGGTGTTTAAAGGATATGGCATTTATTTCTAGTCTCATTGCAATTTGCATCCAAATTTTAATGTATAACTGAAGGCTTAAAAAGACTAGTTTTATTAAGGTAACATCTGGGCATAATCTCTGGACATAAGCAATGTTGCTGTCATGGCAATGTTGCCAGTCGCACAATATTCAACTACTATGGCAAGACGTATTGGAGGACTCATCCTGCTCCTCAACGCAATCACATTGTTGAAAGAGAAGTTGCACTACTATAATCATTCACTGGGAGTCCACACACAATTAATAATACATGTAATAGGTGAATATGTCAATTATATGTTAACGCTTGTAATAGTCGAATATGTCAAAAAGTTCAGTGGTTGTTACACTCCTGTTGCCTGTCAATCACCCATGTGATAAACACCACTTCTCTGGGACTGTGCCTGCTGTTCTTCATGGGTGGGACTGTAACACCAGCAGGCTGGAAGCAATCCAGTAACCTTGCCTTCAATTAAATACAACCACACATTATGTAAATGTTGCTTTCAGTCTGACTGCTAGAACTCATCCTGTGTCAGATACCACTGCAGATCACTATGAAAAGTGTTTTCTACTCTTCCACTTCTAATCTTGTAAAAGAACACAGCAAAACACACACTAAGTATTTAGTTTCTTGTTTTCAAAACCACTGTTACAGAATCTTAAGCATTAATTAGCTGACTTTTAAAAAATACCAAATACAGATCCTTCAGTAAATGTCACAGGATGGACCTGCAGACATTAAGCATCTCTGACAGGACCTATATATTTTATTCAATTATAGAATTTACTTAGTTTTAAAAAATAAATAAAAATCCTTAAGGCTACAAACATCACACTACAAAGTCAACCAGGTTTCCTGGATATGAGGGAAACAGTTGATCCATGATTTTGCCTATGTTCACAGTTCAGTTAAAATTAAGACCAGAATCAAACTGCTTCATGCAGGAAGTCCTAAGATACAAGATCTTCTTGAGGTATTCATCCCCAGGTACTTTTAAAAATTTTTAAGGTATTTTGAAAAACTGTGTCAAAAAAACCCCAAACCTACAAAAAAACCACCCAAACTAACCCAAACCAAAAAAAAAAAAAAGAAAAAAGAGAAATAATCAACCACAAAACAAAAAACAACAACAAAAGAAAGACCCCACCCCAAAACTCATCAGCTGGCAAGAAGATCTTTTGACAGTATTATTCAGGTGTTTAAGAAACTCCACATTTAAGGATGGGAGATGTGATTCAGAAACCTTTCTTAAATGGCTGTGTATCAAATGGCCAGGCATTTATCATTTGTATGCCTACTCTTATTCATTTTCTGCACCGTTAAAAATCAACAATTACAAGAAATGCAAAAACTGCTGCACATAAAATCATATTGCTGTCTAAGCAAGTCTCAATAAAAAGCCTCCACTGAATCTTTATTAACAAGTAAACTTATTAATTTCTATTGAAGGAGAAGCCTATCGAAGAATATACTCATTCCAGCTCTTGTTAATGTACCCAGACTTTACTGATGTGAGTTAGGCACACTTTTAGGTCCTCTAGTCCCCATCAGTCAAATCTGCCACACTGACTGTGAGCTGCGTGTGAAACTGCACCACTGCAAGGAATCTGGTGACACAGCAATAAATGAACATTGAGCAGGAAACTGCTCCTACAGCAGTGAAGCTGCAGGTTGTTGTCTTTCTCACCGGTTTTGCACAAAGCCCCAAGCATAACTAGTTGTTGGCTACCAAGATTAACAATCTTCATCCTATGTAAATCTCAGTTTTCCTTGTGATTCCGTTGTGTTTACAGGCATCTTAGTTCATCAAAAAATGAAGGTGAGTGGCAGCTCCATTCTTAGAGCAATTGGCAGAGCAGCACACACATGGCAGATTCAGTGGGAAAAAAAGTTAATTATTTTATGACTGAAATATATAGAGCCTCTAGGAGAGGCTGGGCCCTAAAGAAATGTGGATGCTATACTTGAAAACAGCATGAGGCAGACCCACAAGCATTTCTAGGTCTAAGACATGAAGATCCAGTGTATGTTGTGCTATGTTGGTTTGCCATGCATTTGGTGCATGTATGCACATCACAGGTATTTGCCACATCTGCCAGACAGGTAGAGCTACCTTGGCACAACTGCCTTCGTAAATGATACATATGACAGGCTGAGGATTGAGTAAGATGTCCCAAGGCCCAGTTTCCCCGCCTTCACCTGGGACCAACCTTCCTTACTAAAGAAACCATTCAATAAAACATTTTTTGATTTTTCCATTTCACTCCCGCCCAGCTGTATCAGCACAAAACCAGAGTGCCTTAAGAGAAAGGATTCTTCCTCCAACTCTACATGAGATAATCACTTCTGTTTCCTCAAAATAAGTTTTTTCCATGAAATGAAAAAGTTTTCAAAGAACACAAACTGACTATTGAAAGCTACCATTGATGCCCACAGGATGTCATACATCTCCCTTTCAGGAAATTAAAGCAGTAACAAGAGCAGGCAGAGACAGTAAAAAGACAATAAAAATGTATTCTAATTAAATTATTCTACAATAAAGCTAAAAGGAATCTAAAAACACAGTCTGATTATCATTATCATCATGCTTGTTGAATGGCTGGGCACAAAATCATTTCAAGATGAACACTGAGCTAGCTGCAAACAACATTAAGAGTCATTTCTGTTTCTCTCCCTTTCCTCGCATGTCTTGCCATTATGAACAGTTTAAACATCCCAATACAACTCAAAGTATCACCTGCAAGCAGAAGGAATCCATTCTGAACACATTTCTTTCTATAAACATGGTTTGCCAACAAAAATGTTGGTGGCTAGGTCCTATATTCCCACTCTGCACTTGACCTTAAAAGACATAAAGGCATAAAACAATCATTTCCTAAGAAACCAAGAAAGACATCTTGATTACAGAAAAAAACCTTTTTTTCCTTCCTTTAAGAAACCACAGCAGAGATACATTAATAATGACTTACCATACCAAAATAATACCTGATTTATTCACAACACAGACACTTCTTCAAAAGGCAATTTTTAATCTCTTCTTATTTTTATTCTTCTTAATCTTGCTTTTAGATGACTTTTCTCAGAATTTTGATAAATATCTTCTAACTATAGTTTATGAGCTTTTTGGACTAGTTTTATTTTTTTTGAATCATCTAATAAAACACAGTTTTTGTATGAGAGACAACAAACAATTTGCTGTCACCAATAAAGGAGTGTATTTATTATTTTTTTTTACAACTGTGGGACTAGAAAGTGTAATACATGTAATACATAATAGAAAGGAAATACATGACTGCCATTTATGTAGAAGTATACAGGGTTTCATATTTTTTCATGTTTGTCCCATTTCATTGAAAAACAGTTTAATTTGTGTGGGAATGAGAACTGGCTAATTGGGATATGGTTCACAGTTTATGTTTGCCTTGTAAAACAGATTGTATTAGTTCAGCACAAACATCTGCTTCTAAAATTCCTCCCTTTTGGAGGCCTTGTACCCATGTAATCGCATCCCATTCCAGCTGGAGTTCACACAACTTTCTATCAGATTTTTGGAAATTCACATTTTAAAAAGTATTGCTGGCATATTTTTTGTTCTTTTGGTGAAGCAAACACCCTCCACCCGTATCTTCATGTCTTTTTTTCATCTGAATCTTGTTTATAAGATGTACTTTATCAGAGTTGCAAGTTAGAATATTTACTCAAGTAGTTCTGTTGCATTAGTGGGAAAGAAGGGTTTGGGGGAGGCTGTGAATAAGACAAAGTTCTTATTTTAGCAGTGGATGACTTAGGTAAATTGTTTAAATTGTTCACAAGGTAACTAAGCTAACAGAAAAAATACTGCCCCACAAAACCCTCTTCGCTTCAAGTTTCCCCTTATATGTAATATACCATGAAACTGTAAATAAAAGTTTTTATATAGACTTTGTGAAAAATTCAGAAGAGTGATTAGAGCTTTCACACAGCAGAAAGGCATGGTTACCCTAGCAAAATTTATGTCTCCATAATGATTTTGCCTTTTTACTTCAAATTAACCCTGCATATTGCACTGATTTGTTGCTAACTTTGGAACCTGCTGCAACAGCCGTTGCTGGGGGTGGGTAACAGTGGTGGAGACATGTGCTCAGGGTACTGAGAGGCAGCTCAGGGGACAGCACAGGGACATGCACCCTCAAAAGCATTAAACTGCTGCAAACGAGGATCACCACACAAAGTACAGGACTTACAGACAGTGACCAGGGACAAAGCCAAGGGTGATAAAGAAACCAAGGTGAAAACCAGGAGGCTTGGAGTTTAACAGAGGAGGTGGAGAGAAAGACCGAAGAGATGTGTAAGATGGGCACAAGGAGTTGGAACAGGAGTTGTGGAAACAGAACAGCAGGCATAAAACGATAACTGCAGTTGCATGGACAGGAAAGGACATGACCAGGCAGACAGAGATGTCTCCAAGGATCAGAGAGAGTACAGTAAACTAAGAGAAATGTATACAGCTAAGGAAAGCAAAGTTTAGAGAAAGAAAAAACAAACCAGTACAAAAATTACTACCTCACACCTTTTTTCTTAAAGCAGTCTAAATATAAATCTTTATAGCTTACCATCCTAAATTTGTACATGTATTTATGTATATATACATTTAACTTCTTAACTACCTCATATCTAAACCTTCCATAGCTTGTACTGATGGCTACAGCATGCTGTGGGTTGTAATCTTAACTCTGTAATCACACTGCCTGGTATAGAAAAATAGAAATAAATTTTGCCAACACACTTTCCCTCCTCAGCTTGTTGTACTCTAACGTAGCTACAAAGAAGATGGAGACTCCCTTTTTACAAGGAGTCACATGGAGAGGACAAGGGGGAATGGACACAAGATGCTCTTGGGGAGATTCCGATTGGACACCAGAGGGAAATTTTTCACATTGAGGACAGTAAACCATTGGAATAATCTCCCCAGGGAAGTGGTTGACTCGGCCACATTGGGCACTTCCAAGAGTCGGCTGGACATGGTGCTGGGCCATCTTGTCTAGACTGGGCTCTTCCTAGAAAGGTTGGACTAGATGATCCCTGAGGTCCCTTCCAACCTGGGATTCTGTGATTCTGGGATTCTGTGATCTGTGTCCAGAGCACTTTTCCTCTGGGCCTGGGAGATCAGGGCCATACAAGGCCCATGTGGTGATGCAAATGAGTGGCTGTAGACCTGAGAAGAACTTAGCGCAGGGATGCCAAGTGTTTAGTTTCTAGGAGGCTACCAGGATCAGTAGGATGAAGTGATTGCAAAATGTTCACTACTTATAGGCTGGGTAACAAGCCTACAAAAAAAATGAACAAATGACAAGTACAATTTCTGCCCTTGTCTGGAGAACTGTATTCGAAATTGAAATCCTACTGCCCAAAGAGAAGTCGTCACTTTGTGACAAACAGGTCTCACAGCAGTCAGGCCACCATTTGGGGAGTTCTACACCCAATTACACATTCCCATCAAAAGCAAAAGAAAATAAGAGATACAGAAAATACCTTCATATATCACACTACCAGTTACGAGGATGATCCATGATCCACAGTGGCTTTGAGTTGCCATGAAGGTGTGGGTGGCAGGGTCCACATTTAAACAGACCCACATTCAGCCCCAGCTTATAGAGGGATGGAAATTTCACTATGGTGAATTGATTTGTCCCTGTGAAAAACCATACTTATTTAACAGTGGGAGAGATCTTATGGTAACGGGTATTTCACCATGCATCTGTCAGGTGGTGTCTATTCTCTCAAGCAGTGTTTTGGGCAGTCTGCAGCAATACCTGTAACTACTGTCTTAATCACCACAGTGAAGTAGTAGCTTCTAAACCCCAGCAATACCCTCTGCTTAGAGACTGAGAAGGCAGCAAGATAAAATAGAGTACCCTAAAGCCTCATACTAATGCACTTTGGCTGTCAGACTAAGCATGAGATTTTTCCTTCCCAAGAAACAGGAGTTTTTTCTCCTTCTCGGTTTTGTTGTTATTATCTTTAGTCATAAGGAGTACTATCATATAAGACAGCTTACTTCAGCATTTGGTAAGACCATTCATTCTGATTATTAACTATGAAAATTCCTGAAATCAATCAGAATATGAACTACAGCTTGAGAAAATAATACACTGCAGCTGTAACCCGTTGCTGCAGTTTAGCCATTATAACAACTTTGACAATAACTTTTTTTCTTTCAAAGAAATGACATATTACCAAAATAATGTACTAGATAGACACCAGCAGAATGTGCCAGAAAATAACCAATTCATTCAGCAGTGGCCTCTGAAAGATGACAAAAAATAGTATTCTTGTCAACCTTCCATTTTTGGATGAAAGTGGCCTGTTGTCGTGGTTCAGCCTCAGCAACTAAACACCACGCAGCCACTCGTTCGCTCCTCCCACCCCTCTGGGATGGGGGCAAGAATTGGAAAAGCAAAAGAAAAAAAAACAACTTGTGGGTTGAGATAAGAAGAGTTTAATAATTAAAATAAGGTAATAATTACAATAATAATAATAATTATTATTATTATTATGGTAATGACAATAATGATAATATAATAAAAAGGAAAAGGATAAAAGTGGAAAAAGCCAGAAACACTGCTCACAACCCGCTGACCGATGCTGCTGGTCCCTGAGCCGTGACTGCTGCCTCCCTCCCCCGGCCAGCTTCCCCCAGTTAACATGCTGGGCATGACATTACATGATATGGAATATCTCTTTGGCCAGTTTGAATCCACTCTCTTAGCTGTGCTCCCTCCCCTCCTGGTTTCTTGCGCACCTGGCAGAGCATGGGAAGCTAGAAATGTCCTTGAGTAGTACAAGCACTGCCCAGCAACAGCCAAAACATCTGTGTGTTATCTCAACATTGTTTTCATACTAAGTCCAAAGCACAGCACCATGCCAGCTGCAGAGAAGAAAATTAACTCTATCCCAGCTAAAACCATGATACCTGTTTTACAAATTTCTTCCTTAGAGCCCCAAATCATGAACTTTAAAATCTCATGCCTATATAAATGTCCCAGTTTTCATCATTGCTCCATACCCACAACAATTTCAGATGGGCTATTTAGGAATATCCTGGTGCTTTTCCAAATTGACCATATCTACATAAGCATCCATCTTAAGGCTTCTGCTTTGGTTTAGATTTGTAGTAGTGATATTCTTTTCACACTACTGTTACCAATAAGTGTGCATGTTGCTTTATTCTTTGCAATTTGCAGTCTGGAATCTTGCAGAACTAAAGCACCTCACTTTGTCACAAAGTGGTTCAGAGACAGAAGCTTTTATTACTATGTAAAACAGGATTCTTCCTATGTGCAAGACTAATACTGGTATCAAAACCCTTATGCAATGAAGCGTGAAGAGCAATGTCATGGCTCTTTATGTTACCAGGAAATAGCTATGAGATATATTTGTGGGGTTGTGTCAAGACGGCTGTTTTACAGCCACTGTGCAAATATGTTGAAAGTACAACAGTACCTTGAGTCCTATAAGCTAACACCAGTGTGTGGGGCACTTGCGGCTTCCATTGAGGGGATGAATAGTTTGCCTGACTACACTCACTGCTGATCTGAATGAACATTACAGGTGCCTGACCTATAGCAAAGGAGAGAGAAAAAGACCTTAGGGTGAGATTGAAAGTTAGATCAAGTTTCTGTAAATTAAAAAAAAAAAAAATTATGCCTTGAATCACATTTCCTTTATGAGATTTATGGATTTAGATGTAAACAGTTTGATAGGAATGATAGAATTAGCCTCCAAAACATGCAGACACTGTTACATTAAAGTTAACAGTAACTGTTACTACCCTGCTGCCTCTAATATTTGTGTACTTTACATGGGGAAGATATTGTTTTCACATCAAGCATGGATTTTAAATAATGATAATAATTATAATAATAATGTAATTCAAAGTAATGGGAAATCAGTGGTCTGCCAGAAGTACACAAGATACTGATCTACTTGATCTACTTAATCTACTGATACTTGATCTAAGGATATTTTCCTTGTCTCTTGTTTGTTTTTTTTGTGCTTGTGTTGTACTGACAGATGTTTAAAATTCATCTCCCCTCCCTATCCTCTTATTGTTTACTCGAACAGTGGTAGTACTTCTTAAATATTTAAATGAACAGTATTATAATCACAGAGAGACCTTCCTGCCTCTGACAGTTATTCATCCCCCTTTCTGCATCCTACTAAATTATTCCTGTCAGAGATAATTTTTATCCCTGGCTTACATTTAGGAGCAACTGTCTTAGGAGCGGTGCAGCATAGACCTCAGTTTACCCAGTTTCTCTTCCATATGAACAAGGAGAAATTGCCTGTTGGAGCACTGTAATGTCTTATATAGTTAAGAAGGATTGTTTGCTAACAAAGATGCCTGAATGTAGGCTAAAGCAAAATCAGATCAAAACTCAGTAAATAAGCAAGTTTAGATTTAAGTAAAATATGGAATATCAATACTCAGTAGATACATTTGAAAGATAATTTCAATTACTGCTCCATAGATTTACAAGGCATAATCAGATGGGACTAGGTGGAAAAGGCATTGGAAATTGGAAAGGACTGAAAAGGCATTGTGTCCTTGGCACTTGCTCATATCGGGAAGCTATAGCAAGCAACCCATGAGAAGTCAAACATTTCTCTACCAGCAAGAAATTCAGAGCTGCATCTTTCACAAAATCAAATGCAATCTGAAAATTCCTTATCCTGAGGATAAGCTGAGCCATAATCATAAGAGAGAGGCAAATGTACACAGGTTCAACACCAAAAAGCGAGAAGGAAGCATATTAAGAACATGTTGTTGTTTTAAAGCAGATACACTGAAGGGATTATTATTTTATTAATGGTGCTCAAACTGCCGTAATTCTGGTGTTATTTGAATAAACTATGCCTTCCATTGTACTCTGTAGTGACACAAAGCTCTGCAGGAGACAGGATGCTTTGAACAATTCCCATTTTAGATTATGTCTAGAAATTGCGTGTTTAAAGCTGAATTTACATGTTGAATGCAAATCTTGGTGACTGAACTAGCATATCAAACTTGTGCAGCTGTACACAATTAGAGCAAAATGTGGCTGCTGTTCCAAAGAGCTTTTCTTTTGCTGTAGTATACAGTGTTGTTCGTTTGTTTGGCAATATATCATTTATCTCCAACACATAGGACTATTTGTGAATTAGGAGCTGTTAGTTCAAAAGGATTTCATAAGCCTCGAAAAACTACCTTATATGCTGTGGTAGCTTTTTGGAACAGAAGCTGCTAGTTGGATCTAGATTTGACTCTTTTTAGGGGGTCTATCAGTAGCAATGCTGTTTGATGTTTTTTCTTGTTGCGGTTTATTTTTTTTAATTACAGTTTAGTCACATTCAGAGCTTCCATGTATTCCCCACCACACACACGCATGCACACACACAAAGGAAATAGTTTTCACCATTGGTAAATGATGTCTTTCTATTTCCTCATCTCAGAAGGTGTCAGGGCTTCGCTAAGAATTCCCATTCAAATTGAGCAGGAGAGCACAGTGCAGACTGAATACAAAATCATGCTGGAGAAGTGGAACAAGGTTAGCGAAGTGTGCAGTTGGCGAGATTGATGTTGATACCCTTCACTGCCAAGTGAAATGCCAATAATGCTTGTATAGCATTTTGTGAGGGCAATGGGAGTATTGATTCCTGAGCAATAATAAAGAATGAAGCTGCTCTCTCAGGTATAAAAATATTGGCAACTGTTACAAAGAATTGACTCATAGAGGCCTGAGTGTTGGCCTATCTTAATACAAATAATTCAGGCTTCAGAAGGATTTCAAGAGCAGCCAGGCACGGTCCTTGGGCACATTCTCTGCTATTAATTTATCTGCAGCTTTCACAAGCTTCTCTGTCTATCTGCCAATTGGTCTTTGAGGTGCAGGGACAAAAATAGATCTCTGAAGGCTTGTTGGGAGACAATACAAAAAGCCAGTTGAGCCGTGAAATTTTAACATATAAAAATAATAAAAAAGTTACATTCCTTTCTTGTCATTTTTATGAGAAAAAGCAGAACATATGGTCTTCATGCACTTCATAAACACATTTAACATCTATTTCATTGGGAGCTGAGATTTCTGAGGTTAGAATTTTTATTGTATTGCTTAAAATAATTTTACTCACTGAAAGAAGTGTAAAGCTCCCAGAACATGAAATTATTGCAGGTTATAGCACATCTTACATATTCTCTAACAATCTACTGTTTGCTGTCTGCCCTTAAGCACAGGTAAAAGAGTTTCCTAAGAACTTTTGAAGAATTAGATACCCTTTGTGGTGCTGAAAAGCAAACACCTTAAAATGACTACCTGCTCTTAAAATTTGAGGCATGCCTGTTCACTCTGTTAACTAATGGGATTCTGCTCCATCCATCACTGACCATCAAAAGTACAATGGAAACAGAAGCATTGGGAGTGCACATCAACACTTGTAACGAAAGCAGTGATGAAATCCACACAGTGGTGTAGAATTAGGTGTATTTTGTTGGTGACTACCTCACTTATGCTCAGTCTAATAATACACATTTGACAGAACTGCTGCTACCATGGTGAACAACAGAGTTTCTTTCAACAGTTATTAGATACCAAAAATCTATTATTCTTATCTGCTATTTTTATATTAACATTAGATTTGCCACACTACGGTTACTCGTTTAGTGATTTTTAATCAGGAACAACTGGCAAACATAGGGCAATTACAGTCATAAATAGTTCCCCAAAATGCCAAACATATTTGTCAGATGTGAAGAATTCTAAATACTGAACTCACCTATTCAAACTAATCAATGTTTAAATCCCATGTTTGCTGGAAAATAGCTGAGACCACTGTGGAGTAACTTATTCTGCTGCAAATATCATCACTGAAATGAAATATAGTGACTGGAAAGCTTTCATCCTGCTCATGTTTTTCCTGAGACAAATGCATAATGAATTTCTTCATTTCACTGGTGCAGAAACCTTCACAAAGACTTCACCTCTGGCTTCCAAATCTGCAGGGAAACCTCTTGGGGTCCAGAAAAATGGGGAATCAAATGGGAAGATCATGCACTTTGAAACAGAAGCACAGGTAGCCAGTCCTCAGCCCAGGTAATAAGAAAATGGGATCAATATGGCTGGTGGAGAACAGCAGGAAAAATTACCAATAGCCATGCCTATTGAACTACTGTTAGGAAAGACTTTGGATGACAGTATATTTAAATAGTTAAAAAATTTATTCTCAAGAGGTCAAGGAGGCATATGATCAGAACCATGTGAAAAAAAGAACATTTATGAAACTTGACTCAAATAAACAATTTTAAATATCCTTACCCTCAACAGATCCTTTTTTTGTCCTATTATAAACATCTACCAATTTATTATGTCAATAAAGGAATACAGCCAAAGGAAGCCACGACCTTCATTGTCTGGAAGACAATGTTCACTTTTGCATCTGATTACAATTTTTGGCAACCATAGCCCTGAGCCATTTCTCACTTTACAGAGCCAAAGATTGCCTGACAAAGCATATTTTCAACAGTTTGATGAGCATCAGATTGTTCTCTCTTGATTCAGGCCCCACCCAGATTTTGACCAATAGTTTCTTTATTTCCTTACCTTTATTCGGCAGCATTTTTGATAGACTATTTTTCATGTGAGAGGCAGAAGAGGTAAAAAAGGAAGGGGTACTTGAAAGGGTACTTCTTTTGTTCCCAGATCTGTTGTATGACAGTGAAGTATATGCAACATCATTAAGTGCTTATGTAGGTTATTATATTTCATTAATATGTTAATCTTTCGTATTCAGAATCTGCTTGCTCTGTTGCAAACAGAGATGTACCTAATTGCTTTGAGACTATTTTTCTTCCTTTTGTCCCTCTGAAGTCTACTGTATCTGTCACAGAAAAAAAACCCAGAACTTTACAGGCAATCAATGACAAGGGATGTGGTTTCTTCTCTTGTGACATTTTCATGGTATCACCTCAGAGGTATTAAAATTCTTTACTTCCAGTTTCTCTCTGAAGGGTAAAGAATCTCCTAGTAGTTCTCGTAGTAAAAGAATCTTCTGTACACGCATTCATGATCATCTGACCAGCTTCTATTTCTCCCAATCCCATGACTAAAAGGCTCTCCTGTAGTCTAGAATATGAGACAGTGATAATGCAGATTTCCTTTGTATCATGCAATTAAATAGGAATTCCAGTTACCAATGGGAATTAAATATGTAGTATCTGTTGTCACTTTACTGAAACATCCACAAAAATGTTCAACCTTTATTTTTGTTATTTTATATGTAAAGAATGTGCACTAGAATAATAAATTATTCTTCCAGTTGTACGTCATTTTGCCTCTGTCAGCATCAAACTGCATCTGCCACCATGTTGCCTAGTAGCCTATTAGAGTCATCTCCCCTCTTCACTATCCTAAATCATTAACTATCATCTGCATTTTTCTTATCTGTTTTTCTTGTCATAGCTATATTCAGAAATACCAGTCCCAGAAAAGGAAAGGATTGCAAAGAATTTATTTGAAAAGACTATATCTGTTCAGAGACGTGCCCTGCCGTTTAGTGCTTGCTTTAGACAAGCTCAGGAAGTCTGATTTCTTGAGATCATCCAGTTCCTCAAAAAGGTCTTCCAGAGCTTTTTGTTCAAGCTTCCAGATGGCAAAGTGGTGCAAGAAAAGTATAAGAGTAAAATGAAGATTAATCTCTATGTGTATGCTAAGTGCTGACAACACTGCAGGATTTGTCCTGTAAAAATCAACAGTGACAAAAGTGGGAAGAACAGATCACCAAACTGACATAAAGATGCTGATATTTGCTCTTTGAATCCTGCAGGTTGTTCCTGTTTGTTAGACACTTGAGGATCATAAAAACATCAGACATCAAAAGTGTCTCGGTTGTGCTATTGGGTCTTGAGTTTTAACCCTGCTGCCATGTTTTTATTCCTTTACTTGCCAAGGTCAGACTCTGCTTACTCAAGCATGACCTAGAGGGGATTTCAGTGCATTCACCAACACTGGTTTTTTTTTCCCTTTTACCCATGTTTTTCAAACCTTCTGTCTAGTGATCTTAGACAAGTCAGTAGGAGGGAAGAAAAATTGTTCCCAGCTATTTTTCAAAAAATAATATGTCCACTTCTGTAGTACAGTAAGGGCAGGTTTCCTTCTGCAGTTTGTTGAACAAAGCAATTGGTGATGGGCTGGAGATATTAAAATTCCAGCTATAAACTTGTTTATAAAGTGAATTTTGTTATCTTGAAAGCTATTAGACTGAATGCCCCATAGACTGAACTCATTGACGTATTCACAGAGCTGCTATGGTGAAATATGAAACAGTGCAAGATTTCAGCACATTGTCCCACTAGTGTGCTCCAAGCCTGACCTGCAAGAATGACCTATGAGGGGAGAGGTTAGTTCAGCCCTTATGTTCATTTAGGAAAACACTCCTCTCACTTTAATCAGTGGCAAAACCTCTATTGAATTCAGTAAAAGTTTGATAAGATCTTTGTCCTCTAGGAATGGTGCTGTGACAACTGAACCAGCCACAAGCACTAATGGTCAGGCACAGATTTTTAAAAGGCTGCAGGCACGTGCAGAAAAAGGAGTAATCATACTGCTGGGCACATAGCTCACATCTTTGCGCAAGTGTAGATATTGCAAAGGATCATTAATTTTCTGAGTGTTCTAGATCTTGTATGATTTTTTTTAAAATCTTGAGTTCATTATACAATTAATTTGTTATCGTTTTTAACAGATGCTTTGCTATGTCTTTGCTGCTACAAGAACAAGAAAGACTCTTGAATCAGTATATCTGATTCTGCCAACCATGTGATTTTGGGAAACTCATTTGGTTCCTTTTTTGCTCCACCCTTATTCCTATCTTTACCCATATATGAAATAGCAACTACCAAATTAGGGGAAGAAAAGAGGAGACAAAAGAAGGAGAAAGGCAACTTAGCTTTTTTACTCGAAATTTTTCAGTAAGAGATATCATCGGCACCCCAGATATCACATCTAATGACAAACCCATATACTTGTGTAATATATGCTTATAATACCCATTTGGAACAATAATATTTCTGGATGCTAAATGCACTAAGAGCTGTCAGCTATGGTAAAAATAAAAAAGATTGTGATCAGAATGTTGTTCTGTAAATTTTGCTTCAACTGCGCTGATAGCTACTATATACCACATAAGACCCACTGGTGAATTTTCAGCTTCCCTGAGCCCTGCTCAATTTTCATTACAAGCACCAGCCTGCAAGTTCCAAGTTGTTAAGCATGGTTATGGAAAAAGTCTAGAGGTGGAAACCTTGTCAATCACTGACAACAAGGCCTTGCTCAGCTGATAATAAAACTACTACTGCTCTCTGAGAAAGATTTCTGTCAGCATTTGGGAGAGGCAGTAGGGTGACCTTTCTATTCAGGAGCCAAAGATCTAGAGTGTCTGCTTTGATGTACACCTTTTGCTAGGATTTGGTGGTTTTTTTTGTATTTGCCACCTCCCACTACACCTGGCACTCAAATTAAATACTTGAAAACATAAAAGGACGAACTGACTGTGTCTTATACCTCTGCTTTATTGGTCCAGTACCCTTTCACTCCTACTTTAATTATTCAGACCTTATCTGTCTGCACTTCTTGATGCTTTTAATCCGGATTTAAATTACTCTTTTCCTCTTATAGAAATTTATTACCATTGATGCTTTCCTTCTGAATATAGAGTAACACACCCTGGGTTTGAGTCTGTATGTGGGTACTCTGCCACTTAGTTCACTGGCAGGCTCTGTATACAAATTCCTGTTGAACATTGGATTCATTACTATTAAAACTGAGAAAAGCAATTAGAGAGGTTTCTTCTACTAGCTCAAACTATAACTCCTGTTAGTCTCTATAACTCTTGTTAGCTCAAAGTCAGATTCTCATCCCTAACTGCTGATCTGACATCCAGGTAAAGCTTTCACTGGTGTGCTTTCAGACCTTTAAGACAAACTTATGAGCTGTAGTTGAAGATTCAGGCACACAGGAAGCATAGAGGCATCCAAAACTGTGCTGACCATAATGGAACTGGAGAAGAGAGACAGGAACATCCATCTGTTGAGCTACTGTCTTGTAAACAGGATAATATTAAAGTCCCCATGCCAGCCAAGCAGGGATACTTAAAATTCAAGTCCATAAAAACCACACTAGACTTGAGAAAAGGTTTGCAGCTCTGAAATTTTGCCAAACTGCTAAAAGCTGAAGCATGAAGACAGAGGAACACACAGAACTTGACTGAACACCCACAGAAATCAGTGGGAGACTTTCCACACATCTCAGTCAGCAACAGATCATGCCATCTAACAAGTTTCAGAACTATTGGTATGACTTCTTCCAGTCTCACAAGTTAAATAATACATCCAAGTGCACAGCCACACCTCAGTGTGAATTAAGAGGAGTGGAAAATACTGACTTTTCATATAACATACATTTTTGTAATTGGAATGTACATATAAAAAAAAAAAAACATAGCTAGATGTGTAAAAACTTTCTTCTTCTGAAGTGAAAAAGTGAGATTTTTCTAATCATACATTTTCATCACCTTATTCACATCACTAAAAACAAAAGAAGCCTTTAATAATACAAAAGGATCTCAGGTAAACATATTTACCTTTAAAATATGCATTATAATCAAATATCAGAAAGTATAAGCCACTTCACAAGTGTATAAATGTGATGTGTAGAGCACTTCATAAACATATAAAAAGATGACCCTGATTCAAAGAAGTTACAGTTTAATTAGACAGTACATACATAAGAGAGTGGGAGGGAAAAGAGTGAATTGATGAAAGCATTGAAAAGGGTAAGAGTTAAGCACACATCTTGTTAGCCTCATGACTCATAAGTGTCTTACGTATATAGACATGCATCTATTCACTGGATGAGTAGGCCAGCATTTATCGACCTCTTTTCTCAAGTTGTGTTTCTTCACGAGTCATTCGAAAAGAAGAGTGTGACGGATTGTCAGACTTCTTCAGGAAGTGGGATGAAGACAAATGGGGCCATATGGAAGAAGCTGTGAGAGCAGAGAGGGGGAAGCACATTGAGGAAAGCTTGCAAGTCTAGTTCTTGGGTTGAACAAAGACAGCATAGAAAAGCACATGAAAGTACAATAGTAAACAGGTGAGAAGAGTTATATTATATAGGATCTTTAAGTGAAATGATGGCCTTTAATCCAGGTAACAAAGGAGATGTCATTTTGTGCTGTATCTGGTAAGTCAGGCATCTCTCAAATACCCCTTCTTCTAAGTCTATGAATAACAGGCCACTGCATCACAACTTCTCTGGAAACTTCTTTTCTTAAGTTTTCTTCACCATCAATGACCAAAATATGAGTCTGAAGTTACAACTTGAAAATTGTATGTAGTATTTGTGCTTGTAGCCTCTATGATTGCCAGGCTGGGAAAAGTTACTGGAAGTTGCTGAGCTATGAAAGTGAAGAACAAGGCTTTCAAACACAAATATGGCATGGCATTTAGTTTACACAGCAAGGGAGAAATATAGCAAGAAATGCTGGGACACTAGAGAAATAAATGAATCATTAATAGCTTATAAATGTGTTAACAGCTCTTTACAATGACACATAATTTTAGGAACAGCAATTTATTACCAACAGCAGTTTATAACAGCTTCTAAATATGTTGATTATCACAGTGAAAAAAAAAAAGAGTGTTTTTAAAAAATGTCAATAATCAGATCCTTCTTAGGTCATAATTGTCACATAAACAGCTTGTAAATTACTAAAACCAGTATTCTAAAGTAAACTTCCACTTCCTGGCTGTTGCTGTTGTTACCAAAGAGAGATCTAAGGCCAGGATGCAAAGATTAGAATTGACATGCAGCCTGGTAACATGGCAAAGCAAAAAACATTAAAAAGAACACGAGATCATTCATGTTTGAATATGTACGTCTATTTGCTCCTCTTGGTTTTTTGCCTCGGGATGAAATAAAAATGCTAGTTCTTAAGCAAAGCAAAAATACCACCTGTTCATAATATTTCACATAGAAAAGAATACTTAGACATGAGATAAGCTTCAGGCATAATTCAGCCTAAGCAATTTGGTCATATGTAGGGAACAAAAGATCCAAAGTGCAAAACATGCTAAAGGAATAAGCAGATTTTGTGCTCTTGTCCACTTAGGTGTAAATCATTTGCTTTCACTATTATGATTATATGAAACTGACAAGGACATATGGAATTAACATAGTACGATACTTCTGTGGAGACCGCATTGACTTTGGCAGTCAATCCATCCTGTGCTATTCAGAAAATCATATTAATACATCATAACGCATCTTGATCTTCAAAATCAGATTACTTTGACTAGCAGTAAGATCAGTAAACTCCTATAAAACTCCACTCTCACTTTTTGCTAATTATTTATGTTCAATATGCATCGTATTCCTCATGTACACATACATAAGAGTAAGAATATTAAATGTGCTGTAATTCTAATTACTGGCAGCTTTGTGGTTCAATTTGAAGTACATATCACTACACTGAAATCTGTTGGAATAGAACTGGATTTAGGAAAGCATGTTCATGGGAGGCTGTGAATGTGTGAGCATGGAAGAACAGCTTCAGCACAGCTTCTGTATTTCTGAAGAAAGAGGCACATATCCAGGAGCCATAAAACAACATGCTGAAAAACTTCCTCCATTCATATACTCATTCCCTGACTTTACACCTGCTTTCTTCATGCTCCTTCTGTTCTTTACACACAGTACATTTTAGTACAGGAGCTAAAAAGTTGACTGTTTATTTAAAAACTGCTGCCATGAACTCTAGCCCTAATTTATATAAACTCAGTAGGACTATTCTCCTTCGTGCAAATTCAGGAAAATGCTTCACCATATTGACACACTGAGACAAGGCATGGACCAGTCAGAAGTAAAAACCTGGTCCTGAGCTGCAGCAGTAATTTCAGTTGAACTAGGTAAAAACAGGCTCAGAATTACATATGGAACAAGTATCTGTTCACTTTTTAAAAGGTAAAATGCTTTAAGGAATGAAGAATTGGATTTACTAAGCAAGGAGTTAATGACTCACTCCAGTGAAGACCAGTATGGACAGACTGAAACACCTTGTCTTCAACATACTTTATGTTTCATTTAAACACCTTGTGAAAACTAAGGCTGTTCTGTTTGTGCAGACTGCCTTAGCATGCTAGCCCAAACCTTCTTCTGCAGCACTCTTACCTTTCTTCTCATGGGCAATGGCATTTCTATTACAGTTTAACCTCCCATACACACACATAGACTTGCACACATCCAATATTATAATTAATATCACCTGTCTTTATCTGGCAATTTTATTTTCAGTAGAAAAACAGTAATATATATTTAGTTGCCTAGTCGGTGAAGTTGCATAGACTTAATCAAAGATAAGGCTATACAGGAGCTCTACATACAATAACACCTACTGATTCATAGGTAGCATACTAAAAATTGTACACTGAACTTTCTATATTGAACTCTGAATAAGCATTATCAAGACTACACAGGGTTAAGTGGTTGTGGGAAGATTGTGTGGCACAAGATGCCATAAAAAACAAAAGTCTACAGATTAAGACCAGTTAAATAAGCAAAAAGGAGTCAGACCAAGGTTATGTGAGCTGACTTACTTATTATGGCCAAAATGAGCCATGAAACGTAAAATGTTATATCTCAAGAAGCCAAGGTAATTGTGTCAGCACTTGCACAGAGACTGGGAAAGCAGCAATGTAAAATTGCAAAAGGAAAAACAAGATGGAAGGGATCAAAGTGCTAGGTGGTATGCTGTAGAAAGTGGGGCTGTCAAAATGAAAACCACAATTCAGACTGTTTAAACAATGATAATGACTGTACTAGAATGCATTGTATTTACTAGTACAGTAATTCTTCTAACATCCTAGCTGTTATTCAAGCTAAGTCTAGATGCACTGCCAGTACAGAGTACACAGTTGTACAATTTTTTAGAAGTCATGCATGTTTCACCAACTTGCACTTCCTTGAAATAATAGGCATAAAATTTTCATTCCAAGAGACAGCTGCGAATGAATCTAGTAGATACTGATAGGACACCATCAACCCTTTTCCAAATAACAACAGACAATCATGTAGGAACAAGGAGCCTGACTGTTAAGAAGAGTTTAAATGAGAAAGGTTAAACTCCAGAATGCCATGGAAAATGCCATATCTGAAATGAGATGTTTATTATAAGCACATAATATGCTAATAGCCCACATAACTAGCACAGTGGAAACTCTGGGTTTCAAATTACTTCAGTGTTTGAGTGACCATCCCTGCATTATTCTGCAAACTTAAGTGGCTTCTCTAATTAATAAAAAAATCTCTGGAAAGGGACTTAAATGCAGCAGGGGACCTGACAAGCCAAAGTGCTTTCTCTATCCAGCGTGTAGCTTTCATGAAACTCAAACTAATTAATTACATTGCTGTTGCTGTAAGACCGCAAGAATGAAAGCTTAAAGTGGGTTTCTTACTAATGTTGCAAATATGCTGTAGGTGAATTTAAGAGTCTTCTTAATATTTATTTATAAAATCCATACGATTATTTTAACTATAGGATATTTTAAGATACACTTCACAGAAAAATCAATTGTATTTAATAAATCATATGATTAGGAGCAGAATGGAGCATTGTAGGGACATAGAGGTTAAATAGTTTTAGAAACTGCATAAACTGCCTTGTGATAATGTTCCAATTATTTAGTCACCCACCATTAATGCAAAATAACATTTGCTAAACCGCTCAAATGACTTCAAAAATTGAGGAGATATGGAGTCAATCCGGATGTCATCTCCAAAAACCCTGAAATGCATATGATACAATGCTGCTTGTGCCAAAGTCAATCCCTTTATTTTTCTAATTTCTCAACTGAGGTACACCACATCTCTTTGCATGAGAAGTGATGTGGAGCTTTTCTCTGAATCTGCATACAAATTTGATAATTCTTCTGGACCTGCCTACTTTGAAGAGTATAAGGATCAAAGAGAAAGAGAAGAAAGGGAAAGCCTGCATACAAGAATAAAATATTTCTGGGTTGACAGCATGAGAATTTTTACACTATTGTCATGGTTTTTAGCTGGGATAGAGTTAATTTTCTTCACTATAGCTGGTATAGTGCTGCACTTTGGATTTAGTATGAGAATGATGTTGATTACACATTGATGCTTTAGTTGTTGCTAAGTAGTGCTTATACTAGTCAAGGACTTTTCCAGCTTCCTGTGCTCTGCCAGGGGCACAAGAAATCAGGAGGGAAAGAGGAACAGCCAACACCGCAGATCCAAACTGGCCAAAGTGATATTCCATATCATGTGACATCATACCCAGTATATTAACTGGGAGGAGTTGGCCCGGTGAAGCAGGCTTCGTGGCTCAGGGACCAGTGTAGTTGGTTGGCAGGCAGTGAGCAGTTGGATCACTTGTTGTTTGGTCATTCCACCCTTCCCCATGTTTTCTCTCTCTCTCTGTCTGTCTCTCTCATTATTTTCCTTTTTATTATATTATTATTGTTATTGCTATTACTGTTTTATGTTATTATTAAACTGTTCTTATCTCAACCCACTGCTTTTCTTACTTTTGCCCTTTGATTCTCTCCCCCATCCCACTGGGGTAGTGGGAGGGAGCAAGCAGATGTGGAGTGCTTAGTTGTTAACTAGGGCTAAACAACAACAACTATGCAGATTAGATCATTGAATCATAGAATCATTTAGGTTGAAAAGAACTCTAAGATCATAAGGTCTAACTGTAAACCTAACACTGCCAAGTCCACCACTAAACCATGTCTCTAAGCACCACATCTAAATGTCTTTTAAATACCACCAGGGATGGTGACTCAATCACACCTCTGGGCAGCCGGTTCCAACGCCTGACCACTCTTTCAGGAAAGATATTTTTCCTAATATCCAATCTAAACCTCCCCTGATGTAACTTGAGGCCATTTCCTCTCATCCTATCACTTGTTACTTGGGAAAAGAGACAGACACCCACCTCACTACAACCTCCTTTCAGGTAGCTGTAGAGAGCGATAAGGTCTCCCCTCATCTTCCTTTTCTCCAGACTAAACAACCACAGTTCCCTCAGCCGCTCCTCATAAGACTTGTGCTCCAGACCCTCCACCAGCTTTGCTGCCCTTCTCTGTTGGCCTTCTTGGCCACCTGGGCACGCTGCTGGCTCATGCTCAGCCAGCTGTCAACCAGCACCCCCAGGTTCTTTTCCACTGGGCAGCTTTCCAGACACTCCTCCCCAAGCCTGTAGCGTTGCATGGGGTTGTTGTGACCTAAGTGCAGGACCCGACACTTGGCCTTGTTAAACCTCATACAGTTGACCTTAGCCCATCTATCCAGCCTGTCCAGTCCCTCTGCAGAGCCTTCCTACCCTCGAGCAGATCAACACTCCTGCCCAAGTTGGTGTTGTCTGCAAACTTACAGAGGGTGCACTCAATCCCCTCATCCAGATCACTGGCAAAGACATTAAATGGAACTGGCCTCAATACTGAGCCCTGGGGAACACCGCTTGTGTCCAGCCTCCAATTTCTTTCACCACAAGCCTTTGGGCCCAGCCATCCAGTCATTTTTTTATCCAGCGAAGATTACTCCTGTCCAAGCCATGAGCAGCCAGTTTCTCCAGGAGATTGCTGTGGGAAATGCTGTCAAAATCTTTACTAAAGTCTAGGTAGGCAACATCCACAGCCTTTCCCTCATCCACCAGGCACATCACAAGTGCACCATAAAAAGGCATGGGCTAAAGAAAACTTTTTTGAGTGCTTCTAGGAAGTGGAAAATATTTCTGTCTAGGAATTACATGGGATTTTTCCTAACTGGTATCTGACTAAACAAGGTTACAAGCCAGATGTAGGCTCCTTATAGCACACTTGGAGATAAAATTTTGTGCAAAAAATACCTCCAAAGCACCCCTTTGAAATGATTGAACAATGTTTAAATACATTGCAACAATTGCATGCTTTTGTCTGTAATGGTTGCAGATATTGAAAAAGCACCATGGCTAAACCCTTTCATGATACCAGTGAAGTAACATGCTTTCATAACATTGTGAAGGAAATTACAGGACTGATTAACATCTTCACATGGGAAGACTTCAACAAAATTACTTGCATGTATATTTTCCCATAAAGTGTTAAAGGAATCAAAATATAAAAATATCTGCTTTTTAGTTCTGTGCTGGCTGGCAGCACTGCAATGGACCCACTGTACCTTGCAGAACAGAGGATGGTTCTTCCTGAACCAAAAATAAGCTGGATAAAATGCAGAAGGCTAAGGAACAGAAACGGAAAGTTCTGTAGAATAGGCAGATTAGTAAGCGGTTGGTCAAATTTTTCACCATGAAGTCACACCATTACAATGAATGGAAACTTGTTTGCTCCAACATATAATACCCTACTTTTCTAAGGTATTATGGTTTTCAAAAAAATAGGAAAAATTGTGGTGTAGCAAGGTCAGGCTGATCCTAAATTAGTCAGTACACCTCAACCAAATCCAGCAATCAAATATTTAAAACAGAAAAGTTTTCTCAGAGCTTAAACAAGTAATGGAGTTCCCCTACTACAAACTTCCTGAAATCAGAAACTACACTCACCAGGACTTGTCTTAAGACACAAATGGAAGAAAAATAATCTAGAAAAAAATCTAAACCAAAACCAAGTATCAATACAAGAGTGCAAAAGAAAGGCATATCAATATCATTTACTCTACAAGCTTTCATTTACAAAGCATACTTCTTGAAAATAACTTCCAATTCTGAGATTGTTTTGTTCAATTTTTCAACATACCTCTCAAAACAACACTTTTCCTGCCTCTGTTTTCAGAGTGAAAAGCACTTATCAAAACACTGCAAGGTTTAACATGTCAGCATCATCCTGATCAATGCTATGAAAGCATTGTTAGAACACTCTCCACCACTAATGTTTAAAGCCCTGAACTTGACTTGTACTAGAAATGCACCAAAAAATACTCCATACGGATAGAAAAATTCTCCTTGGAAACTAGGTTAAAAGTGGACTGAGAAAATGTTATTCTCCCTTTCAGTACAGTCCTCTGCAGAAGTGTATGAAGATCACCCATGATCATCTATGAAGATCACCTTGGAATCAATACAAAACCATGTTTGGCACCAGTGTTTCAAAAACTTCTAAATCTTTTGGTGAGTCACTATTATTAAAATAGGCAGAAAAGTTGTAATTTAATTGATGTGACAGATTCAATGACTAGTAGTAGTGCAGAGTGCACTCTACTATGTCTACCCGACTATATAGCTCTAGCTATGGAATATAGCTAAGGACAACTCTGAGAGTTGAAAACTCAAGTTTCTGATTGCAGGGTATTAATCAATTTCAAAAATGTACTGCTAGCAACTGAACAAATATTTGGATCCCAGATTCCAAGTATTTTCCACCCATCTAGATCTCAGGATTTATAGGCTTGAAAGAACAGCACTCCAAAGTTAGGTCAACTTCAATACCTATGCTATGATTTAGATAAACTTAGAACTTATTTCACTAATCTTCTAATATTGTTTCACTCTAGATGAAGGTGACCTCAGTCTCTTTGCTTAGCTGTAGATAGCAATCTAACTGCTGAACTGGAAGTACCAGAGGTTTTTAACATATAGCAATTGGTCACAGGCTATTTCCATGAGAAAGGCTGTACAAAATAGGACACGATGAAAATTTTTTTCAAGATACATAACAGCAGTAGAAGCAATAATAATAACAGAAGATGACATGCATCAATGAATGAGCAAAAGAAATGGAAATATTTGACACCTGAAAAAAGTTCCATGACTTGGTATGGAAGGAATAGCTGGAGGGAGTAATTACAATAGATACACCAAAATCGACTTCCAGTGAAACTGTGCAATAATTCAAACTACCTGCTTCTGTTTTGAAAACCTTTGAGACACTGAGCTATTCCACATGTACACTGTAACATTAGCATTGTTTTGGCACAGCAATAGATCTGAAAGCACCCCTCAAAAGGAAACTTCAACAATCTGAGGAACAAATTTTTCTTCCTTTTACGGCAACAAGCACACAACTTGCAACAGTCCTGTTCCACTGCAAACTTCTAAAGTAACTTAAAGAGTCAGTCTGTACTGGCCATCACACTAAGTTTACCAAGTACCAGTCCCACTCTTGCAGAGTAGAATTTGTTTTGTCAGGTATCTTAATATTAAAGATTAGTGCATTACATGTCCACACACCTCCTGCACACAGCAGTACTCAAGAGACTCCCTAGCTTGTACTTAGCCAAAGATCTGTTTAGCTTACAAGATCTGTCTGGACAAAGCCCAAGAACATCACAGCTGCAAAATAACCAAAGGTTAGGATCTCAAGGTAAATGAAGAATTTGCCAAATTAATTTCAGAAACTTATAATATTTCATTTAAAATTGACATACATTTTCTCCAAACTAATATTTCTATTTTTGCATTCATTCATATTCCTTTCCTGAAAAGCCCTCATTGGTTAAATTTAGAAATAAAGAGTAAAAGTGTGCAGTATATTATTTTTTATGTGGCTATTATTTGATAGCCTTCATCATAACATCCACCTTGTTAATGAACAGAAGGTAGTCTCAGTAATTTTTGTCTCTTATTGATCTTAATAGCACCATTTGGAATTACAATAATTCCACATGTCTCTCAGTAAATAAGAAAATTAATGTTTAGCAATGATTTTACAACTAATGGGATGAGAAAGAGTAAAGCATATCATGCTGCAATGCACATAAACTCCACGCCACTCTTAAACACAGTCTGAGGGATAATACCATTACTTACAAAGTGAGCTTTGCTGTGAATTGACATAGCCTTTGACTTAAACAAACAAACAAACAAACAAAAACCTATACATGTATGCTTTTTATAAACATGAATATGCAGAGAGTATCAACTCTAAGAGACAGAACATATCTATAGATAAATTGGAATGGAAAAACCTACAATATTACCACATAGTTAACTGTTGTAGCAGCTAGTAATGCTGACAGCATTAAAGATGTTACATACATATCCACCACAAACAGATTCAAGTTACGGCGGCAGTACAGCTTGCTCTTTCACATACTTTGATTTTTCAGACTTTAATTTGGTAAATTTAATTTTCATTAACACGTTTTCTCTATGAATTATTTAAAAAAGCTTTTTCATGGGTTTTATCTTGCATAGTTGTACTCATACAGATGAAGGGTAGAGAAGGAATGAATGCATAAAGAGCTAATGACAAGCATAACTAATAGCTTCACTGGTGCCAAAAGTAACAGAACAGACTCTGAATTACAGTATTTGGGCAAGAAAGGTTATTGGACTTTTTAAAGAGAATATAAGCAAACAAACATTTCAAGGAAACACTGGGCTGAGAAGACAGAATTACTCCAGGGTAGGGGCTAGGCGTTGCTTTTTTTAAAGACGAATTACCTTGCTCCTCTACACACTGACAGAACTTAAGAAACCCAGTGTAATTGGCAAAAAGCTGTCATTTCAAACCCAAAAGAATGCTAAATGCCATTGTTTCACACTAGAGGTCACCCCCGGTAAGAAAATATAATTGTAGCGTCTTTTATTTTCTGCCTGTAGCTGGTACAATATTGAAAGGCTGTTCTGTATAGTAAAGAGGTAAGAGGTTTTTTATGTTTGGGGTTTTTTTTTGTTGTTGTTGTTTGATTGATTGATTTTTGTTGGGTTTGGGGGAGGTTTTTTTTAGGCTGGTATGCTAAACCTTATTTCAGTCAAGCAAAAGGAAACTTTGTTAGGATTCATTTTTTACTATCATACAGAACCTAGTAGTCACTCACCTTATTCAGACAACTTTTGTTAAAGAAACCATTTGTTTGATTTTAGGGATTGACTGTAAATAAACAATATAATAACATTTCAGCTGAAATAATGTTATACTTATCATGACCTTTTCGATTTCTTCTTACTTTGTTAAGAAAGGTCAGCATTGATGGCTAGGCACAGCACCATACATGCACACAAAATGTCTGACATTTATTTGCATTTGATTAAAAGTAGAATCTGTATAATACTTAAAGTGTGTACACTTAAACTGCTACTATTCATAATTTCTTTCAAATTTCAACAAAATGCATGCCTATATCACTGAAAGTACTAAGGCTAATTATTTAGGGGGATTTGCAAAAGAAAGAACTGTGTATTAGGTTGTTTATAAGATCAAGATACAGCCACAGTGATTATTTACATATGCATTACTGTATGTTAGTGTTTGAAAACAGATACAGAGACAAAGGTTAGAAATGTTTTATTTATTTATTTGTGTTAGTTTGTACTGAATGTAATTAAGAAACATTTATAGCTCATCCATTGTTCTATAAAAATGCCAGGTATTCATCAATAAAAACATAAATCATTACCTTTTAGTCACCAGAGCTTAAAACATTTACCTCTTATCACTGTTTACTTCATTCCTCCAATTTTTCCAGCGAGGCAATCATATTCACAGGAGAGATACAACTAAGGTTTATGCCAAAAGTCTGACTGCAGTAAATTAAAAGGAACTGACAGGATCAGGCCACTTCACTGGGTTTTGGTTACTATGTTATGAATGGCTTAAAATGATGCATGTACCAAAGTATCTTGGATAGTCAGTGAACCATAATAGCTACCATTTCCCTCAATACTCCAGGAAATTTCCCATCTGGCTTGCCTGGATTTTCCTGCTTCATTTGGATAGGATGCTTATTGTCCAAAATAGATGTTGTGTGTTACCTTTGAAATGTTGCGTGATAAAACATTGCATCACATAGCCATGCAGGTCTTTTCTATGGAGAGCTACAGCAAGCCTTGGAGAACAGCAATGACAAAGCAAACAACTCATCAAAAAACTGTGTGCAGTAGTGTAATGTATAGCCACTATAGTAATGTACATACACTAATGTATTACCTTACTTTTCCTAGCCCAAGTATTCTTGTAATGCCTGTAGACTCTTGGATGTTTTTAAGATACAGAAATTTCTACCATTTAGGGGTTTGTAATATGGAATATGATAATAAATTTTATTTTGCTCTTTAAAAAGGAAAGACTATGGCAAAGTCGTATCAGTTCTCTTTAACTCTCGGCCTAGATGATCCCTGAGGTCCCTTCCAACCTGAGATTCTGTGAACAGATTTCTCATTTCATTCTAGAAGAAATCATTATATAAATGTAATATGATAAAGATCTAACAATGCTGTTTATCTTATGGGAGTATGGGAGAAAAAAGTATTTGGAAAGGAATTTTTTTTAGGCAAAAATCAGAAAAAGTCAAACCTAAGTTACTAAGTTTATAAGCCTGAGGGGATTTATAGGAATAAAAGCACATGAAGTTCCAGACTGTAGAGAAGAAAAAAAACAAGTAGGTTAAACAAAGAATGTGTATCCATTAATTTTGTAACTTTATATATTTCAAAAATATAATTTAAATGCCCATCATCTTAACTCTAGAAGTCCTCTGGACTGTGTACAACATTGTAACTCATGCTTTTTACTCAACAGAGAGTTTATTGAGAGGTCTTTTTTGTTTGTTTTTTCTTTTAAATGAGCTGATGTGTTTTTTTAAAGCTTGTTTAAGACTGACATGGAGACTAGTTTTAACTGGGTTTTTTACTGAAAGATTAGTTTTTATTTACACGTAATATAACTCAATTACAGTCAAAAGAACAGTTATCTACTTTTTACAGGTGCCTGTGAGGTCAGAAAGGAGAATGAAGGTGGCTATTCATAATTAGTCTGCAAGTAGCAGAATTAAATTTCTTGCAAAGGCTTGCAAAAGTTGGGGGTGGGGGGGAAACATCAACAACAACAACCAAGCAAAAAAAACCCCCACCCACACAAGACAAACAAAAAAAAAAAACCACCAGGAAATACTCCCCTTGGAAAACTTTGCTTCCAGAACTTAAATAATTCTATCCTTCTGTTTATCTTAATGTAGTTGAACTTCATGCAGTACTGTTTTCCAGCATCCACTAATGTGTTATTATATCTTGAATCAGGCAACCATGTTTATAAGTCGTTAACAAGAGTTATTATTGCTATACAGACTGGAAAGTCAGAAGGATCTACCATAATATGTTAGCACTTCCGACATGCCAGGATACACAGGCACAAACTCAGCCATAAGTAGTAAATATATAGAGATGTAAAGGAAAGACGGTACTATCTCAATAACCAATTCAGTTCTGATTTGGAATGAAACTGATTCTGTCCTCTTCAGAACTGCATTAAATATTGATTTTTGTTCCCCCAAAACCTCTCACAAGCCAAAAGATAACTCCACCACAGACGTATTTACTGCTAAAAATACAGGCCTAAGCAATTTGTATATTATGAATATACAAAACAAATTTTTGAGCCAGAAGTTACATTCAGGTATTATCCCCTTACATACTGTAATCAGTAGAACAGGATACACATTTAGTGTGAAACGTATAGCAAGCTCTATGCATGAGGGTCAGTCTTTTGTATGTACTTCTGCAAGACACTCAATCAGCTCATGGGGTTTCAGCAAGAATTACTTTCAAATAACTAAACTATGCTTCTCAATGTCTCATTTTAAGGTCTAAACAGAAATTAAGAAACCTGCAAAATAAAATATTCTTAGAAGTGTTATTTTTTGTAATCAGTTATCTTCTAAATATTTTCATGGTCTTACAAGAGGAAGTAACTACACTTGATTTAAGAAATTTTGGAAGCATATTATTTCATCTGAAATCCAAATGTTTTGATGGTTTTAATTGCCTGGAATGATATCCAAAGCTTACAAAACAGAAAAGACTGCCTCTTTGCCTCTCTTTCTCTGCAGGAGAATAGGCATCTGCGTAGTCCATTTCATTTTAATTATCCAACTGCCAGTTCAAGCTCTAGAAGTTATGGTGCTATAGGAAGCTGCTAATGTACCCTGTTACTCTCATGAGCCTAATAGGACTGTTCTGGCAGTGCAGACACCTCACTTCTGGTACAAAGCTTCCTCACTGAGTCTTAGTCACAAGTTTCTACAAAAAGCTGAGCTGCATGGTGCAGAAATCATATGGTAGCCGGTGGAGGTCCTAGTGTGGAGACACCTGACTACTACACAGCTCCAGGAAACAGCCTGATCTTGGGAATTTTGTCAATGCACAACCTGTTTTTACTGACTGACTTCAAGAATCTTATTTATACATACACAAGTGAGGGTGTGTGTGTTTGTGTGTGTATGTGTATGTACACACACAAACACACACACATATATGTGTAAATATATAATTGCCAACATGCAGCACATCAGCCGTGGGCTGACATGGGCTGTTCCCTGTCTGGAAGAGGCTACAGACAGAACAGAAGACAAGAGTAATGTGGAATGACTTCTCTGGCAGAAATCTCGTTACAGCAAGAGAAGGGCACAGTGAATCAGTTCTTCCAGATGGTCTGTAGAAAGGCAATTTTTATGAAGAAGAGAAAAAGGAAAATAAGGTGGCAGAAAAGCTCAGGGAGAGAGGAAAAAATAAGCAATTTTCACATTCTTCCTGACATCAAGCAGCATCTGAAGGATGGTGGCTGCTGTGGTGACAGGGATGAGGAAAGCAGCAAGCAGAGAAGAGAGGAATGTCTTTGGTACAGCTGAGAGCATTTAGGACTTGAAAGGATAACAACCAAAGTCCTGATGAGTGCAACTGTGATAGGGAATGGCAGTTGTTAGTGTTTTACTCTATAGAATTCACTTAATGTGCAAGTTGTTTAAAAACAACATGAGTCCAGGAGCGGAATTTGGGGATAGGTAGTCTAAACCTGATGTGGAAGAAGAAGGTAAGGTGAGACAGGAGGGACTTGGGTTTGGTTGGAGTAAAGGGGGGAAAAACCAGAGAAAGCGACAGGCAAGAATTTCAGGGAAAGCAAAATTATCCAATTCTAATGTTTACACAATAAATTCACCTTACTCCGAAACAGAAGCAGGACAAACCTTTATGCCCTTGCGAAGCAGAGAAGATCTCAATTTTTCAGTTTCACCTGGAAGGCTGCAAATAATAATACTCATTTCTGTACTTCAGAAGAAATATTTATCAAGTTAATCGACAAGACAAAAGAAAGTTCTCTTGATCTGGCATGGGTGGTCCTCAAGTTGTCAATCTCCCACACTTCCCCTTTGCCATAGGGTCTTACAGTTCTAAAACCATGCTAACTAGTTTTTCTAATATTTTGCTTCCCTAAGTAACCAACAGTTCTATTTCTATGTAAAATTAGAAGACAACAGAAGAGGACCATGTACAGATTAACAAGCTTTTTACCATATATGTTGGCCACTGCTAAAAACTAATACTGATGCTTAAAGCACTAGTCCAGTACTAAAAGCATGATCAGTGAGATCTAAGGTGTCTTACAAGACCATCTATTAACACACTGCAACTGCAAAAGCATAATTTCTATGCACAAAAACAGAATAGCTAAGCATGAGAAAGCAAACATTCAAAATTCAGCCCAGTTTTATTAGTTTGTAAGTGAAAATAATAATAGTAAAATAAAAATAAAAATATGAGCCTTCTTTCAGGAAAAAAAATTCTTTACTTAAAAGGGGCTGAAAAGGAGATTTAAAGGGCTACATCCCAGGTCTTGTGACATAATGCATTATGCCAATGCATGGGTTTCTACACTTCTCAAGTCTAATTTTCATACTACATTTGTTTTTCAAACTATGGCATAGATTATAACACTGCAATAGCATTTGAGGTAACATAGTCAGAAAAACCACAACTGTCTCTACAACTGTTTTTGTTTAGAAACATGAAAATAGCTGTATTTCTTTGCAGTAGAAATGTGTGAAACTGAATTGAAGTACCAGTGTCAAACCAACAGAATCCATAAACCATCAGAACCTGTAATCACCTGATCTCAGCTTTCTGTCCGTGTCATTAAACTTGCTGGTTGACAGGTATTTTTAAAAAAATGCTAACATATCACACTGTGCTTGTGCAAAATAGACCACAGTACAAGAAATTTTCTGTTGCATCAGTCCCATGAAAGGTGTTCTAGATGTTCAAAAGTAAGGAAATTTTCGTGCCATATATCAGTCCTCTGGAAGAGTAATGACCTACACCCTTACCGCAGATGCCATCATGGTTGTGTAGAAGGAGGAAAGCAGAACAGTAGTTAAACACACAAGTATTTGCTCTTGCAAGTTAAAGCTCTACAGAAGGTGCTTGACTGATTATTGCTGCGTTCTTGGACGGCAGCAGCCTGATTTACAGCCAGAACTCACATACCTGTGTGTCATTTTAACTCAGGGAATGGCAAGCTTTGACACAGAGCTGGAGTGAGTAATTAGGAACAGGAATCTCATGCTGGTTTTGCCACATGGGGTTTATAAGTTTGACCATTCCTTAAACTGCACTTAAAAGAACACCTGAGACATGAAGCTTAACCACAATGCAAACATCTTGACCTTGGCCATGTTGGTTAGAATACTTTTATCCTTGGGCTTATACCTGTTTTCATTGAAAATTACTTGGAAATGTATTTAATTCAGACATACAATTAAACAATCATTGCTTTCTTTTACTCTTTGTAATTGTGCATGTGTGTATAACTATTTTTCATCAGAACTCCCTTTGTCTAACAGCTTCCCTGACTAAGAAACCAAAACATTGCAGAAATATGCCAATAGAAAAAAGATGTTTGGTAGAAATTCAGAAAAAAGGATACATCCATGGTCTGATTATATACAGTTTAAACTCTGGTGTCCCTTTTACCCTTTGTTCTTCCCTTTGTCTTTGTTCTCTCCACAACTCCAGCTATTTTTATCACTATGCTCACTGCCAAAAAGGTCTCTCCATTTAGAAACCAATGTGTATCTATCTGACCCTGTTCCAGAGTCTTTCTTTTGACAAGGAACAAGAGCAAGCTGTTGGCTCAGTGTCAACGGCAGGCTTTAAAGTCATCAGCAATAGGAAGCAACAGAGATTTGAGCCCTCTTTGGCTGGAAACCATCACCTCTTTAACAATCATGTATGACATGCCAATTCAGCAACCTGAAGTCCAAACCAGCCTCAGGCTCGAGCCTTGCCCTTAATTAGAAGTGAGTTTTACTGCAAAGCCAGGCGTCAGGACATTTTAAGATATCTGGAGTGATTAACACAACATAAACTCTGTCTTACAGGTTTACAAAAAAAAAAAAAAAAAAAAAAAAAAACAACGAAAAAACTGTAAAACTAAGGTCTGAGATTCTATACATAAGATAAAGGGAAACAAGAAGAATTCCCCAAGAATATGGTGCAATTATATTATCATACACTTTTCAACTCACAAGAAGCAATAGCCACATGTAAGTTTACAGATCTAGTTAATGACAGGAATATATTTGACCATAAATTAGTATTTAAAAATCAAAACTTTATATTAAAATTATTTTACTGTCTATGTGTGTAAATTTGTGAATATTTTCTGATTTCTTTCCTTCTTCTGTAGAAAGATAATTATGATCATTTTTGTTTTAATGTGGAAAAAAAATCTTCTTGAGACTCACTGAAAAGCAATAAATGTAAGCTCTTCATGCACTGAAAAGCCACTTTCAAAAATTAGATAAGCTCATTTCAATGCCTTTGAAAATGTTACCTAAAACACTTAGAAAATACAATGCACTATCCAGTTGCACTATATGCCTTCAAGGCAGCCTTCGTTACTGTCACCTTGCCATAGCATGGATTTAGGACAAGAAGGAGATATGCCTTTGCATTCTCTCTGCAAAGCTCAACAGAAATAACAGTCTGTTTGCTTAGAGAGACAGGTGCAGAGGCTAAAAGAAAATATACATACGTCTGTGATCAATCCCAATTCTTTTCAGCTCCTTGACACTAGGTAAAGGGTAAAGTGCTTCAGGCAAAGCCAGTGAGACAATTATGTGTCTATAAGAACCAACCAAGTTCATGTAAAAGCCACCTACTTACATAATTTGTCATGGTCATTCCCCAGATTGCCAATAATCACATGTTAGCAAGCCAGAAATCTTAAAGCTGACTTAAATGTCATGAAATTTAAAGGTGGGGTGAGAAGAAGGGAAGACAATGACACACCTTTGTATTTACCATCTTTGTTTTGACCGAGCTCAAATTTCAAATTATTCTCTGTAACTAGGAGTAACAAAACCTTCCTTCTTGTTTGCTCATGCCCTCAGTGAAAGATGTACTTTCTATTTAATACCTGTTCTCAGAAACCAGAGCCTGAGGTAAACATTGAACTATCAATATTTTGTGACAAAACAGCAAGGACTGGCAATGCTCCAAAATCGTCACTAGAAAGAAGAAAGCGTTCCCTTCCTTCATGAATAGAAGCTTGACAGTTTTGTTCAAAACAAACCAGACGTGGGACTTTTATTTCTTCAGGTGTGCAGCTGAGCAAGTTCTGCTGCTCAGCTTCCTAGATTTACAGGGAGACACAATTACTTGTGTGTTCATGAGGCCATAATGAAAAGTCCTTGCTTTAAACAGAGTAATTCAAATTCTGGGACCAGCATGGCCATGCAGTCATGGCTCACCAAGTCTAGACTTCAAAGCCCAAAGTTTATGCATCTTTGGACTAGACGTCCTTTAGATAGCAAGTCCACAGTGGAGAACACAGCTGACCTTTGGCTCAAACCCTTCACCTATTTTCAAAACGTGAAAAATCCTCAGTTTGCAAGTTATCTGAGAAGCATATGATAACTTAAAATTTTCATCAGTTAGCAGTAAAACTTTAGAACATTGTAAAATCAAAGAAATTATCTCATCTACATCTGTCAGTAGCACTGGTAGTCTTGCGGCACAAACTAGAAAAAGGTGCATTTTATTACAGTTAAGAGTTATATAGAGACCCCAAGTTTGGTTAATATTATCATTTTCTTCAGTCTGACCAAAGTCCAGCTCATATCCATTTTTTTACTTCAATAATGAGCTGATCCATCCTTGATTTTTGTACTGAAGCCACCTCAGCTGATTTGCTTAACAGTGTACCAATGACTTAATTTTTTTTCTCTGCAGTGAAAATAAGTTCAAGAAACCAACTCTCCTTCCTTTCACAAAAACTCCACATCTCTAACGGCTTTTCTAAGCAAAGCCTGCATTTTCCTTTGGTCACTGAGAGTGCACAATGATAATGAGTCCTTGTCTGCCACAACAGTTTATATTTATGTTGGCCACTTTCCCTCATGCTTCCCTCAGTCTGGAGAAAGATTTATAAAATTCAGATTCCCAGGTGTTCCTACTGCTCAATTCATTGTAGTGAAGAGTGAACACTCTGTAATAACAAAACAGAACAAACAGATTGAAGAGGACATAGCTGGCAATAATATTGACATGATTCTGAGCAGCAGGACAGGCAACATTTTATATTTCTTCTCCCACTATCTACCATTTAAAATTCAGTTGTGCTTAGATGGGATTTCCATGGGAATTATGTACCTAACTCCAGTTGAATATCAGTAGAATTTTAAGCCTCTAACTCCTACATTCTACTTCAAAGATCCTTGCCACAATCCATTTGGAGAGCATATCTGTCCACCTACAACACACTTCCAGTTAACCATATGTTAATCATATATTTGTTATGCACATTCAAGCTCACTTTGTCAAATGAAAACAAAAAGTAAAAAATTATAAATGCTGTAGGAGTAGGGAAGAAAAACACTTGATGAAATTTATCCCAGGGACAACACCATTTTGCATTCAGAATACAAGGAAATGCATATTTCTATCTATGAAATAAGCATTTATGTGTTATGCAGAAGATCCACCCAATAATAGGAGAAATCATCTCTGTGTAAAGGGTCAGGAGTAGGCTATAGTTCAACTTAAGAAAGACCTTTGAGCATTTAACTTCAGCCACAAACACACATAATAAGCCAAAATGTATTCTGTGGGAAGGTTATATTTCTGACTTGGCTTTTCGTGTCGGAAACCTGAAATCCAGTCATGGATGTCACAAAAATTTTACCAGCATTGAATTGAAAACATATATTTTTTAGTTCTGATTGCCCAGAAAATATAAGATTGATGATACTGACAGAAAAAAGGATAAGATTATTATTAATAATTTAATAATAATAATACCCACAATAATCTATTATTTAGTCTTCTTATTTTCTTTAACAACAAAATTTCAGCCTTCCCTAAACCAACAATGGAAACCAAGTGCATAAAACACCAGATCTCTCTGTGTCTACCCTTGTCCCTCATCTACCTGTGGAAATATGCATCTTCTCCTGGGAATCATTTACTTTCATGTTCAGCACATGTTGGGGCATGTTTTAGAGGCAAGTCTGCTCAAAGACCGTATTTCACTGCCTGACACAATTAATTGCATTATGAGTCAGAGTTCTAATGAAGATGAGTTGTTATGTCTCGATGCAACTATGCTGGGAGAGACACAGCCACAGAGACAGGGAATTTGGACCGCCCTGCCTTGTTTATCAGGCACACAAGGTCAGTAGGTAAACGGTCAGAAACCACAGGATACTTTGGTGGGCCTGTTTCAGTGATTTTGTTGTCTCAGGTGAACCTTAGAAGTCCCTGAAGGTCAAATATTAAGAAGCTTGTTAAGAGCTAGGGAGGAAGGGAAGTGGACAGACTAGATAAAAAGAAAATATCAGAGTACATTAAACAGAGTAAGTATATAAAATGCCTGCAGTTGCTTGACTGTAATTCCAGCTAATATATGCCACATTTAAAACTACTGCAAAGCATTCCCACAGTTTATAATATGGATAGGGGAGCATTGCAACATCTAGCAGTACAAATTTTATTCAAATTTTGTTTAAATTACCTGAATTGAGCTGGAAATTTTCCAAGGATCTGCATGAGATTGCTAGTACCTCCAGCTTTTGACTAAACTAGATATGTACTAAGAATGGATTCTCCCACTGTGTAAGGTACTTCCTTTGCTCTTTTGCCAAATTATAGCCAAGATGAACAAAGGGTCACAGAATTAAAACAAAAACTAGGTATATGAACAATTAAGGCTTGCTCTAATTCCAGAATTATTACAGCAAAGAGAAAATGAAATAAGTATTAATGTCCTGGAAGACTGTTAAAATAAGTTTGGAAATGCTCTAAAAGTGCTATGAATAATTATTAGAACAGAGGACAACCATTACGTTCCCATAATACTATTTTTTTTTCAGTCTTCAATCACCAGACACCCTTAAATCCTGACAAATATTAATATAGTGAGATGCCAGTATGCAGATAACAAGTTTCTAAACGTCTCCTCCATCAGTGGGTCTTGGCTTCAACAGACAGGTCTGCTCAGATTCAACAGTTCATTCACAAAGTTGCCATACTGTAAACAGATTTAAAAATATCTATATCCTTACAATCTTTAAAATTAGATAATGAAGCAAGGCCTGTCTTATTAAAGTTGGCTAAGTACTTTTTTAGCCAAAATTTAGTATTTGCAAAAATTTTGTATATTAGGCCAAAAAGAGAAATTCAATTAACATGACATTCAGTGAATTCAAAAGTAAAAATAAACACGTATATTGTTGTAGTATCTTTTATGGCTTTCATTTTCTGCTGGTTTAGCTTTCTCAGTGACCTATTTACCCCTTTTATCATCTTTATCAATTAACATTCTGTAACTGTGTTTTATTTATTCATTTAATGGAAAATATTTTCAACAGTACATTACCACATCTTCATGACGTGAGTCTCAATCAGGTCACTTGTCTTTCTCAGCTGTTCTCTTAGTACTCAGACAAAAATTTAATCCTGATCAAGGCTGATCAAAACAATTTCATTTACAAGTTACACTAACATGCCTGTCTAAAACACGTACAGTACGTCTCATTTCCAAATTCTCTCTTACCTTTCTCTGAGGTATATGCCACCAGTTATTCTCTTGCTATCAGTTGATGCCAGCTTTTTCTTTTTTTCTTTTTTCTTTTTCTTTTTTCTTTTCTCTTTTCTCTTTTCTCTTTTGTTTTCTTTTTCTCCTTTTTCTCTTCTCTTCTCTTCTCTTCTCTTCTCTTCTCTTCTCTTCTCTTCTCTTCTCTTCTCTTCTCTTCTCTTCTCGTCTGGCTAGTGCTGTTTACCACAATACATTACATTTCACCCTTTTGTACCACATCGGGGACAAGTAAACCACTCATCAGAGCCTTTCAGGATGAACCATGAAGACGTATGCCTCAGACAGAATTTATGAACAGCTTAAACTCACCCTTTTCTTACAATATAAGGCCAAATGTTGCCAAGCTACTAACAGCCCAGGATCAGGGATGCAGACATAACATACTTACAAAGCTGGCCTCTCAAGACAGCAAAGATGTAGCTTTTTAGTCTAAGATATTCAGCTTACTATCATTTTTACTTTTTGTAGAATATGTAATGAATGGATGCTAAATCACAGCCTCTTCCTTTCAAAACTAATGTCATGCAACTGAGGAGAAAAAAAGAGTGCATAAGTAGTACTTTGACTTTTTTTCAAAGGCTTGGGGGAAGAGAGGAAAGTCACAGAACATACCTGCCTACAAAGTTGCTGAAAGAGAGGCAGGGAAGGAGTACATAGTCATCACAAAGAATAAACTACCTGTTAGGGAAGAATTAAGGTCATGTAAAGGTTATTTTCCACAGTGTCTCCTTATGTTTCTATTTTAAGGGTTCATAGACATTTTAGCATAGAAGCTTCTTACAATCACACTGCATTCAAAAAATTCTAAAAGTGAATGTACTCTTCAAGTATGGCAATGTGGGCCATTTTACACTTCACCAAACCATTCACATAGCTCTGATTTGTGACTTCATAAATATGTACTTAACATCTACCTATATTGTGACTTATGAAACAGCTATCCCATTGGTTTATGAGCAAAGTTTTGCATTTCAAATGAAAATGCTGTCCCATGAGAGCCAGATTAAACACCCAGTTAAGCACTGATTTAAATGCAAAATTAGATTGGATTACCATCATGGCATTCAACTTGATCTGAACTCAGAATGTTTCTGGGCTCATTTATCCTTGCAGAAAATCAGAGTGTTTTGCACTGAGATTAACACTCTGACGTGGCAAACAAGCATGCCATGTAACGTCTGAGGAAATAAACTTTAAAGTGAAAGAAACTGAAAGGCATAATTACCCAAGGCAAACTGTTTTGTTCATTCAGTGATTACAGTGCCTTTTAAAAGCTTACAGTCTACTGTGGTATAGAGCAATTTAAACCTCAGTTGCTTTCCTCTGTAAAACTGAGGCACTTGACTTTTTTTCTCCTTTTGACAGGTTTTTTTTTAATACAGTGGTAGTTCAAACACAATGTATATCCACTGAGCTACTAAGCACATAGGAGAGAAAATTCACTTCATTATGCATTTACCTTTGCATTGGGTTGCAATGCACAAATAAGCAAATAGTTTAACGATTTCAAATGGGTATAATTTCTTTCAGGTTCAAGTATCAGTTTGCTTGTTTTGCTGCTGCTAATCACCTCTTAAATAAACAATTGCTTTATCTGTGTACTGTGCCTCATTTCACTTTCAAATTATGTGTGTGTTTTGCTCCTAACAGCTTATTATGATCTATAATTAACAATTTTGCTGAAAGCAGAGCCTTGCATTGAAAAAAGCCCACATTCTATCTGGGAAACACTCAAAACACGAGGCCTCTGTTTTAATAACAGAACTGACAACTTGAAGTCGTGCATGTGTTCTGGCACTACTGTCTTTTCCACTCAACTTCAATACATTCATAGAATTGTTAAGGTTGGAAAAGACCCTTAAAATCATTGAGTCTAACGGCTAACCCATTACTGCCACATCCACCAATAAACCATACCCTCAAGCACCACGTCTACCCTTCTTTTAAATATCTCCAGGGGTGGAGACTCAACGACTTCCCGGGGCAGCCTATTTCAATGTTTGACAACACAATTCCTGGATATTAAATGTATTGAATGCAATATTTTTTAAGGAAAAATATTAGCACTTGGAAGACAGATTTACACAGTAACACTGAAGGCTCCCACAGGCATGCAATGATTCCTATGCACATCTTAGCAGAATCTACATAAACATCAAAAGTGAAAAATTACTAAATGACCATGGACTGAAGACAGAAATGGGTATAACAGGATTTAAAACTGAACAAAAAGGCCCCACAGATTCTCAGCAGGCTTCAACATAATGAAAGGTCTTTCTATGCTGCATTGCCCTAGGGCTAGGTTTCATGCATTAGCATAAGGTAACTCTGGGCACTCAATTTGTAGGTTGGGTTTGTAGAATACAGAAGTTCTGTGGCAAATTCTTAATATTTTTCCTGAATAAGAACAGAATTTCTGGGTTTGATCTGTTTTCACTCTTACACAGTTTTAAAGTCTGAAAGCATTGGGGGGGGAAGAGGCAAGGTGGGGAGAAATTTATTTTTAACTATACTACTAAGTCTTTGATCATTTGCACACCCTGAGTGTGAATAATACCCTTCACAGCACTACCATACAAAAGGTTATGGTTGATATGGGCTGGGCTGAGTTCTTTTATCTCCTAGTAGAATAAAAACAGAGCAGCAAGAGTATGGATGTAGCAGCAGCACTGAAATTATAAGATAATTTTCAAGTTATGCAATTAATTATTACCCTCATTGTCTGCATTACAAGGAACTGGCTATGAAAAGCCAAATCTTGACTTGGACAAATAAGAAGGGTAGAGGTCATATCCCAAATGACCCTGGGCATCTCAGGAGAATGAATTCATTCATTAAATATTGGAACTTCACTTGTTAATTCGTATTTGATTAAAGAAAGCAACAAACAAACAAACAAAAGCATTCCACAATTAAAAACAAGTGTTTGGAAGAACTTGCAAAACAACCCATAAATCTTAGAGGAAAATTTCCAAGTTCTTCTGTATAAATCCCTTGCATCTTTTTTTGTTGTTGTTGTTGTTCTGTATGTGCACATACACCAAGTATATATTATACATTCTCCAGGGCAAAAATATTGTTACTTAAATTACATTCATATGAGTCCTTGATTAAAAAAAAATCAATTTGCTAGATCAATTTTTCTTAAACAGTTCATCATACTCTGGAGCAATGAACCAATCAATAGGGAATTTTTTTCAGATCTTTTGCAGCCATCCCACTTTAGTAATTTCTAGAATTTCATATCGACAGGTGATAGGATGCTTTGAAGGATGAATTGATCTATTAGCCTGTAGTGCTACAAGGCAACACCACAACAATAAAGATATAGCCCCAGAGGGCCAGGGTTTGGAAATCAAACAGGAGGTAAGCTGTTACATTATGCATTTGACCCTGGAGGTAACTCAAGAGTGCAAGTTTTCTGCTTGCATTCAAAGCCACAAAAAGGAAAGAGGAAAGGAACCACTACTACTAATTTTGAAATTATTTTTTAATTGAAGAAAAGGGTGTTTCATGGCACCATCTAACTACCTATGTTGGATGCCTGGATACAAATAAAAATAAAGACAAAACAAATTCAAAAGGTTGCTAAATGATGTTCTGCATCAGTAAGATTCTTGGCTTTGGTCACAAGTTCCTTACTGAGGCAGGAATGCATAAGAAATTACATGTAAAGTGGCCAGAGTGAGTAAAAGGATTTCTATCTAACAGTACGGACAGGAAAAATTATTTGCCTTGTAATGATTCTTGAACAGCCGCACTCCATATTTCCACAACCTACCACAACCATCGTACCTAAAAACCAGTTACTGAAATCAAGGCTTGATTCATTGTGAAGAGGACTCTCAGCTGTGCTCAGGTCACAGTGTTGGATGCCTTTTGTAGAAACGTGCCAAAGCACAGAATCCATCTACACTGCCTAGAGGAAAAATTAAGACCTGCATTCAGGTCTGCTAATGGCCAAAGATTTGGACTTTATTGAGCTCAGTTAAACCACTGGATTGGCTACAGGAGTGGAAAAGCATTTGCTCTGCATTTCTGAAAGTCTCAAATTTAGGAATAAGCAATTAGACAAGGCTATCTAACAGAAAGGTCAGTCCAGGGAAGTTAACAAACACTTTGACATCCACAGTTGCAGGACCAAGTGGATGTCTGCTCTAAGTCAGCTAGAGTTTTCACACCTTGGGGAAAACTACAAGTACAGTGAATGCTGCACAATGCAAAGCTCTAGTGCTCTCCCACACATGACACTTCAGATGCTGCCAGTGAGCATCACCTGCCCCATCTAAATGTATCCAGATAGCAAGAACACCTTCTTTTCCCTTTCAGTTCACTGGTTCAAACCCTGCTCAGCAAAATCTGTCTGTAATGAGTCGGTATGGCCTGTGTAGTGGAATATGTGGACAGTCAGTAATGGCACCAGTAATTCTTTTTGACATAACCTGGGACCTCCCTCTTCCAGAGGTGCTAAGAATGAAAAGGCCTTATTAGTATGGAAAACCTTATGTAAGTTCAGAATAGTATTAGCTAGGTGACATCTATTAGGCAATGCAGTCACTAGACACATACCTAAATGAAAACCTTTACTCATCTTGCATAATATCTCCCCTGACAGAATCCAAGCAGCATCTTAGTCTGACAAAGCCAGGATATAGAACATGTTTCAAAAAACTTTATCTTCGTTTTAGATCCTCTGAAAACTATGTATTTCCAAAGCACCTGGGAATACTGGTTGTATCATGTTTTATCTCACCATTTAGACCATGCATCTCAGTCTACAACTGAAATCTGCAGAAGACCCAGTCTAAAAATAACTTTTTTGCTGTAATAAAGTTGATTAAGCAAAAAACACCACCAAAATCTCCATGCTCAAAGTTTCTTTGATCTCATGTGTTACAGAAATAAGAATCCCGAGGTCTCTTTTTATCACATACTGCGTGATAAATATGTAATTAGTTACATGTCAGTTTTTAGATTTGATTTTTATATATACTTCTTTAAATTTATCAGATCATTTCACACTGCCATCCCTGTGCTTGACTGGAAAGTGCATAAAAGGAAAATCTGAATGCTATCAGGAATTTGTCTTTCAAACACTGTTTTCAAAGTTGTAGGAGCTGATTTAGTACAGCTGGGTCTATGACAGTCAAGCCCAACTGCAAACAATAAACAAGTACCACATGCTAAAGAAATTAATGATATAGACAGAAGCTCTCTGTATCCAGAAGGAATTAAAGTGGAATCTTCCATAGATTTCCTGTGAAAATGTTCAACCTTAGCAGCACTATGTTTGAACGTTCATGCTACTATAGAATAGGTATGACTGAAAGGAAGATAGAATTTGGCTATTAATATTGCATCTCATTGTTAGGAGTGAAAAGAAACAATTAGCATTTTTTCTTTTGAAATGAGCAATTGTGTAGTTGGCACATCAGTGTGGATCATAATGCAAGGAGAAAGTAACAACAGCAAGTACAGGGGCCAGAGGACTTTGTTTTTATTCCTACCTCTTAAGTATTTAACTTTTCTCACCATATAACTTTAGTAGGGTCATTTTCCATTGCTGTTTACTCATTCAGACATATTGCAAATGAGTTTTTCAATCCATGTGGGTAACATATTTAATGTATTTACTTTTACTGAAAGAAAATTAGTTCAGCAAACTGGATCATCCTTAGGTCACAGAGTTTTTCTCTCTGTCATTTCTGAAGTTCTCAAGCTCTATGACTGGGAAAATGCTATGCCTGGTTCTATTTATTCTAACAACATGGCTGTCTTGTACCGACTTACATCCTGCTACTTGAGCTGAACCACTTATAACAAAAGAAAATTATTTCACAGAATAACAGAATGGTAGGGGTTGGAAGGGACCTCTGCAGATCATCTTGTCCAACCCCCCTGCTTGAGCAGGCACACCTAGAGCAGGGGGCACAGCAATGCGTCCAGGAGGGATTTGAATGTCTCCAGGGAAGGAGACTCCACAGCCTGCCTGGGCAGCCTGTCCCACTGCTCTGGCACCCTGCCAGGAAAGGGGTTTTCCCCTCATATTCAGGTTGAACTTCCTGTGTTCCAACTTGTGCCCATTGCCCCTTGTCCTGTCATTGAGCACCACTGAAAAGAGCCTAGACCCATCATCCTGACACCTACCCTTTAGATTTTTATAGGTATTTATGTACAGGGTGGGTATTTAGTATTTATTATCATAAAGTGCACTCTTAGTCAAGTGAAAAGTAACGAAGAAGCAGAGCATATCTCACTCGTGCTCCAAGTGGCACAAGCACAAAATCGTTTATAAAGTCTGCCAAACTATTCTGTAGCTGAGCACAAACTTAAGTACACATCTGATGATCTTAGCTCATAACATAGATGAGGTATGCCAGTTATGAACCATATTCCCACAAGAACAAGAACTTCTTATTAAGAAATGTCAAATAGAAACTGTGACATTTGTATAAGGTGTGCTTTTTTTCCCACTGTCTGTGAGAGGAGGGCAGGGAGAGAAAAATCACTATGAAATTTCCCCAGTAGGGCTCAGGAAATACCAGTTCTATTCTCAGTTCTGCTGCAGGACCTCAGACAAGAAATTCTCCCATCCCATACTAGTGTTGCCCAACTCCTTTCAGCAATGACCATCTTATTAAAGATTTATTCAGCCCTTAACAGTGCAGGCCCAAACTGTGGGCCTGAATTGCCCCCTGAATGTGGGGGCAATTAACAGCAATTACTGATAAAAGTTAGGTACTTTTAGCAACCATGTTACTTCTCCATCCTAGAGTATCATACTCAGTTCTAAATAGATGCCACAAACTACAAATTAATTACTTGAGGGAAGTAATTTGAAGAGATAATTGCAAGAAGAAGCAAATTAAAACAGCAGATTTGGAAAATATCTTTTATGTCAGAAGAATGCCTCACAGATAAAGAAGCAATGACCTTTAGTTAAGTGAAACCATCTCAGAATACCTCCTACCCACTAATGCCAGTAGATGTTAACAGCCTTCAGCTCACCAAGGCTTCCCAACACACAGCATCTGAAAGCTGAGTGAGAAACCTCTGGTATCAATTCCTCTGCAGAGGTGCCGAGAGACATGTCCTGCACAGCTACCAGCTGTGATTTCATTCCCAGCTCGGACTGCAGCCTATTGCCTCAGCTAAAATGGTTAGGACAACTTTTAGAAGTGCACATTGCATATGTATACACAAAGGATATAGTCAAAGCAAATGGGACACCGGAAACAGAACAGCTAGAGCACAGGTTAAGGCTACAGAACAGCCATATCCTTAGGACTAGTGTGCCCCAGGAGCTATTTGGACTAAAAAGAGTGCTTTGTTTTGGTTTAGCTTTTCCTACTTTGATTTACCCATAGCTTCTGAAAATACTGACAGAACTGAAGGTGGGAATAGTACACCCACAATGCCTTTAAAATTAGGAGGACACCATTTTTTGTGACAATTTTAGTGATTTGTTTGGTCATAGAGTAACACCAAAAAATGAGGGAGTGTCAAACACTTCTGATACCCTTAGGTAAGTTTGTATGTATGTGTATGTCTGCACATACATATATATATATATTTATATATAGTAGCCTGAGGCTGCCAGAAACTTTGCCTGCTGAATGAATTATAGAACAGGAAGCAGATGGGCTGTGTATATGAAACAACCACTATCTGGCATGATGTGCTGCGCAATTTGGCTGCAAAGATTAAATTGAGCTATTGAATGTTTAATACACTATGCATAACAAATACAGCCAGAGCCACAAAACAGCATAAATTACAGAATTGGTATTCACGCTGCCTTTCCCAGGAATCAATACACTGCCACAGCTCATAAGAGTCTGTTGTTTAATACACATAAAGAAGAGAAGAATTCTTCTATTAAAATGAGTTATCTGGGCTATTTACCAAAGGCAGTGATTTAACAGTGGTAAAGTCTATGTAGTGCTGTTGAATGCAGATGATAATACTTCTTGTCCTTGTCGGCCTATTTCATTGCTCCTATCAGTTGCTGCTGCTGCAAGGTCTCCTGGGTACATTAGCAGTCAGCCCAGGAAGTGTGTTTAAGTAATGGACATAATGTTCACATTTGCTAGACCAGCCTTCTCCCTAATCATGAATTATTCTTCCCCAAGGCTCAATTGGAACATTACTTTAGAAGCATAAGATTTAATCCTTTTCAGCTGATTGGAGGGAATGATTACAGTATTATTTTCTTGTACAGGCTGTCTCCAGTGAAGGTGCCTTTTTCTGTCCCCATCTTTAATAGGCAGCAATCTTTATTTCCCTGGAGGGAAATGGCAATGAATTCAAAATGGGATAAATCTTCAGGAATGTGAGGTTCTGAGACTGTAGATCACTGCTGGTTAGTTAATTAGTTTAGCCCTTACTTGTTTCATCTCCAAGACAAAACACCTTGCTATGAGGCAGAAGGAAGGAAACATGCAAATAACCAATTACACTGCCTACAAAAACCAGCCTCTGTGCACCTGATTTTAGAAGGTAACCTACAGCTTTGATTTCTCTTTGATACAATCAGTCAAATAAGCAGTGCGCTGTTCCTTTGGACTATTCTGTCTTCTAAGGATTATTCGACCTGCAGAAATGGATTATATCTTTATCCAGTGGATACTGTTGAAACAGATACAGGCAGGAGACTACAAAAGGAGGCATTTATAGACTAGCATGAATGTGATTGCTGTTGGCATACAGAGATGTGTTTACTCAGACAGTGAATCCTGTATCCTGTGAGATGGAAAAACAAATACATTCTTTACACACAGATGTTAAATGCACCTTTGAACACTGGACCAACAAAGAACAGTTTGAGGTTTTAATTACTCATGTTTCATCATCAAAGATGGGGAAAAATTAAAATTGTATCGTCTTTATTCTACCAGAGAATATGGTTTGAAAGTCTAATAATTCTCAATCATTTTTCTTTTAACATATTGGGGTAAAAGTGAGTACCCTAAAGGTTTTGAAATCCCTGCACTGAATTAAATGAAAGCAATTTTTGCCATTGCATAAGCATTTTTTTAATTCTCCTAAAGTTTTCCTCACAGGGCATACTTTAAAACAATAAAAAATTGGAGGAGAAGCAATAAAAGCTCATTAATATACTTATAACCCCAAAAATTGATCAGCCCCTCTTGAATTTAGAGAAAGGCCCCAAATCTGTCATTCTGCAATTTATTTAAAGGGTCATGGTGTTCTGACCTTGCTTATAGGTATATTATATAGCCAAGAGATGAGTACGGTGCTTGCAAAGTGTAGGAAATCTAGAATGCCTGGGGCTGACATTTTTCAATCTCTAAAGTGGTAGACAAAAAAAATCTAAAAATGGTGTTTTAAAATTAAATTTGCAGAAATAGAGCGTTGTGGAATAATGATTATGTACGATTTTGAGTAAATGTAATATTTGAAAATTAGGGATTATAAACTTTCCAAGGACTTTGCCAGCTTGGGTTCCTTTCTTCTTTTCCTTAGTATACAAAATTATATTGTGATACAGAATAAAAGCTATATATGTTAAAAGTAGAGCCAATTATTTATAGCCATTTCAATCACTGAAAAAAATAATTCTTCAGTTCTTGATAACAAGTTGAAAGGTCACAGAGAACCTTTATGTTGCCACGTGGGGTAGAGTGTGAGGATTTTCTCAGTACATGAATCTGGAAAGTGCTGGTGTTCACACCCTGGAGGCTCACTCCACAATCAAAGCATGAAAAGCTTTCCCCTGGGGTTCCTCTCTGAAACATTCCAATCTGAACTCAGTCACCAACTGCATAAGAGTTACCCTATAAATGATATTTTTATTTTACATTGTTTGGTTTCATTTTTCTGCATTTACAGTTCTTTGCATAATGGGTAACATTCACAGCCCAGTTACTTTTAGTAAAACTTACCTAAATTTAATTTGCCACAAGCAATGACACACAGACATAGCTTGAATAGAACTCTACAAATATCACATTTGAAACTTGCATATAGAATTTTTTTTTTTTCCCTTAAGATATAGTACATTGTCCTTCAGGATCAGGACTCCTATCGGTAACAATATGTAACTATGGACACAGATTTACTTTGAAAAAAGAAAGACATTTATCACCTCACTGAGCCCTGGAAAAGGATATGGGGTTTTATTTAAAAAAGAGAAGCAAAGCAGGCTTGAGCTGCAAAGATCAGAAGGATGATGGAGGGTATTGAATGCAATTGATTCCAAGGATGATCAACATCTGAATATTAAACCATTCCTAGGAGTGGAAATTTAGTTTCCTGGAGGTGCACACCACAATAGGAAAAGGAATTATGTTTAGGTTTCGGTATTTGACCCCTAACTGCATGAATGCTTAGCACCTCTGAAAGACAGACTATTAATTCAAATTTAATCATCCTTAGGAATTACTACTATTAGAGACTGTAACCAAGAATCTTTGCAAATTTTGCAAAGGGAAAGGGGAATACAGAAGACACACTCCTCCCATGTCAACAGAGAGTTGGGATTTCTTTATCTTTGATGTCTTAACAACGGTTGGGAGTGATAGCAGCTGGCAGCAGGAAAACTCAGAGATTTGAATCTGCATATAACTCAGATAACATGGTCAGTATTCCTCTGTAAATAGTATTTTCCGCAGTGAATATTTGGTTGGGTTAGCTAATATTTAAGCACAAGTAGATATCATTTTTATTGAAAGGCACCTTAATATTTCTCCTATATTGATGTCCATTAGGGGGTAAACTGTATAAATCTAGTAAGAGACTGCCCATTCCCAAAGTAATATCTGAAAATCACACATTTCAGATTGACAAGCGCAGAGGGTATGTACACCTGTATAGAGAGGATAGAGGAAAACTATCCACACCCCGCAACAGCAATTCCCCCATCACGTTACCCAGAGCACTCACACAGCACATTGACCTGTGTTAATGTGGAATCTCAAGTTGCTCCATGACCTCAGCAAATCCCATACATCTATGCCCATACATCCAGTATAATTTCCTCAGTCACTTCAGGTTTCTCCAGCAACTCTGTCCTCTCCCTCCTCAAGGGCTCTGCAGTCTTGGCTGCACAAGATTTTATATGACCATTGCATCATCAGGAATAATTTAGTTTGATATGTGGTGAAGTGAGCTGAAGATGTTCAAAGATGTCTTGTAATTGCTTGTCCATCATTTTCCTAACTTTACTCCCAGAAAGATTTCATTATTTCTGGATTAGTAGGATCTGATATGTATTCCTTCAGGTGGTAATAATTGGTCCAGTTTCTTCCAGTGAGAAAAAAAGTTGAACAGGATTTCAAGAATAACAGAGATAAGTCACCTTTGAGCTCTTTTGAAAACCCACTCTATTTCTGAGTTGCATGAACATCGCACATGAAAAATACTTTCTGGTTATAATTCTCACAGCTTTTTTTTTTCAATCATCAGTAGTTGAAAAGAAAGTTACAATTAACCTTTGTGTCATCTCATGGAACAGAAACATATAAAATTAGTGATAATGATAGTGAATAGAAAACATTTCCCAGCTGCTATGAGGATGTTCCATTTTTAAAATGTTTGGTGTTATTTATTTTTTGATTCTGTGGAAAAAAAAAGAATACTGAAGTAGTTGCTTTGAATGTATTCTGAATTAACTAGCAAACAAGAAAAGGCTAACTACAACCATCATCTCTTCTTCATTCAGTGAAACGCATTTGAGGTGATTTCTGTGTTATTTGTAGGTAACTGCCAACAACAGGAATTGTTTCAAAGTACATTTGTACTCATGAAAAGAGCAATCCCATACAAAGCAGGCACCAAAACCAAAATACAGAAAGCAGTTCACTGAAGTAAGGCCACCAGCAATTAATGTCCAGAACACAAAACAAAAAAGAGTTTAAAATCAGTAAGCTGGCCAGCTTAATGAATAAATCCTCTCCAAGAAGAGTTATCATAGAGAAAAGTGAATGACTAAAAAGCAGTGAGGCATTCAGTATTATTCTGATTTTAATAGTAAATGTCACAAATTTATGAACAGTCTTATGTGATTAAGTTTCCTAAAACAGCAGGAACATATTCCTGAAATAGCAGTCCTATATACTATATTCAAGTTATAAATATTAATATTTCTCTAATAATTTTAATTCAAAATATGTAAATAGTTATGCCCGCAAACGCAGAAACTAGAACTGAAGTCTTTTACTCCATTCCCCACCTAGGCAGTCATGTTCGCTACACTTGGTTCAACAGAGAAAGGGAGGGGAGGGGGGTGGGGACGGAAATGGGGGGCAGGGAGAGAGAAAGATGGTCATTAATGGTTTCTGTGTGAAGTTCCATTCCATAGGTTTGCTTCAGATGATTGAAAAACATGCCTGCTTGACCAGGCCCCACAGGAGATGGTGTCTGGGGAGAAAGGTGGTGGAAACAGGAAAAGTTTTACTTTTGAATACTGGCAAGACTCAAGCACTGCGGGTCTCTGCACAAGAAACAGAAACATTTGTGGGCAGACCTCTAGGGACTAAAAACTTTTACTGCCAAAAAGAAAAAGTGACTAGAAACTTGTGCATGGAGTTGTGGATCACACTTTCGGATCTGATGTCTAGTTCTACATACATCCTGTCCCAGACTAAACAGCTTTCTGAGAAAATAAAGCAGCAAATATACAGAGGACTTGAATGCAGGGGTGCCAAACACACGTCAACCACCAGCTCAACTTTCCTGCAGTAAGGCTGAAATCACAGTGCCAAAGATAGACTTTTATTACAGTTCTACATTAAGCAGTAGTGTGGAAATGGGAGCACCTTCTGGAAGGCTGAGTTTAATGCACCCATTAAAGGAAGGGGTATATTCAAGCCGATGTGAAAAGCTCGCATTCAAATCCCAGTCTTGTCAGGATTTTTCTTGTCTTGAAAAAACATGCAATGTTTTAGCCTTAGTTTTCCCACCTTCAGAATGAAGTTAGAAACCCCTTAAAGAATCCTAAGAGTTATCATTATTCGTAAAACACCTGAAGCCCAAAAGTATTATTAGAGGTGTGTTGGTTTTTTTCCAAGTATTTTTAGAAAAAAATATATGGAAATGGTTGTATTAAGTATTGCAATAAGTCGCAACTTTTAGAGAGGCATAAGCTCATTATGAAGATATAATTTGCTTTTTGAGCAGCAAGATTACATATTTATTAACAGCCTTCTCTAGCTATTCCATAATTTCCACAGAGATATGCAAGAAAATACCCTATGGGAATTTTGATCTTTAGCTAAGAGAATATTATTTAGCCCTTGAACATTCAAGGGTCAGTGTAACAGACATGAAAAGATATTTTTCCTAAAACAGCTTTAAAAGAGACTGTAGGGCTCTGATGGAGCAAAAAGAAGCTAACATCATATCCTTTTCTTTTATGCCTGGAATACCTATATTGTCAATAAAACAAAGAATCAATTAATTAGATTTTAATTGCTGGTGACTTGGAGAACGTACCCAACTTTCGACTTCACTGAAATTGTGCTGTCAAACAAGTCCTATGAATCTCCTTTCACCTTCTTTACTCACTTGTACAGTGCTTGAGATTGTGCACTGACATACTTGAGAATCAGTTATCACAAATATAACACATTACTGAGAACCAACTGTGCTTGTGACTCTGCCAGAATGTTTCTGTTCTTGAAGTGCTCACATGTCAGGTTGAAGTAATGAAATACTCAATGCTCGAGGTAACTTTACTCCAACAGAGAAAGAAGCACTGTCTTTTTTCTTTTCTTTAATCCAGAAAGAAAGATTTTACTGGCAAATAAAATATTAATTTTCAAATCAAACTTTGGGATGGAAAGGATAAAATGCATCCAGATTTCAGTTCTTCCAAGATCTTAATAAAAATTTCCAGATAATCATATGCATATGCACTCTTTTATAAATGAATCCTGCACATCTTTTTATTACAATAACTATATGCAGAAGAACTGCATACTATTCTTGAATTAAAATATAATATCCATAATAGCCAATATAATATCCATCAGCCATTCAGTTTCTAGAGCATACTGAAATGTAATACAGTCAATGCTCCCATCTATCTAAAGGGGAAGTCTACATATGTCTGCAAAGACCACATCAAAAACAACAGAAGCAACAATATCTCCTCAGCTAGGATTGCTTCTCCCTTCTTCTTCTCATGCACATGAATGCCATGCAGTTAAAACAAAATCTATACGGACCCAGGATACTTAAATTTACCTTGACATCCAGTCACTGGCTTATGCCCTGACTCATGCATTTAGATCCACCACCCAAGAATGAGGCTTCAATTTTGTGGAGATTTACAAACTGGTAGCACAGTTAATTTCATTGTAAAAATAACTACACTGGATAATACATATATGAAATAACTATATTTTGGATAATAATGACATTGCACAAAAAAGAGAGAAAAAACATCCTTCGTCTTATCTTTTCAAAGTACAGCTGCTGTGACCCAATCAGTTGAACTCTGTACACTGCATATCCCACCAAGACACTCACAGAAAATTATGAGGAACCAGTTGACTGCTCCCCTCATTCTTTCAGTTAGGCAGCTTAGATTTCAGTTTCAAATTTTCAACTGGAAGAAAGCCTGGTAGATAAGTTGAGTGAAAACCTGAAATGGTAGCGGCCAGAATACCTTCCCAGGGTTATTCACAGTCTTCCATCATCCTTTCTGCAAGCACAGGTACAGTGTGAAGCAGCACGGGTGATGTTTTAAGTCCTAGACCCTCAGCCCAACAGCTTTGCTATGGTATGACAGCCAAGCGTGAAATCACTGCTGACTTCCACTTGCTCAGTTATTACCACAAATTAACAAGGACAGAGCAGAAGGTAGGCTGAGAGGAGAAATAGTGGTGCTTTTCAGTGGGAGGGATGGCCAAGCAAACCCAGGGCAGCTGCCAAGCTCAGGCTGCTGCATCAGCAGTTGATGGCAGCAGACTCGGGAAAAAGGGGACCTGAAGCTGGGGTCTGCAGTTACAGCACACTTTCACAAGTCAGGAAGTTTGGCTGGCCTCTGACCTGAGAAGAAAATTAACATACTGTGACCAGTTGATTTGCCTGTAAAATGGAAATGTTCTCGGCAGGTGTGTGGTTGGAAAGCCTCTTCAAAGTGGAGCAATCTAAACCCTCAGACTTTGCTGCAGTCTGAACCCCAGACCACCACTATCGTCCTGCCCCAGCAGGATTCCTGCCCCTTGTACCACACTCACTGTGTAAACAATGCTGTATTTTCAGGCAACCTGCTTATTGTGAAAGCTGTCTCAGTATCCAGGTTCTCTGTTTCTCTCTGCCTTTTCTTTTGTTTTAAGCAATTCTATTTGCTCTTCAGTATCTAGAGGTAAAAGCTTAATCCCCAAGGAAACATATGGTACATATTTCCAACGACTGCAGTACGCACTTATTTGTGAAAAAGTCAGGAGCTGTTTTATAAATGTCTTTCAGAAACACAAGGTTTTTCAGCCGATCAGGACGTTTTCCTATTTAAACATTGATTTAAAAACCTTGCCAAGTAAATCAGGAAGCCTAGAGAGAAATTTTATTGTGCACAGAAAACCAGCTGTTTTCTGCCCCTCAAGTCCTGGTAATTCAACCAATTGTTTCTTTAAACAACAGCAAAAACAAGGAAGGCAAACAGTAACTTTGTTTCATTACACTACAGAGCCAAATTAGCTTTTGTGAAAGGTTTCCAGCAGAAGACATGCACGCACTAAGTTGGTATTTTTCCATTTGAAGGTCATGAGAGGACACATAAATTTAATCACACATTACATTTCAAGACTGTTTTAGTATGTGAGGGGACAAAATATTCTTAGCAGCTGCTTTAAGATTCCTAAAGGATTCCCAAGCAAAACTGTTCCAACACTAGCCAAAAATCAGTGCATTAAAAATATCACTGAAATGCTTTGAACTTTGGCCTTTCAGATGAAAAGTGATTTAATGTTATGCCAGGCTGGAAAATTTGAATGTTATATAAGTCGATTTAAAACAAAGCAGAATTTCTTTTTCTTTTATTCAAGAGGTAAAAATTTTAATTCTTCGTAACAATTAACAGCACCTTGTGCTGTTGTCTTTACAGTAACTTTAGCTGAATGTCATGTGGTCTTTTTTGCAACTATCAATTTTGAAATGCAGAACTACTCAATTCAACCACATTTATTTTTCAGTCAGCTGCCTTTATCATTTTCTTATTTCCACAAATACCTGCAGTCAGAGCATCCCTTTTCTGAATACGAGCAAGGACACCTGTGCACTAAGAAAGCACTACCTCCTACAATGCTTTTCACTATACTTATGTTTAAAAGTTTTACCAGTGAAGAAGCAGAAACAATAATGTGAGTCACAGATCACCAAATACAAGCCACAGAGAAAGAAAAGTAAAATAATCCAGGGCTTCAAAACTGGTACTGGTTATACAGCTCAGTGAGATTTTCAGAAGTCAGGTCTGACTAGCAATTCAGTACTATGCACCTACGCAAGTTTCATACAACTTTACACCAAAGGAACCTCAGCTAAAGGTCCAGAAGCAGGACACCCATCTTTCATACCTCAAAACCTCATTTGTCTTGAGGTTCCCCATTACTTATCTTCTCTATGTGGTATACCTAGGCTATTGGTATTACCTACAAAGATGGTGACACTTTGTTTAAAGTCCATCTAACCAAAAATGTACTTCCCTAATGCACTTAATACAAGCAAATGGTACAGGGTTGCAACAGCAAGAACTCATGTCTAAGTGCCTTGAAATGTAGAAGAAATCCTGTATAAGCTTTTAAAATATTTCACAGTCCTCTCTGCTGATGAAGGGGGGAGAGAGAGGAAAGCAAGCATATGGGTTTACAAAAATTACAGCCACAGCAGTTCCTGAAACTGTTACTCCCACCAGGGCCAGACAAATCCTTCCCAACAGAAAAGGAAGGGGTGTTTCTCAATGGTAGCCACCAGCATTTGTACTTAGATATGCAAAAGCCTAATTGTTGCCCAGAAAAAAAAAGATAAAAATACCCCACACATTTATTTTTGTGGCCCATTGATATTTGTGGAAAGGTGTACCTGTGGGTATTCTTGTGAAAGATTTCCAGCGGGTGGCTTGACAGCTCATTCAGCAGCTAGACTGTGGGAAAGAGCAGCAGCGCTTGACTCTCTGACCATAAAGCAAACTCAGCCCACACAGATGACATGCGCCGTAACCAGCACACATCTTCAAAAAAGGGAAGTGGGTTTTATTTTTATCCCCATCTCTCCTGTGTGCTTAGGAGATGAGCAGAGGGGTGGTTAACTGTGCAGGTCCCAGTGGGCTCCCAGTCTGCAAGCTCTTCCCACATACAGCCCGGTGAGATCTCCAGCACACCTAACAAGCCACATACATATTATTTACTCTCATTTCTACTTCTGCATCTGCCAGTGAAATTACCTTTCCCTGAGGCCAAACTGAGTCAGGCACCAATGAAACCATTGCCTCTGCACTCCAAGAGCACTGAATCCCCTGACCATGAGTGTGCAAGTAGGCTGCAAGACGCATCCCATGCCCCGTGCTCCTCACCACCCCAGCACCGAGCAAGCCAGGGCCAGCACTGGCCTAGGAAGCCCAGGAAGCTGGAGGCAGCTGTCTTCCAAGCCCGGGTGTGTGCCGCAAGGTGAAGCTGCAGACCACTCGATAGAGATCTGGCAGGCCTCACAGCCCTGGCTCTCCTTCCCTGCTCCCAACTGCTGCCACAGATGTCCAGACTTTATTACAGAGATGAGCTTGGATGCCTGCAGAACAGCTGGAAGTAGGGAGCAGGAGCCAGCCTAACTGGCTCCAGTACAGGCCACGGCTGTGTTAAAAGAGGAAGCAATAGGAGAGAAGGGGACCTGTCTTCAGAGGCTGCAGCCACCAGTGAAACAGTTAAAATAATCAAATATTTTCCTAGTCTTGCTTCCCCACTTAAAAAACTGTGTCAGATGCCACAAGACTATCATAAGACTGTGTCTGGGAGTTCTCTGTGACCACAGCTAGGGAGGCCCAGTACACACTGTACACACTACACAGACGTGGTCCGTTCTTGGGGAAAAGTGAGAAACCCTGGCTTAAAAGTTGCATCAGACATCAGCACTCCCGGTGGGAGAAACATGCTGCTGGACTTTCACCTACAGCCAGAAGACAATCTATGAGACTGTTTAAGAACATGTACTGTGTCTTCCAGCATATTCCAAACATATAACTATTGGAGAGTTTAGCCGATCTTTGAGAGAAACAAGAAAAACCACTTACATTTACCAGTGTGGTAGTAAAACAGTGTTAGGTATTTCTAATATGAGCAAACCCAGAAACTTTGCTTCAAGTTTTTCTTAACCGCTTTAAAAGTACATCTAAATACAGTGCTTAGAGTTACAAAATGTTGTAAGGAGACACAAGCAGCTGACTATTGAATGTGAACTGTCTATGGTTACTAACTTCAACTATAAAACCTCCACTTACCTATTATAAGAACAAGACCTCTGATTTGCCACATGGTACACAGATCCATTTTGCCACTACCTCGTAAAATATTTCATGCAGAACACTCTTATCTAAACCAACAAAAAATTAAGTAGCAGAAACAGTTGCAAAGATGTAAGTTGCACTCAGACTGCATGCAGGACCTGTGTTTTCTAGCACCTAAGTCACATGTGGCCCCAGGGAAGAATTCCAAGATGCAGCACAAATACACGGCACACAGCACTGAACCCCCTGGGAAGGAAACCCAGGAACACAGCCTGAGAAGAAGCTATGGTACAACCTGAGGTGTCTGGTTTGGTTATGCAGCAACAAACATATCAGGATGTCATTACAAGTGGAACAGTCTGGAGAGAGCCAAGAAATGATTTCTGCAAGGACATCCAGCAGATTACAAGAAAAAAAAAAAAGGACACTTAATACAAAGTTTCAAGGTTCTGATGCACAGGACCATGCTACTACCCTACCATCCTCTCACCTTTATCATATATCTCTTTTGATTGGACTATTAAATACTAATTATTTTTCTTCTCTGAAGTAAACAATTCCAATCTGTGATTATTTAACAGTGTCATTAAATTTTATAATTTTTTCAATATTTGACTTGTGTGAGTTTTCACCCCCACACCCCAAAAGAAAATCCTTGAGTTCTTTATGTGCCACTTCCATTTTAGTTAGAGATTTAATGTCTTGGCAATGCACTAAAATATCTCTTTTGCCGTGACTAAAATATATGATAAGTGCTAGAAGCACATGGTATCAAGTGCACTAGAGGTATAATGCATTTTCATAATAGGAAAAACAATCATAATTTAAAAACCACCACTTCTGTATCATGGCTCACAATTTTGCCAGTCTTCTAAGCAGACATCTTCAAAAAAAATTCTAATGATCTGTACTAGAGGTATTATGGCCCTATTTTTTTGGTTAGTCCTGACACAATTTTTGTAGCTATGAAAGTTTAAATTCCATGTTTATTTTCTGTTAAAACATTTTGCAGCTTCTGACAGGTGACTCTTGAAATTGCATCCAGATGAATACTACCATTTTCAAGTAACATGAAAAACAATGTTTAATATTTTTTTGCTTTTGCTGTTAAAGTAGTGACCAATCTTTACTCAGAATGCAAATACCAGATGCATCGTATCAGGATTGTCAGATGACTGAATTCTTTTGACAATGGAACTAGTGAAGCAGCACTTGGCTCTAGACCAGCTTGGCTTGAATATAGAGCTCTCGCCAGAATCCTGTACCAACTTCCTCACTGACCTTGTATAAGATATTTCACTATTTTAAAAAGCAAAAAGAAATGCATATAGACTACTAGTTAAAAGCAAGAAAAAAATAATAACAAATAACTAGCATTTTCCAATATGGGAAATAAATCAAGCACAGCTCAAACAGCTGTACAACTTGTCACTTTCTTGACTGGTTCATTCTGATTTTTCTCTGAAGAACTCAGACAACATGGAAGAAGAGTCCATTTTGAAAGACTTAGTCTGGGAGAGTTAGTATTACTACCATGGGAAGTAGAAAAATGAAGTAATCACGATAAGGTCAACACATTAACATTTACATGAATTCAGATCCCATATAACTTTAATCCTCTTCAGTGACAGGCAAACCATCAGTGGGGTGGAAATTAGACTTCAACATTAATTCAAAATGCCTGGTTTAACCTTTAGAAAATAATTCAATTTTCTCTTTCTTTCCCTTTCCTGTTCCCGTTTCCATACACCACAAAGGCACTTTTCTGTTTCTTCAAAATTATCTATGTCTTTTTCAAGCTTTCATTTAAAATTTGGAGACACTGCCAATGCACACTCTATGAGACCTAAAGTACACATGTGGGACTTTCAACTCCTTTTAAACTGTCCATAGCTCTTTCCTGTAGACTTAACTAAACTAACAAAGTGGAATGAGTCAGGATTAGCTTCTATTAACCAAAAATACCAGTGGACAAATGTTAGCAGTCACTGCCTGGGAGTTCCACGTGAACTTCTCAGTAACAAATCACCTGACAACAGACAAATGGAACTAAACATACAAAGAAGGGCACTCAGCAATTATTTTGGAAAGAGGAGTTAAGAATTAATATTCTAGTGGAGGAACACAAAGCAGGTAGCAAAAGAGAGAGAGAGGATCCCAAATCTTAACTAAATAGGACTTGAAAATATTTAAAAAACAGTGAGAAGACTAAAGCTTTAAAAAGTATTTTATTTTGTATGGCTTCATGGAGCTATCCAGGACAACAGTTGCCCTTCTCACAGGGATCCTTCACATTTCCCCAGGCAGGTGGGCTGCAGCTTGCAATGCCTGGAAAACCACAGCTCTGGAAAGGATCAGTTTAAGTAATCTGTCTGTCCTAAATCAGCAGGATCACAATGAGGTAACACAGTGTCTTTGTCTCAGGCAGGACATCAAAAAGGGTAAAATATACTGCCCACAAGGACTGAACAGACTCAGACCCAGACCCAAACTTGTAGAAGCCAGCATGTCTTGCTGAGAGTCTGCAAAGATGGAAGTTTTGCCAATGAAGCGATATCTCTATTCCTGACTGTGCTGGTTTTGGCTGAGAAGGGGTTAATTTTCTTCACTGTGGTGCCTGTGATGGTCGGCTACCTTTCCACCTTCCCATGCTCTGCCATGTCGGAGGGAGGCTGGGAGGGGCAGGGCCATGGTGGGGGCAGCTGACCCTCATTGGCCAATGGCATGTTCATCCCATACCATGTGACACCATGACCAGTATATTAAGGGGGCGGTTGCAGTTTGGGGGAGGGTCGGCGTCGGGTGGGCGGACAGTGAGCAGCTGTGTCGCATGCAGTTTCTTTCAGTGGTTCATCCCCCTCCCCCACCCCCAGGTTTCACGCCTCTCATTGTTTTCCTTTCCATTGCATTTTTGTTGTTTTTATTTATTTTTTTATTTTAATTATTAAACTGTTCTAATCTCAACCCATGAGTGTTATCTTTCTGATTCTCTCCCCCATCCCACTGGTGGGGGAGTGAGCGAGCAACTGTGTGGGGCTGAGCTGCCGGCTAAACCATGACAGTCTTTTTTGCCACCCAATGTGGGGCTCAAGGGTTGGAGACAATAACAGCTGCTGGTCACAGCACCATGCTTTCATTTTTGCAGTTTGTGTCAAAGATCGGTGTTGGTTTGTTTAGTCTGCTGTGTTCTGCTGTGATCAGTAATGTTTTGCCTACAAGATTTGTTAGGCAAACACTCATTTTCAGCTTTATCTGGTATTTGGGATTTTTGCTGAAACCATTACTGTACTTTAGATACCACCTTGTTGAGGCGATTAGCAATTATACCTCCTCCTCTGAGAGATTTTATATGGAGGAAATACAGAATGGTATCTTTACAACTTTGTTCTATGATGTCTCCGCCTTTATTACAACAACCTTTTTATATCTTGAACATCCTTGGGTGGTTAAGATATACTTATTGTTAGGTTTTGGGCATGTTGTTTTGGTTTTGACTAAACAACTTAAGAATATCACCCAGAAATCTGCCCCAAGGCTTGATAGTTACGAGTGGCAGGGCATTTGGGATAGCATGGGCAAATACCTAGGGCAGTGGGCACCCCCAGTGTTTTGGAGTTTCACCCCTGAACAAGTGCAGAATCCTGAAAAACTAGTAGAATATTTGGAGAAAGTATGTTGTTACGCTGGGAACTCCAGAGAGACACAGATGACTGCAACGTGCTGGGGCCTGGCCCATGCGTACCGGGCCCTGCTCAACAGTGTTCAGTGCTCCCAAGGGGAAGAGAATGCCTCTGGATTGAAAGGCAAAGTGACAGGCACTGCGGCCACTCAAACCCCCATGATAAGTACTGGAGCTGACTCACAGAATCAGCCCGTACCAGTATCAGTCGCCCCAATACACAAGATGAAATATTGGAAGCAGACGTCAACTCGTTCAGACAGGGATGATGAACAAGCAGGGCCATCACAAGGAGAGGAAGAAGAAGTCATAAATGAAATAGAGACCACCTGATCCCTGTTCTTGAGTGAGTTGTGAGATATGCGAAAAGATTTCAGCCCTCGTTTAAGTGAGCACATTGTCATCTGGCTGCTCCAATGCTGGGATAACGGGGCAGTAGCCTGGAACTAGAGGGAAAAGAAGCCAAACAAGTGGGATCCCTTTCTGGGAAAGGGGGCCTTGACAAAGCAATTGGAAAAAAACCACAAGCCCTCAGCCTGTGGAGGCGACTCCTGTCCAGAGTGAAGGAAAGGTATCCCTTTAAAGATGTTACATATCACCTAGGAAAATGGATGATTATGGAGAAAGGCATCCAGTATCTAAGGGAATTAGCTGTGCTTGAAGTGATTTATGGTGACCTGGATGATCAATGGTCATCCAAAGATCCAGATGAAGCCAAGTGCACACAACCCACGTGGCAGAAGTTTGTACGGAGCGTACCATCCTCATATGCAAACTCATTGGCAGTAATGTTCTGGAGAGGAGAAGAGGCACCAGTGGTGGTGGAGGTGAGCAATAGACTCTGGGATTACAAAGCAAATATCTCTTCCTCGCTTGTCTCTGCTGTGCAGAAACTATCCTGAGAGGTCCAGCAACTCAAAGAAGATATGTCCTGCTACCCACCTTTATGGAGTAGTGTCTCAGCTGTTAGGAATAAGCATCCTTTTGCTCAAAGGAGAGGATACACACCACAGGCCACCCTATGGTTCTACCTGCATGACCATGGAGATGACATGAGGAGGTGGGATGGCAAGCCTACCTCCACCCTAGAGGCACAGGTACATGAACTGCAAGGAAGAACAATCACTCAGGGAGCTTCTTCCATGAAAGCTGCTGCTCCAATTTCCAGTGAGCAGGTCCCCAGACAGAGGAGTAGAAGTGCTGATTTTATTTCTGAGCTTAATACAGAGACTCTTGATTCACATTTACAGGAAGTGAGTTGCAAATGCCATGACCAAGACTAGAAAGGGATAACCATGATCAAGACTAAAAGGGATAACTGGGATTACTGGACTGTGTGGATCCAATGGCCTGGCACATGCAACCCACAGGAGTATAAAGCTTTAGTGGACACCAGTGCACAAGGCACCCTCACACCATCAAACTATGTAGATGCAGAACCCATCAGTATTGCTGGAGTAACAGGGGGATCCCAAGAGCTAACTGTATTGGGGGCTGAACTGAGCCTAACTGGGAATGAGTGGCAGAAGCACCCCATTGTGACTGGCCCAGAGGTTCTGTGCATCCTTGGCATAGACTACCTCAGGAGACAGTATTTCAAGGACCCAAAAGGGTACAGGTGGGCTTTTGGTGTAGCTGCCTTGGAGACGGAGGAAATTAAACAGCTGTCTACCTTGCCTGGCCTCTCAAAGGACCCTTCTGTTGCGGGGTGCCAATCGCCACCACAACAGTGCACCGGCTGCAATATCACACCAACCGAGACTCCCTGATTCCCATACATGAGCTCATTCACCGACTGAGGAGCCAAGGAGTCATCAGTAAGACCCGCTCACCTTTTAACAACAGTCCCATATGGCCAGCGCAGAAGTCTAACGGAGAGTGGAGGCTAACAGCAGACTATCGTGGCCTGAAAAAAATCACTGCACCATTGAGTGCTGCTGTGCCAGACATGCCAGAACTTCGATACAAACTGGAGTCAAAGGCAGCCAAGTGGTATGTCACAACTGATATCGCTAAGGCATTCTTCTCATTCCCTCTGGCAGCAGAGTGCAGGCCACAGTTTGCTTTCACTTGGAGGTGTGTCCAGCACACCTGGAATCGACTGCCCCAGGGGTGGAAACACAGCCCTACCATTTGCCATGGACTGATTCAGACTGTACTGGAACAGGGAGAAGCTCCAGAACACCTTCAATACACTGATGGCATCATCGTGTGGGGCAGCACAGCAGAAGTCTTTGAGAAAGGAGATAAAATAGTCCAAATCATTCTGAAAGCTGGTTTTGCCATAAAACAAAGTAACGTGAAGGGACCTGTAGAAGAGATCCAGTTCTTAGGAATCAAATGGCAAGATGGACGTCATCAGATCCCAATGGATGTGATCAACAAAATAGCAGCCATGTCTCCACCAACCAGCAAAAAGGAAACACAAGCTTTCTTGGGCGTTGTGGGTTTTTGGAGAATGCATATTCCAAATTACAGTATGATCGTAAGCCCTCTCTATCAAGTGACCTGGAAGAAGAATGATTTCAAATGGGGCCCTGAGCAATGACAAGACTTTGAACAGATTAAACAGGAGATAGTTCATGTAGTAGCCCTTGGGCCAGTCTGGGCAGGACAAGATGTAGGAAATGTGGTCTACACCGCATCTGGGGAGAATGGCCCTACCTGGAGCCTCTGGCAGAAAGCATATGGGGAGACCCGAGGTTGACCCCTAGGGTTTTGGAGCCGGGGATACAGAGGGTCTGAAGCCCGCTATACTCCAACTGAAAAAGAGGTATTGGCAGCATATGAAGGGCTCCGAGCTGCTTCAGAAGTGGTTGGTACTGAAGCACAGCTGCTCTTGGACCCCGACTGCCAGTGCTGGGCTGGATGTTCAAAGGATGTCCCCTCTACACACCATGCAACTGATGCTACATGGAGTATATGGGTTGCACTGATCACCCAGCGGACTCAAGTAGGAAACCCCGGTTGCCCAGGAACCTTGGAAGTGATCATGGACTGGCCAGAAGGCAAAGATTTTGGATTATCACCAGAGGAGGTGACACGTGCTGAAGAAGCCCCACTGTATAACAAACTGCCAGAAGATGAGAAGCAGTATGCCCTGTTCCCTGATGGGTCCTGTCGCCTCGTAGGAAAGCACCGGAGAAGGAAGGCTGCTGTATGGAGTCCTACATGACAAGTAGCAGAAACTGCTGAAGGAGAAGGTGAATTGAGCCAGTTCGCAGAGGTAAAGGCCATCCAGCTGGCCTTAGACATTGCTGAACGGGAAAAGCGGCCAGTACTCTATTTCTATGACTCCTGGATGGTGGCTTATGACTTGCAGGGCTGGTTACAGCAGTGGAAGCAAAGCAACTGGCAGCGTAGAGGCAAACCCATCTGGGCTGCCACATGTGGCAAGACATTAGTGCCTGGGTAGAGAACCTGTTTGTAAAGGTACGGCATGTGGATGCTAACGTCCCCAAGAGTCGGGCCACTGAAGAACATCGGAACAACCAGCAGGTAGATCAGGCTGCCAAGATTGAAGTGGCTGAGGTGGATCTGGACTGGCAACATAAGGGTGAACTATTTCTTACTCGGTGGGCCCATGACACCTCAGGCCATCAAGGGAGAGATGCAACATACAGGTGGGCTCGTGATCGAGGGGTGGACTTGACCATGGATATTATTGCACAGGCTATCCACGAATGTGAAACGTGCGCTGCAATCAAGCAAGCGAAGCGGGTAAAGCCTCTGTGGTATGGGGGACGATGGCTGAAATATAAATATGGGGAGGCCTGTCAAATTGACTATATCACACTCCCACAAACCCACCAAGGCAAGCACCATGCACTTACAATGGTAGAAGCAATGACTGGCTGGCTGGAAACATATTCTGTCCCCCACGCCACTGCCCAGAACACTATTCTGGGCCTGGAAAAACAAGTCCTGTGGTGTCATGACAGCCCAGAGACAATTAAGTCAGACAATGGGACTCATTTCCGAAATAACCTCATAGACAGCTGGGCCAAAGAGCACGGCGTTGGGTGGGTGTATCACATCCCCTATCACGCACCAGCCTCTGGGAAAATTGAACGGTACAGTGGACTGTTAAAAACTACACTGAGAGCAATGGGGGGTGGGACATTCAGGCACTGGGATACACATTTAGCAAAAGCCACGTGGTTAGTCAACACGAGGGGATCTGCCAATCGAGCTGGCCCTGCCCAGTCAGAAATCCTACATACTGTGGAAGGGGATAGAGTCCCTGTAGTGCACGTAAAAAGTATGCTGGGGAAAACAGTCTGGGTTCTTCCTGCATCAGGCAAAGGCAAACCCATTCGTGGGATGGCTTTTGCTCGAGGACCTGGGTGCACTTGGTGGGTGATGCGGGAGGATGGAGGAGTCTGATGTGTGCCTCAAGGGGATTTGATTTGGGGCGAAAACAGCCAATGAACTGAATGGCACAATGTGAACTGCTGTATAATATTGTGTGTTATCTCTTGTTGTACCAATCATATCATAGTACAAGCCTCCCAGTTCATGGAAGATAAACTGTGAAACAAGCAAAGTGCAGCAGTGATGGAACGATGACTGACTCTGTATGCAGCAACCCAGCGCCACACACACCATCTCTCCCACCCTGAAAGACTGATACGACGCATGGAGCTCAGAGTCATGGACTGGGTGAACTCAATGGACGTTTTTATGGGCATTTCACAGGAAAGGTCCACAGACTAAGGGAATGATGTCTGTGTATTATGTTAAAGGATGGGAAGGGGAGGGGTGGTGGTTGGTACGGTTGTATTGGATGGTATGGGACCTGGGCATGGCGTAAATGGTATGGAATAAGGGGTGGAAAATGTGCTGGTTTTGGCTGAGAAGGGGATAATTTTCTTGACCATGGTGCCAGTGATTGTCGGGGACCTTTCCATCTCCCCAAGTTCTGCTGTGTCAGCGGGAGGCTGGGAGGGGCGTGGCCATGGCTGGGGCAGCTGACCCAGACTGGCCAATGGCATGTTCATCCCATACCATGTGACACCATGACCAGTACATTAAGGGGGCGGTTGCGGTTCGGGGAAGCGCAGCGTTGGGTCAGTGAGCGACTGCGTTGTGTGCAGTTTGTTTCGGTGGTTCATCCCCCTCCCCCCGCTCCCCACCCCCACCCCCAGTTTTGTGCCTCTCATTGTTTTCCTTTCCATTGCATTTTTGTTGGTGTTTGTTTGTTTGTTTGTTTAATTATTAAACTGTTCTAATCTCAACCCACGAGCGTTACCCTTCTGGTTCTCTCCCCCATCCCACCAGTGGGGGAGTGAGCGAGCGACTGTGGGGGGCTGAGCTGCCGGCTGAACCCCGACACTGACCACACCAGCATAGGTCCTGCTTCCTTTCTAGAAAGGAATTGCTGTTTGCCTTGATGTAGTTTAGTATGAGAGTTTATATGAGACTCTATCACTCTCAGAAACATAAAATATCTACAAAGCTTCGAAACAACAAAACTTTTCTTAAAGACATACATCTGCTATTTCTCTTTATATAAGCCACTACAGTTGTACATATAGACAAAAATTAGGATAGCCGATCCATATATAGGATGAGACACAGGAACATTACTGAAAGCAAACACATGCAGGAGTTCTGGAAACGTGATCATGCTCCCTGAAGACACTAAACTCTTCTCCTCACCACTCCATGCTCCCAACGGGAAAGTGGATTTACCCAGGTCGTGAGGGCCCAATGGGCACAAGTGGCAGTGAACTGCAGGCTAGCCCTTGGAAAAACCACAAGTGCTTTTGTACTTTTGTCCACCTGGCATCACCTTCAGGTGATGTAGAATGCCATGTGGAGTCGGAAAAGGCTAAAGGTGCATGTCAAGAAAAAAAAAAATCACAGATTCCTGTTCTTGAAAAATAAATCTGTCTATTCCACTTCATTTCTATTAAAATGAGAAAAAAAAATTAAAGTTGTATTCAAAGCAATCTTTCTTATTTTATTTGCTTCCATTGTCACTGTGGTCAAAGAAGTTCCATTCTTCTCATTTCTTGCTTGACACTGACTTTATTTTAAACACAACCCACTAGAGTACTTGGTTGCCAAACTGCTACATGTTTAAACATTCTAAATAGGACCTTAGTTCATAGCATGGATGTTTTGAAATCTGATCAACAAGCCGTTTCTCAATACATTAAGCAAAGCAAGCAAAATTAGGCTGTTTTATGTCAGGTACTTAGCACAAATCCCTTAATAATGTGTTTGAGTGCAGAAACCATTAATAAATGCATAATTCCCTAAGACAGGCTTGATTAATTAAGTCATATGTGTATCCTTCTAATTAAAAAAAGAACATTAGGCAGATGAGTGGAATTTCTGAGTACAAAATTCAAAGGCTGTTTTGCTTTTATTTGAACACCGAAAGAAAAGCTGCTCATTAATATAGCTGCCAAAAAAGCAGCAAGAGTGCTGACACAAACCCCCAAACTCTGACTTATTCAAAACAACTAAGTATTTGTTCACTCATTTGTAGTCCAATTTTTAATCAGGTAGCTGCTTGATTAATCCAGGCAGTTCAGATTACAAGGGCAGCTAGTGCTAATATAGACATATATGTTGGTTGCACTTCTTCTCCAGTAAATTGTCTAAAACCAAAGTCTTAGAAGTTTTTGAACTCTCAGGGAAAATTATTTTATGAAAAACTAACCGTCTAATGGTCAACTCCAGACTCTTCCCAAGCACGCACTTTGCTGTTGTGTGGACTGCAAATTTTGGTATTATACCATAATTTGCAGCAACACTGAAGTATTAACTATTTTCAAATGCATAGCTCTTCTGTTAAAACAATTATATTTTTGAGGTTCCTTTTTAAAACAAGTAAACAAAAATGGAAAGAACAGAAAATGTTTTGAGGCATAGCAGGAACATAAAAAATTCTGTAAGCTAACAGGTACTGTTAAGAATAACAATTTTGCCAAGGTTATTTTCATGGATAGGTAGGGTTGACAACAGTCAGCACAATTTGGTATACTAATGCTAGTGGATAAGCCCCGCACAGTAAGGCCTTAATCTCAGAAACAGGAACATGTTGAGGCCAAAAGAGTAATGTTAGTGGTGTGTAGGTAGTCAAGCCTGGTACCTGTCAGACACCGAAAACAGACTGATCTGCAGGATTAGTCCCAGTTAGGGAAAGATCTCCACTGCTTTGAGCAGGGGGTTGAACTAGATGATCTCCAGATATCGCTTCCAACCTAAATTGTTCTGTGACGTGGGCCCTTGAGGCGCTGACCTACTTACAAGAACACAATGCCCTATGGCTGTTTAATTACAGGGAACTGCTTTGATTTTGATGAGAAAACAACCAGGTGTCTGAGAGCAAGAATGAAAACATTAGGCAACAATGAGTAAGCAGCAGCAACTGATAGACTTGATATAGGTTTGACAAAATACACATGGGACAAGGAAGGGAGGGGAAAGCAGAAACAAGGGCACAGGAGTACTCTTCTAAGGCAGTCTAAGATTTGTCAGCACCCCAAGAAACATTATTGGGGCTCAAAACAGCTGATGAAGTTGGCCTGAATCTGCTGACCTGAAAGAGGCTAAAAGTCACACACCAGACCAGTTATTAAGCCACTGAATAGGTTTCTCCAAAACCAACTGATCATTCAAAGGGATTAAGTCTTAATTCTTCAGCTGCTATATCCCAGACCATGAACGTAAGCAACACTCCACAATAACAAGCAAATCAGCTCAACATAAAATCAGCCAGACAGCTGCTGTATGTAGTCCTAATTGGTTGGTGCAGCCAGATTTCCAGGCCTTATGCCTAGACAATTAAATAACTCCCAGCAAGAGTGACAAGAGTGAAAGAAGGCCCACCAAGACTGCTAGTCTTTCCCTTGTGTCTTCATCTAAGAGAGTCGGCTGCAACCACCAAGAGAGTGGTCTGAAGCTTAGACAGACAGGCTCAGCCTGCAGCTGTGAAGAGGCCAGTACATTACTACCATGTCAAAGAGTGCAAGATGACTCACTGCACTGGATATGTGAAAGAGGTAACATGAGGGTGCAACTTTTGTGAAATCTCGAATGTGATTTGGAATTAAGCAGCAATCCACAGCTGCATACAGATCATCATTTCAGTCCCAACTCCTAAACTTGGCTTACATAGCTACCTGTGGAGAGGCACACAGGGAGAGGAAAAATATTTATCTGCTGTACCACTTCTTTAAGATGGCTGTTTATCTGAACACATGAGACTTCCAGAGACAATTCACAGACCTCCAAGCACTGAATTGCAAGACCATGCAATCGGCATCCGCAGTCTCCTTGACTGGTGAAGTCTGATGAGGACCGATGAAGTCTGAGATCTCCACAGAGAGATGCTGAAGTACCTCCATCCAGAACAACATACAGCACTGCACTTACCCTTGTCTGCTTTTGCCATAACATATATGCAGGCATCTACCAGAGTCCTTGCTTACTGAACTGATACAAGGCTATACCTTTTAAAAAATCCAGTAAAGAAGACTTAAACCAAGAACACACCCAGCATAAGACAACAAATCCTCATCCTAAAAGGTTAGAGAATTATGGCAGATCTACAGAGACAAGATGCTGGAAGGGACCAAAATGAACAAGTACAGTAAAAGTCTGTTTAGAAAATGTTTAAATCAGGAAATAGGGAGCGTTGTTACAAGAATCAGATTTGAAAGTTGCTTGCCTGATAGCAAGGTCAATAAATACCATAGGAATGACAGAGAAAACAAACACAATCAGTCAGGATTTAAGTTTTTAATAGTAAATCCTGCTAGAAAAAAGGCTCCAGCTTGGTTCAAGCTGGAGACAAGAAAAAGAAAATAAGGTTTCCATTCTCTAAAGGGGTCTGAGTATAATGGAATTGATTTTTGGCATGGGAGGAAGAAACACCCATCCTACAAATCAGCCACCTATTCCACCAGTCTTGCTTTTCCAACAGAACTCAAACTCTCGGTGCCTACCTGGACAGTAATTAATTCTATGCAATTGTTTCTTCCTTCTAGGAAAACTTCTTTCTAAAGCTTAGTTACAAGCACAGTTTCTCCTGTTGTTCTGAGTCCTCCAGCTTGTTATTGTGCTGTCTGCCATCTCTCATGCCCTTCATCTGCTGCCCTCCTCCCTAGAAGATTTGCCAGGCTTAGTACGCTCTCAGGAAGATAAAGTCTTATTCCCCACACATCAAGCTCTACCTTTCCTCTCCTTTCTACTGTTCTGTCCACAATCTTGTCAAAAGCCTACTTTTTTTTTTATTATTTTATATTTTGGAGTTGTGGGGGTTTTGTTTGGGTATTTTTTGAGAAAAAGACATATTAATCAGTTATACTGCATGAAAATGAGAGCTAGAATGGTCCAGAACTGGACAGTTATAAGGCTATTCCTGATTTAAATTATTTCAGAATGTGATTGAAGTAATCCTGGTATCTGAATGGAAATCAAAATAATTGTTCTGTAGACGGGCATTGCAAAATCTCCAGTAGGTGGATTTTTGTTAATATTGTTAGTTTTCCCTTAGCATTTGTTTTCTGCTATTGCATGCCCTTGGCTCCTGGCTGCCAATACACTAGAGTGTGTGCATATTACCTGAAGATCAACATTGTATCACAGCTCATATTTCCTTGGGACTCAGGTCAGATTAACATCCAGTTCTGCATGGTTTAATCTTTTAAGGTTAAATATCACATCACACCAATTAAAAAAAGGGTATATTGTTGACGTACATAAGATGTTTTCCTCTTCTTCAAAACCTTCCTTCTTCTACTGTTTCTCTCTCCTGGACCAAAAAGCTAAGAAACATGGACAATTTGAGAATACATCTTACAAGAAAGCACTGCTTTTTGCTCTTTGTATTTTTTTCTTTTTTTTTAAGTCTTATTTCTCTGCTTTGTAGAAAATGCTTATAGCCCAAATATACACTCCAGGAGACCAACATGGCTCTTGTTTTTCCCTTTCTTATAAACACATAGTAAAAAAACTTTTAGGCTATGCATGCTGACATACTTCAAAAACAAGGGGAAAATATTTGGCAGTTTTCAACCTTACTAAGAATAGCACCTCCATCTTTGTAAGGTCTTGCTCTGGTGGATCTCAGACAATGGAGCATGTCCTTCTAGAGACAAGTTTCCTCAACAACTACATTTTCCTCCCTTGTATACAGTTCCAGTGTTATTAAATGTTTGCAGACCGTTCACTGCAGGAGAGAAGGGCGCAGCCAATTCAGACCAAAGCCTGGAACAGGGATAAACACTGACGTTCTGGAACACACCTAACAGCCAAGGGTCTGGAGCCAGGGCCAGGATACAAGCTGAGGCTGAAGCCAAAGAAAGGACCCAAACAAGCTGCCAAGAGGCAGGAACCAAAGCTGGGACATGAGCCAAGGGTTGGGCGCCAGAGCCAAGATGCAAGCCAAAGGTCAGGGACAGCTGCCAGGGGCTTGGATCAACAACAGGCCTCAAGCATTCAACAGCTGAAGAGCAAATGCAGACACTGCTTTAACACCCAGCAACTAACTACATGGGATGGCCACACGTGTGACTGTGCTGCTGAAAAGCACCAGACCTCCCTCACCTAACAGGCCCCAGCTAGCACTGAACTCAGGCCAAACCCAGCAGTCCAGACCCAAATATGCTGCAAACTGTTGCATCAGTGCTAACTATCAGTACTGGGGCACAAGATAAGGTCTGAAAGTAGTATCACAATTTTCTTGCCCCCATAGGCCTGAATCAGCCTGATAACATGGTTCATTACATGTAACACATACCTGTGGTGCTGCATCCTTGTGTCTTTGGCAGAGTGAGCTGCAAAATACATTGCTGCCACGGTGCATCATGTAATGGGATGGCTAGATGTCCAAAGTGGAGATCAAAATACAGAAAACAGGTACAAAACTACTTTTGACGTTAGTTTTATCAACAGAATTGTGGCTGTGGAAACAGATATTCCAGTAAAGCCAGTTGCTAAAACGAAATTTAGGAGAAAAGCCAATGTATAAATACGTGTTTGTGTGCAGCCACAGACAAATAGCCATAGCATCGTAATTAACTCACTTTCTCCTAAAAAGTCTATAAAATCTGAACCGGGAATTAGAAGCTTCAGAAATCAGAGTGGAAGAACAGCATGAAATCTCTTATCACAGTCTTTGGCTAGCCAAGGGAAAGGAAAACCATTAATTGCATCCAAGTTGTAGATGTAACAAGAGGGCTTATCTAACCAGTAAGATAATAAGCCCAAGCAGTGGAGGAATGAACCAAGACAGATAATCAGAGCCCACTGCACTGGTGCATCCAAAGCTCTTTCAATTAGAATTAGAAGCACTGATAAAATAGAGTTGTCTAATTTGCCCTGATTAAACACCTGGCATTTCCCAAAACTTCATCCTTTCTGTATTATGTTTGAAACAAGCTTTAGTGAGATGAATACATTTTTCCTTTAAAATAGTCTTCAATTTTTATTTCTGCAGATGCCAAATTACAGGCTGAATAGCAAGAAAAAAGTTTTACATTATTAACATCCAAAATCATCAAGAGTCATGGTTTTCATTCCCTTCTACATTTGCATTTTACAATCTGCTGACCCATGTCAGGTAAATGTGTGTATATGAAGGTAAAAGGTGATGTTTTCACTTCCATTTTCTTTACAAAAAGTTTGTGAATCTGTGAAAAGGTGAATTAAGTTTGGTTTACAGTTTATAACAGCTTCTAATCTTTGCACTTATTATAAGTATGTATATGTGCGTGAAAAGCTGTAAGAGGTGGAGGACAGGAAAGGGGTCCCTAGGTAGGAAGAAGGTGTGAAGTAGGGTTGTGCACTGGAATTCATAACAAAGGCGATTCCAACAAACCCATATTCATCTTGGTTATTTGACATGGCCCTTCTTGGTCTTAGACAACACACATGATGCCCCTATGTTGTCATATGATGTCATTAAATTCAAACTCATCTACAGACATTCTCTGAGTGGTTTTGGTGGAGGAAAGGAAAAAGAGGGCAAAAATGAGGAAAGACGTTTTGTTCAGCTTTCTTTGTAAAGAACCACACTTGCCAAAGCATAGATGAGCTTCCTTTCTAGATGAAATAACATCTTGTGATACTAATATTTCCCTTTGCCAGAATCTTTGTAGGTGCTTCTATTCCTAGTTAAATTCGAAAGATTAAACATTATTTTTAAAATAAAATGCTATTTTTGGAAAACAACAACATTCCCATGGGATTACAAAATCTGCATCTTTGTATTTAAGCCCAACTCAATTTCCCTTGGACTGGAAGAGTGGAACATGAGTCAATGATCCCAATAAAATACATATTGAAGGTGCAGGCTTTTTCTTAAAAAGGGAAACCAAAATAACATAGTTGTATAGATTGATCCAGGAATATCTCATTGCTGACACAGTGAGATCAAGAAATAATAGACTTCAATGAGCTAAGAGATTGCCTTATTTTATTGGGTTTACATTTGCCATGATATTATTTTGAAAGAAGTAGAATAAAGAAAAAAAAAAAAGAATGATACATGGTTTGTAAATGTTTTAAAGTATATTAACAAGTGCAAGTGATAAGGCATATCAGTCCAAACCTCTCAAATAATGGCTGTTTCTCTAGTCTGGTAAACAAACCAATAGTCAGGCTTCAGGACATTTAAAGCTTTAGGCTTTCATATGGCTGACCTCACCAGGTAATCAGCACATAGTCTAAGGCAAGCTTCCTCAGTGAAAGAGGCTGTGAAATGACAGCAGAGAGGTTTCCAGCTAAAAGCTGGGAGGGGAGAAGATAAAAAATAGAGAGCGCGCAATCCCTTCTGTAATTTCTGTAGGAACTGTGCTGAGGAGATGGATGTAATATTTCTCGCCTCTGCTCAGACACCATTACTGAAGTCCTTTTATTTTCTTTCCTTGAAATTCTAAATATTTCTAGTCAAATACTGAAAATTATTTACTATCAATAGTGTTAATAATAACAATTCATAATGCATTTGTTAGAGAGGTGCCAAGAATCTCCAAAAAAAGTCTGTTAACATGGGATTTTTTCACACATTAAAGAAATATCTGTGCATTTATAGGGACAAGTCATCTGAAGTTGTTAATATACTTTAGAACAGCTAGAAACCATTTACTTAGACCACCTCTAAAGCCAAGAAGAGTAAAAATAGCTTTTAGGTCTGTTATTTAGCCTGAAGTATAAAAATACTCTGTGGCAAGGTTTTGACATATGTCCTACAGGTAGAAGCTCACTTCCCTAGAGGGGAAGTACCTGGATGCTATTAAAGCTGGATGGGTTGTTAACAGCAGAGGTACCCCTGTAATTTCACAGCTGCCTGGAGGGTTCATCAGGTATCTCTACACTTAAACATCAGCAAGTGCCTGGAGGCAAAACCATATGGGATGAAAAGGACTCTCCAAGTAAAGTAATTTCTTACTTGTAAATCCTACTAATTTATGACCCTGTGTTAATGCCTCAAGCTCTTTGAAGAACTATTACATAAATCTTTTTTAACTGCATTATCATCTCTTACACACAAACCATAATTTATTCTAAGGACTTCAAAGGTCATCAGTTATCCTGGCTGCAGCTCCAGACTGACATGGCAATCCATTAAAAACAGAGAGGCTTTTCCCAACAAAGTTTTTCACTTTAAATTGCCAGATGACTGAAACTGTTAAGCAATCACTCTCAGACAAATAGTCATCATATTTTTATAATCTTTAAAAGCTTCTGTTCAACTCTGCAGCCTATTAAGACATCAGCCATCTTCCCAATGGCTTGTATTTTTCAAGAATTATACAATATTGTCATTATAAGTTTATGTATATTTGACCTTGATACGTTCCTTCCCCAATATTATCCCAAACAAACTCAGAGAATACAGCACACATTAGGAAAGAAGCTTCTGCTTTGTAAATATATTCAGAAGAAAGGCACTATTTTCCAAGTATTTCAAGCAAGGTTTCTTTGGTGTTCAAAAAAGATCTGCCTCCTTCACATCTGTTTATACCCCTGGTTTGAATATCCTCTCTGTATCAAAAGGATAAAACTTCTGTAAAAATATTTTGAGTGTTTATCATAAAAAGTCAAAAAAACTCCTCCAGAGGAACTGGAAAAATACACAACTAAAAGAAAAAATAAATTAAAAGGTCTTGAAAGCAACTCAAACAAAGAGGGATTTACCAAATGGAAAAGGCAGCTGTAATGGCTGAACTCTCTTTATCAGTATTCTAACAAATAACACCTCCTGTGCTTTAAATATTTAATGTGAAATCCATGGATTTATATAGCTTACAAAATGCCAGAGGCTTATTATCTTTACAGATTGCATGACAGGAATATTCATATCATTTGATTCCACTGTTTAAGACAACAGGAATTCCTCCAGGTGCTAATGGTAGATAACTTGTGTGCTGCTTCAGTAATCTACTAATTATAGAATCCCTCAGGTAGAACAATGTCATTAATCTGATTAAATTATTTATATTTCTGGAAAGCAAAATCTTATTAGGTCCTTGGCATTTGACTGTGTATATTATGCAGCTGCGTTTGTAGTTTATGGTGTGGAGGAAATGTCTGTATTTTACCTAGCCAGCACCATAACTGGAAGAGTGTCTTGTATCCTAACTTATAGTGCTATTCATAAATTCCAGGGCATGCTCTGCATTGCATAGGTTGTCCATTTAGAGCACTATAACACTGCTGAGAGTGAAGGTTTGTTGTAAGGCATTTATCAGGCACCCAATCTTCTCAAAAACAGTATAGCAACAGACATGGATGGATTCTCATTCGCCCACTGCAGGGTAACCATGTTAACACTAGTGAAATTATCAGGCACACAAACGTGAGATCAGAATCAAGCCAACTGCCACAATTAAAGTGGTGGTTGCTTTCTATTAAATACATAGCATAGGAGATTTGGAACTGGTATCTACCTTACCTTGTAACTTAACAACTAATAGTGGCACTAAAACTAGATGCATTGCAAGTTAGCAAAGATACAGAAGATACTTTCTGCCGCAAGTGTCTTTACATCACACAGGAAAACCTGTTGTTTGTTTACAAATAAGTAACAAATTTCACTGTCATCTCTGTACACCCTTGAGCAGTATATCTAACTTATATTCTGCCTCCATTTAAAACTTATCATTGTATATTTGCATAACAATTAGAACAACTGTAATCAAAATTAAGATGTTCCCATAGTAAAGAAATAAAGCCAACAACACATTTTTAGTAATTTCTATATTAAGGCATTTACAGAACTCTTGAGGATATGATTTGATGTTGCACCTGTTTTAACTGCCATATCAGCCAATTTGTATACAATAATTCACGGAATAATATCAAGCTGTCTCTGTAGATCATGATTCTGCTAATGTTTATTTACCGTCAACTTAAGTCCACATCAATTTAGGGCTAAGAACAGGCTTAAATATTAGTAGTATCCCTTCAAGCATAAGATTCTTTTTCATAAACAACATCAACTAGTGTGATTGTTTAGCTGTTTTCCCTCTAAACATCTAGAATATTTAAGTACAAAATGAACAGCATAGAAAAAGTTGAGAACACCAGTGTCCCATTGGGCGCGTATTAGAACTCATGATCTAACAGTCCTTTCTTTCTTTAGAAACCTACGAAGTTTTACATTTTAGATTTTGGTATGAAATTCAGTTTGAGACTAGAAGTAACTTATAAAGTACATACTGTATGTAGTCAGTCACTCTAAATATTATAAAGCATTACAAGTCCTAACATTACTGGATAAGCTACAGCTTTTTATTCCTTTATACAAATTACCAAAGATTCCTTCCAGTGCATTACTGGCTATCTATCAAATGCAAAGGATATCTAGAAAGGGATTAGAAGGAGCAGTTTCACATATTCAGCTGATTCTTCTAACAAAAAATAATTTTGTTTTGTGAGTCATCTTCCTTTCTGGCAACAACAACAAAAAAAGCGATAACATATTTCACCTCTGTCCTACGCAAATCTGGTCATATAAAATGTAGGATGTTCATCATAGTGAAAGTGAGAAAGTCAGTCCTCTCCATCCTCCAGTAACAGCTCCTGCAATGAGTCATAGCAAAAAGTCACCTTGCATAAAGCACAGTATCTCTTTTGGGCCAAACTTTCTGCTAGTTGACCTGGCACAGTATGACTGAAATTAATTAACCAGCAACGATTTGTACCATAATGAAGTTCGGTGCTCTTCTTATCAACAGGTTTCTGATGTGCTTCTTGAGAACAGACTTTCCCAGGGAAGCCTGGTTTAGATGGCACAGATCTGAATGACAGCACATGCCTGCTGATACCACCATGTCAGTAGACTTCCTTAAAGCCTTGTAAGTGAGAAAAACGTCCATTCTTTCAGACATGTCCACTTGATACACTGCCAGAGGAAATTTACAGGCCATCCTGGAGGTGTGAAAGTGATGATTCTTCTGCCTGCCTTAAATCAGAGGGGTACTAAGCATGCTTCCACAATCAGTTCACTGCTCAGTTGGACAATGTGCTCAAGGTTTGAGGCTTTCATATGTTTAAGAAATCCTCTGTGCAGAATGTGATACATAGATAGAAGCACACCTGTCTTGTGACAATCTTCACTGTTCCTTAGGCCAGGGAGATCTGATGATGAAAGTTTGCTATATACAGCAAGCATCTGCTGAATAGCCAAGTTTACAGAGAAGAGAAAAGCATGCAATATCTTACCTTTAAGCTTAAAGACCTCATTTTCTCCTACTCTACAGCTACTGTCATATCACAAGGCATTATACTGCACATGTAGTCTTCCAGCTATACTGGGTGATAAAAATCTAAGTGGGTGGAAAAATATCAAGATTATTCAATGCTGAATGAGCAGTAAGGACCTGTTACAGCTCTATGCTGAAGGATTTTAGCTTTCTCTCTAGAGGATACTCTGATTTGTTTTCATGTGCCCACTAGCCATCAAATCCCAAAACAATACTTTTATTTCACTTGTAAACTGTTATATCACACATCAGAAGACATAAGTAGATTCAGAAGGCAGTAAAACCAGCACTGATTCCTCTGCCTGTTAGCGGGAAGGAGAAAGTGAAAACAAATTACAGAATCAGCTGTAGGTAATGCTGCCACCTTATTAATAGCCCTCAGTGCACAAAGACTTTGTGCCCACATACATTCAGAGTATATTATGCTCTACTCAAGGATGCGAGGGCTAAGAAGTAGCTTAAACTATCACGCCTTTGTATCTAATGTGCTACAGCTCTCTTCCAGTCTTTTGCAGGAGAGATAATGAACTTAACTAGCAGGGTAAGTAGGGGAACCCTGTTCTTTACAAAACACTTCTATGGCTCCACTTTCAAAGTTAAATTTGCTTTTGCCTTACACAAAAGATAGTTCCTACTTATCCTCAAAAAACAGAAAAATAGTCACAGAAATTGTTAAAGATTTAATTTCTATATATTCTTTTTTTATTGTAATTTTAATTGGTCCTAAGTTCTTATGAATGCATACTCCTTTCCCGCATAAAGTTAAACTGCAAAAGCAGACAAACAGTTCTTCTGAATCAGATGCAAGCAGAAATACTGGAAGAGTAGAGCAAGCATGGGGCATGACAAAAGTGAGGGAATGCAAGACAACACCAAAGGACAGGAGGAACAGATTATCTGTTGTTGTAAACTGCAGAAATTTCTCTGGCTCCAGCACACTACAACAGTTTGCACAGCTCAGAGGTGCCCTAGGTTGAGGGACAGGGAAGAGAGATCATACAGAACAACAGTAAGTCACAAGGCCTGGTCAAAACTGGATTTTAGGTGTTAACCTTTGTATTAAGAGATCTTTCACCTTCAGGCTACCCAAGATGGGAGTGCAATGGTGGTGACTAGAGAGGTGCCAAGACAGAAATATCTTCTTGCAATGTTAACTCTCTACTCCTGGTGGGTATTATAGATGGACTGTTTGCGGGGCGGGGGAGGGGGGGAGGGTAGGCTGCTATATTGTTTTTTCTACATGACTGCATACTTGACTATGGTTTTGTGTTTACTCTTATTTTTTGGCAGATTAAATAATTGTGTGTATAAATAGAGGATATATAGTACTGTGTATTTTAAAAAATAACTATTCTTACAACATCAGCAACAGGCATGTAATTCTTGTATCTCTTGCTCATTCAAAATTATAACCTCAGGTACAAAATAATTCACATTTTAGTCACTGGAAAAAAAAAAACCAAAGGTCTGATTCTCTAAATTGGAATATGCTCAGGCAGCTCTGCTGCCTCCAGCGAAATGACACCTGTTGTCCTTTATAGGATTTAACAACAAATATCTGCAAGTGTGAATGAATTTATTAGCTGTCTGACTGTGTTCTTTTCTCCTCCATCATTCTTCAGGCTTCTTTTCCACCCAGAACAAAACAGATATCAGTATCACTCAGATTCACTCTTGGTTTTTGTGCGTTTTTTAATCTGTAATGTATATTGTACCTCAGTTGACTTGATTGTTTCTTCAGATTAAACTGGTATGAAATGCAATAAACACAAATACTGGTAGCCCTAACTAAAGCAAGCTGTCACCTCAGGTAGCTATAGCCTGTTACCTGAAAATCTACCAGATTATAAATCCAATGACCATTTACAATAAAAACCATTAGATCACAAAATTATAGAGTCATATAATGCAGAGAAAATGCACCACAATATAAATTGTTAAGTGTACTTGTGTACGGTGGGTAAAGTAGGGACTTAGTTCTAATACTCATATGTGCAAACTCAGCTCAGAAACACTTCCCCAAATGAGCTTATAAATTAGAACAGCTTTGCTGACAGTGGACCTTTTATAGAAAATTTTGAAATCAAGTATCTACCATGCTGAAAGCATATCATTTCATTATACCCCCCTCCAATTTACATACTTATCCAATTCACCTTTGGACTCAAAGTACACTATTTAACGAAGAGCAGAAGAGTAGGCTTCATTTCACTCTTCTGAGCACAGACACAATAATCTACATCTATATCATCCTGTAAACATACCATTCTAGAAACATGTAATACTATAATTACAGCATGCAGAAAAATACAACACTTGTATTTTATTGCTTGCTTTAGCCCCCACATGCTGGCTGAATGTAACACTTGGTAGGTTTGGGAAAATAGAGGGGCTAGTCAGCCACATCTGCCAAAGGAAGGAGGCAATTCTGAAGCAATAGAATTGGAGATTATGCATATTCTTATTACTTATTTTATCTCTAACTTTCATGGTGGGATGATCAACTATTTAGAAATATTTTCTTTACTCAAAAGGTCCTCAGCAACTTATAAATATAGTTTTAATTGTATAATTTGTTCTTTGTGCTTAAAATGGTTCAGCAGTACTCCAAGCTCCAATCCTCCTTGTCTCACTCAAAAACCTCCACTAGGGGAATGCAGTACATACAGAGAATCATAGAATCATTTAGGTTGGAAAAGACCTTTGAGTTCACACATTAACCTAGCACTGCCAAGTCTACCACTAAACCATGTCCCTAAGCACCACATCTAAGTATCTTAACTACGATGATGACTAAACCACTTCCCTGGGCAGTCAGTTCCAATCCTTGACAACCCTTTTGGTGAAGACTTTTTTTCCAAATATCCAGTCTAAATCTCCCCTGGCACAACTTGAGGCCATTTCCTCTCATCCTATCACTTGTTACTTGGGAAAAGAGACAGACACCCACCTCACTACAACCTCCTTTCAGGTAGCTGTAGAGAGCGATAAGGTCTCCCCTCATCTTCCTTTTCTCCAGACTAAACAACCACAGTTCCCTCAGCCGCTCCTCATAAGACTTGTGCTCCAGACCCTCCACCAGCTTTGCTGCCCTTCTCTGTTGGCCTTCTTGGCCACCTGGGCACGCTGCTGGCTCATGCTCAGCCAGCTGTCAACCAGCACCCCCAGGTTCTTTTCCACTGGGCAGCTTTCCAGACACTCCTCCCCAAGCCTGTAGCGTTGCATGGGGTTGTTGTGACCTAAGTGCAGGACCCGACACTTGGCCTTGTTAAACCTCATACAGTTGACCTTAGCCCATCTATCCAGCCTGTCCAGTCCCTCTGCAGAGCCTTCCTACCCTCGAGCAGATCAACACTCCTGCCCAAATTGGTGTTGTCTGCAAACTTACAGAGGGTGCACTCAATCCCCTCATCCAGATCACTGGCAAAGACATTAAATGGAACTGGCCTCAATACTGAGCCCTGGGGAACACCGCTTGTGTCCAGCCTCCAATTTCTTTCACCACAAGCCTTCGGGCCCAGCCATCCAGTCATTTTTTTATCCAGCGAAGATTACTCCTGTCCAAGCCATGAGCAGCCAGTTTCTCCAGGAGACTGCTGTGGGAAATGCTGTCAAAATCTTTACTAAAGTCTAGGTAGGCAACATCCACAGCCTTTCCCTCATCCATCTGGTCACCTGGTCATAGAAGGAGATTAGGCTGGTCAGGGAGAACCTGCCTTTCATAAACCCATGCTGACTGCAGCTGATCACCTGGTTGTCCTGTATCTGCCACGTGATGGCACTTGGCATGATCTCCCCCATAACCTTTCCCTGGCACTGAGGTCAGGCTGACAGGCCTGTAGTACCCCAGATCCTCCTTACTGCTCTTCTTGTAGTTGGGCATCGCATTTGCTAACCTCCACTCAACGGGGACCTCCCCAGTTAGCCAAGGCTGCTGACAAATATTTGAAAGTGGCTTGGTAAGCACTTTCACCAGCTCCCTCAGTACTCTTGGGTGGATCCCATCTGGCTCCATGGACTTGAGTCTAAGTGGTGTAACAGGCCACTAACCATTACCCCTTGGATTACAGAGGCTTCAGTCTGCTCCCCATCCCTGTCTCCCAGCTCAGGGAGCTGGGTACCCGGAGAACAACTGGTCTTGCTATTGAAGACTGAGGCAAAGGAGGCATTAAGTACCTCAGCCTCTTCCTCATCCTTTGCCACTAAGTTAGCAAGGCATTTCTACATGGCACACTGTAGAAAAGCTGAACTCCCTGAACTACTCCCAAGCACAAAGACCCCACATCACCATCTGAATTATTTTCTAGTACTTCAATTGAAGTAAAGAAGCATAAATAAGGATGGCAAATGAAGCTGAGATAAGCAATAAGGTTTAATTCTCTGACATTAATGCTCCCCAAGGATGCATTATCACCATTTAAAATAAGTGTAATTAATTCTAATTGTAATCCTGCTCAGAATTTGCATATCAGGAACAGGCCTAATCTACTCCAGAAAAAAGTAAGATGCCATATATGTGTTGGACACTCTACCTCTAGCACTTGTCACAATCATGCATATTAATCTTCTTCAGGAGTATCTGTACTGTTTGGGATAATTTCTGAACAATTCAAACACTATATGGCAGAGCTAGTTCAGAAATTTCCTGATTACTTTTCTGTTCCATAAACCAATTCCATAAATCAGCAAAAAAACCTAAAAGTTTTCTTGACACTGTTAAAAACTGATGGCCACCTCTGAACCCTTCTCAATATCCACCCAAAGCCTGCTGGTGAGCTTAGGTCTCAGGAATTCACTTCTCTAGTGTAGTTCTGCCATGAAGGAGGGCTGGAGCATGGAGCTCCCAGTCTTCAAGCCCCCCTGAATTCTCACAACTACTGACCAAAACCACCAGTGAGCCATTTTGCAGATTGAATGGCAAGTGTGCACAGCCTGTAACAGCTGAGGGCATCCCTTACTGTTTACCACAGGTTGAGGGGTCCATGTAAAATGACCAACCAGGACCTCAATCACTTTATGACTCTGCAAGAACTGAAGGTGTGCAAGAACTCTGGCCAAGAGAATAACTTAGAGGTTGGGTACTCACACTCCATTTCACCCTGAATTTTTCCAAGTAAAGTCAGCAGTTGTTTTCTAAGATCTTTACTTCTCCTTTCTGCAGGAAACTTCGGCATTTCTACTTCTGATTCCAGAAAGCCAGAACTTTTGACTTTTGGACCAGCTCTATCATCTTGTCGTCTATTAAAGTAGGCAAAGCATCATCAAAAGAAAAGAAGCACCATGGAAAACAAAGAGCACCTCTGTGCCAAACACCTTCCTGTATTCCCACACAGATCCATCTGATGTTCTCAACATAATAATTTGAACATAGGGGTCAGGCCACACCTTTGTGATCTTTACTTCCTTCTAAGGGCTACCTGATTGGTAAAGGCAGTGAAGACCCGAGCAGATGCCTGATGCAAGGGGGCATTGGGACCTGTTCATATGACACCCTTAGTGTGAGGGAAGTGGCAGATTTTGCCCAGGCGACCTGGCCCAAGGCAGGCCAGCAGCAGCACCAGCTGCAGCTCAGGTGGCCAGCGCTGGTGTGCCAACAGCACCATCAAAACCAATGGGGGCACAGAGACCACTTGCACAGCTCAGCTCTCAGCAGAAGGCAACATCTAGCTTGTACAACTGCAGTACTGACTCCCCTCTGGCTCCCTTGGGGGAAAGGTGGCACCCCTCCTCATAGCCATAGCTGCTCACACCAAGCTGATGTGACCAGTAAACTCACCTTGAGAATCAGCATTTTAAGCAGAAGTAACCTCATGAATGGGGTCACCTCACTATGGGGCACAGAGACCCCCAGTTACATATTCTGCTGCCAGTCTATTTTCTGCAAAGGGTCTTTATGCTGCTCCACGACTGCTGTCCGTTGTGCATCCAAGAGATGAGTGAGCTACCAGCTGGACCTAAGCTGACTTATAGCCAGTGGTGGCCATCTGGGGAGATGAGAAGATCGAGGGCTAGCTAGATTTAGTCATAAGAAATTTTGGTGTTTATGACCATATGTCTGTGACGGGCATTACTCAGAGGTACAAGCAGTGCCAAAAGGAGAGAGATCAAGATTATTGTGAAGCCCAAAACTATAAAAATAAATCTGGTTTTGTGAAGGGAGATGCACACACATTTCATCCTTGCCTAGACATGACTCATCAGTACTTTCCTTTACATGCAGCCACAGGAGCTGCCCCAGTGCTTCCCTCCTTCCCCCTCCAGCCTCTTCCCTGTCCACTTACAAACCACATCAAGCCATGGCTTTACAGCTACATCACTTTCCCTGTACACAGCTGGGCATATCATACCTAATAATTCAAGGACTACCATTATGCTACTGTTAAATAACTCTTTGTCTGCTAATCAGGGTGCAATTGGATGAGCTTTCACTGCCTGACCTCACGGCCACGCTACCTGGCCATTAGAAACACTGCTTCATTTCCATCACAGCATTGATGCAACAAGGAATTACGGAGTGATTAAGCTCTTTGCTCAGAGTCAGCAGCAGTCTCTACAGCTGAAGTCATAAAATCTGAAATCCCACAACTTGCAAAAATAGAGTCATCCATTGTTTACTCACATCCTTGATTACTCTGATGCTACATTGGAGAGTTTCCAGGGATGGTCATGTTCCACTGCTTCTTTCTGACCTGACCTCAAGGACTGTTTCCCAATTTTGCAAATAGTAGAACAAGAGAAGGGAAATATCATAGAACATGTGTATCTTTAAGCTTAAGAAAAAACTGCAGAATAATTACAATAAAACCTCAGCAGATTTTACGAAGTACCACCACACTGTATACCACCATATATTGACGCAGAAAGGAAAACAGTTTGTGTACAAAGGTAAAATACTTCAAAAGTCCAGCTATGGCCAAAGAACCATAGATACATTTAAGGTATGTATCGGAAATCTTACTAAGAGATGTTGATCACCCTGGATATATGCTCTATGGGAAATTTCTGTACTCCTCTAGTCTTTAAAAGTACTCCTAAGCAGGAATTTAAGAATTCATTGCCTCAGATTCCCCCACCTCTTACACCTGCCCTTGGCAATACATGTCTTTCTGTAAGACATTTCCCACTTCAGAAGCATAAGGTGCCAACCCTCTGTATGTGTATGCACCTCAAAAGAGCAAGTTTAAGCACTCAAACACCACCTAGTTGCCAAACAGAATCTTAACCCTGATGATATTATTTTTTTACAGAGAAATGCATTAAAGGTGGGCCAGAAGGATCATTTTCCAGATACACAGGATCTAACTTGAAGACTCCCACTCTAGTGCCATGTCCAAGGAAAAAAACTTCTCCTCCTCCTGTTCATTTTACAGTTAGAAACTGTATGAGATGAGTTACACAAGAACCACACAATTTCAAAATAACATAAGCAGAAAAAGTTTCAATGCTACTTTCCTTCCTATGCTGTATGTGGATGCACTTCTCAGATTTTTTCATTGAAAAACCTTTCCTTTTATTTTTAAGGGGCTCACCTTTTGTTTTATTTCAATATAACTAGTACTTCAGAAACTTATTAAAATCTGCACCATTTTAAATCGTAAAATAGCTTCATGAGAGAAAAACATCGTCTTCTGACGATTTATAGATTCTTTCTGCCATAAAAGTAAGTAAATTATTTTGATAGATCTGTCATTTTAAGGTAGTTATTATTGCACTTGGGTTGTATAAAGTGATATGTTTAGTTAAACACTGTGTTACAGTGAAGACTGTTACTGTTGGGTACACTGTAGTGTTGACAGTTTAGCCTGGCTGATCTCTAGTGATTCATGGAGATAAGCTCATCATAACTTCAATAAGGAAACTGTGTATCACACAAAGATTTAGCTGGAGTATCAGGAAAAATTGCTATAAGAATATAGAAAGATTGCACTACATTCTTCAGAAGAACCAGACAACAGTAAAAGAAAAATACTGTTCTCTATCAAAAGAAACATTTTTTGTAGGATATTTCCATGAATTAAGAGCAAGAGAAAAAGCACACCTAGAGCAGGGGGCACAGGAACGCATCTAGGTGGGTTTTGAATGTCTCCAGGGAAGGAGACTCCACAGCCTCTCTGCGCAGCCTGTGCCACTGCTCTGGCACCCTCACAGGAAAGGAGTTTTTCCTCATACTCAGGTGGAACTTCCTGTGTTCCAACTTGTGCCCATTCCCCCTTGCCCTGTCATTGGGCACCACTGAAAAGAGCCTAGACCCATTGTCCTGACACCCACCCTTCAGATATTTATAGGTATTGATGAAATCCCTCCTCAGTCTTCTCCAGGCTGAAGAAACCCAGGTCTCTCAGCCTTTCCTCATAAGGGAGATGCTCCTGTGCCCTGATCACTTCTGTAGCTCTCCACTGGACTTGCTCAAGCAGTTCCCTGTCCTTCTTGAACTGGTAAGCCCAAAACTGGACACAGCACTCCAAATGTGATCTCACTAGGGCACAGCAGAGGGGAAGCATAACCTCCCTCACCCTGCTGGCCACACTCCTTTTAATGCACCCCAGAATACCGCTGGCCTTCTTGGCCACAAGAGCACAGTGCTGGCTCATGGTCAGCTTGTTGTCCACCAGCACTCCCAGGTCCTTCTCAGCAGAGCCACTTTCGAGTAGTTCAGCCCCCAGCCTGTACCGGTGCATGGGGTTGTTCCTCACCAGGTGCAGGACCTTGCACTTGCTCTGGTTGAATTTCACGAGGTGCCCCTCAGTCCAGGTCTCGTTGGACAGCAGCACAGCCTTCTGGTGTATCAGCCACTCCTCCCAGCTTGGTATCATCAGCTAACTTGCTGAGGTTACACTCTATCCCATCATCCAAGTCATTGATCAATATACCCCCTGCTCTAGGTGTACCTGCTTAAGTAGGGGGGTTCGACAAGATGATCTCCAGAGGTCCCTTCCAAGCCCTGCCATTGTGTGATTCTGTGAAAAGGTAGATAGATAAATATTGCATAAACTATATTTCAAAGCTAAGTAAAAATTTTGGTAGAAAGGATAAAGTTTGATTACCTCTCTCCCTGCTCCCTTGTAGTTTTTCTCTAGGTAGACAACTTTGAATGATTTATGAAAAGGAATCCAGAAACCTTTATTTGCCTAAATACTGAAAGACAACAATTTCTGGAAAACAGCTTCACAATAGAATAGCCTAGAAAGAACAATAGAAAAGACACCATAATCTCTGTCCTTTTAGTAAGGCTTTTTATATTATTCTTGTTTGTGGATGAAAAATACCAGGGTATGAGATTTATGATGGGAAAGGAATCCCACTTTCTGTACAGTTACACTGTTCAGAAGGAGGTTTTGAAATATCTGCAGAAATACATGCCCCAGATGGCGTGACTTACTCATCCCCAGTATAACCTTCCCTCATTTCCTCTGTGAAACAGTTTTCTCTGCACTCTTTTCCAGCAGTTACACCCAACCCATATTGTAATCTGCAAACCCTTCATAGTACAGCTGACAGCCTACCTCATGGTTTGCAGACTACTCACTCACCTCGTCTTCCACTTTTCTCTCACTGTCCCATGCTTGTTCTGCAGCTGGCACAATATTACTACCACCCCAGACACCTTCTGCTGTCTGTCATACAGGGGACTTTCACCTTCTTGGAGTAACAGCACTATCAAGGTACTTGTTCACTCAATCATTCTTCAGTATTTGGTTGACATCTTGCACTTCCTTGTAATTTGACATAAGGCAATTCAGTATTTTCCCATCTCCCACACAGAAAACCTATACGTAAAAGTACGCTGCAAATGATGTAGTTTATCCCCGTCTTCTTTTTTTTTTTTTACTCAGAACTTACAAATCCTGACAAATGCCACTGCTTACAATGAACACTGATGGGGCCACCTTTCAGCACTGTCACATGCAGAACTTCCCAGTGATGCCAGAAAAGGGCATCACTCACTTCATTTTGGCAACACACCAACTGAAGAATAGTTTTCTCTTCCTCCCTCTGGCAGGCCTCCTCCTCATATGGGCATTTCTCTTGTCCATGACACAGGCTTAGGAAAATCTTATGGTGGGGGACACTCACAAATGAAGTTGTGCTAACGCATAGGTCTTGGTGCTTGGGCATTAGCTTTTTTCTTTTCCCATGGGGAGATCAACATATTCTTGCTCTCCAGTTTCCTTCACTTCCTGAAAATGAGAAGTGTTTGCAGGTCTCAAACACATGCATATGCATTTCTCCCCCAAACCCTTTTAAAACAACCATTTCTCTTTTAGTCTTGGATCTTTAATGTAACATTTCCATTTTTCAGGTAAAAGCAGCCTGAGATGCTGTAACTATAGACCTCAGATGTCCTCAGGAAATTCAAAGTGCTTTAGCTAAGCTGTTCTCAGTTTCAATAACGTGGGTGTTTGGAATTAGCACTTGTCACATTTTTCTTATGTTAGAGTGGTTACAAATGCATCACTGAAACCATGGCACTTTAACAAGCTGCCAGCATAGATTAGTACTACCTAGCTTTTACATGGCATTTTAGCTGTGAATCTCAAAGCACGTTATAGAAGATGGTAAGTAGCATGCCATTTAGCAGACAAAAAAGGCTGAGAGACAGTGTGGTGAAACAGCCTGCCAGAGGCTGCTCAGGAGAGCAGTTCCTGGCCACTGAAACTGGGGTCGGTAACATCCTGAACAAGGGTGCTCACTGCCTGCCTGTGGGCAAACCTTCAGAAACACCCTGCAGCCATGTGTCTGAAGAGCAGGTTTCCATGCCATGTTAAGGATGTTGAGCTCTTGTTGCTGCAAAAGGGAAAAGGCAAGGCACAAGGCTTCCTACAGGAATCCATTTCCACAGATTAGACCTCTCCTAAGGCCTAAACTGATTTTTCACCAGGAGTGCTCTTCCATTCTAGCACACCCCAGAGCCATATTTTGAGACTCCATTCAAACCCAATCTTTCTGCTGAAACCACTAGAAACCTTCCAGTTTATACCTGCAAACCAAAGTAAGACTCTAACCAAAATGTACTCTCATATGAAAATGCCAGTAACCATTTTAAACTGCAATCTATATTTTAGCAGCTGATTACAAGCAAACGGGCTTTTAGCCAGTCACTCTAGTCTACTGTGCCATACCATATCTTCCTTCACTAGAGCATATTGAAGCTTTTTTCACTGATCATGCAGTCTTTAGGACAGGTTAAGCAGCAGGAGGGAAAAAGAAGCATATTTAAACATCCTTTTGACAGAATACAACAAAAGTAGTTTATGGCAGTTTAGAGGTAAGGTGGTAAAAAAATAGCAGACCCTAGTTTTCAAAAGTCTACACTTTTTAAAAAATGTTTATTTCAGAACATCCTCATGAGAAGGCTTGAACAAACAAAATTCCAAGTACAGCTTTCAAGAAAGAGAAATCTCTGAAGCAGAACTGGATATGCAGAACTGAAATTCCTGGTTACTTATAGCAGGAAGCAAATGCATAGCATGCATAGAGGACCATGCTTAAGCAGCTTTGAACCCCTATGCATCTTACATGTTTGAAGAATACTCAGAAGGCATTTCAGACAGGACCACAGCACTATCTTAACATCTTTACACGTGTGCATGCCTCAGTACCACATCTTCTGTCTCAGCAACACCTAAACATTTGCTAAGATTGGAAAATGGATTGGTGTGGCACAGCATAGGCTTTCTGTTGCCTATTCTAAGTCTTTTTGCACACTTTGAAGAACTGATTCATGCTGCTTCAGCCATAGAATATGGTTTAAAAGTAGCGGGAGTGAGAATTAAAATCCTAATTTGCATACCCAGGGTACAGCACTCAAAACACAGAGTAAAAAACATTCTAAGATCTACTTTTGAATTGTTGGACTTCTATGCCAACGGCAGAATTCAAACCAATTTGTGTTTTTCCCTTGAAATTACTCAGTATATTAGGAAGAAAGGAGCAAGAAGGAGATATATTTTTAAAAGACATTTAAAAAGTTAAAATAAAAAAATTCATAATGATATCACTTGGGGCTTCTAGTTTGAAGATTTCATGCTCATGTTGTCCTGTGTAGATCAGCCTTCCCAGCAGGCCAGCTTCTCCTGTGATGCATTACTTGTAGCTCACAGTGGTTGCATTCCCCTCCCCACTCCCCCCAGTGAAACACTTGTGAGCACTAGGAAGAAGAGAAACCTGAGGATGGGGAAGACTGCAGCATGTGAGAATAGAAAGAATTACATTTTCAACATTAAAAATAGATTTGCTGTGGAGAAGATAACATGCTTCTTGCCAAAAATTCAGATTTTCAGTTAGCCTTACAACCAGCAAACCCATTTTTATTGGTAAAGGGCCAGCAGCTATTCTAAACAAATTTCTGCAATTAATCATAAAAGCAACAAGTAACAAATTATATAGTTAGCTACTGATATGGAAGCAATATACAATTCTAAATGAATTATTTTGCAAATAAGCAGGTAAATATATATATTTGTATTATAATTTTCAATGTCCCAGCCTGACAGATAATACACACAGAGAAAATGAATTTTAGTGTCCAAGTAATTCCCTCCCCCCGCTTGATATTTACTGTATATACACAGAATTGCATAGAAAAAGTGGAATCATTCAGTAAATCACACTTAAAACTTCACAGCCAGAGATTTCATATTAATTATTAGCTGTCAAAGAAGTAGTGAAGATACCTATCGATATTTGTATCTGTGCATTGATAATTTTATACATTTGCTGCTGGGTGAGGGTTTTTTTTGTGTTTTAATTTACATAATGTCACTTATTTTTTTCAAAATTTTGAGAAACTAGCAATAATCCTATCATTTTTGGCTAAGAAAGGAACTCTCCATATTGTCTAGAGGAAACATTGAAAATAAACAAAAGATAAAAGTAAGAATGTGATAATCAAAGGCTTTCATGGCATATAAGGTGGTACTCAAACCATCCCACTCACCTTTATAAAAGAAAAGAATGGAAGAAACAACAAAAGTATTCACAAGGACAGTGTAAGATTATTTATTTCAGCAAACACAGGAGTTTACAGCCATCTTATTCCCTGAGCTAATATTTGAAAACACTGTACTCTAGAAGCAATTACTAAAGCCCTCTACATCATCTTAAGAAAGAGAAGAAGGAGGGAAGGGAAATTTCAGTCAGTGTCATGACCCATATAAAAGAAATACAGTAAGAAAAATTACTAAAGTCATACTCCAGGGATTACTATAATGAATACGTGTTGGATTTCTTAGAGGACAAGGGTTAAGTAAAGGTGGTTCCCGGCTCACAAGATAACATTCATGCTACTGAGTTACAAGTTCCATTTTCCTTTCTATGCCCCAAATCCAGGTCTATAGAAATGCTCAACTTTACTTTCCTACTTTCTTCTTCATACTCTCAAGGATGCTTTCCTCTTTCTCCTCTTTTTTCCTTACCAGTTTTTTCAAACCCTATTAGAGATGGTTAGGAAGAAGTTATTTTTCTCAGCTGAACAAAAAGTTGGAAGGACTTCTTAATAAAGAAATGACAAGTTTACTCTCCACCACAAAAGAAAAAAGAGGAAATTCAAACATAATTACGTGCACTTTGTTTGCCAAATGTAGCTCTTTTCCTGTGCTTTCTTTAAGAAATAAAAAAAGTTCAGTACCTAATTTCCACTGAAACTTAAGCTTTCAAACAGAAAATAATTTAATCAGTTCCTACCAATCTTAATGAGTCTCAAGGCATAAAAGACTAAAAAAACGCTAACACAAATCCCACAAAAAAAACACAACTCAAAAAACTTGTCTTCATGAGAACATGACCATCTAAAACAGCAAAGTAGCCAAGAGCAATCACTCTCCTACAGTGTCTTCTTTCTGACTGCATAAAGAAACCTACTTATTTGCTGATTGTCCTTTCTTCTTCTCCATCTCTCTCCTCATTGCCTTTCTTCTCCAGAGCCATTTAGTTCCAGCTCAAAGCCATTTAAACAAAGCTTGGGGTAGGCTTCAGGGAGTCACACCTGAGGCTTACTGCTTTCAGATACGTAACTAGGACAAGGTGAGCCTCTTTCTTGCTTAGAATTGTTTTCAAAACCATTACTTTTAGCTGGAAATAACTACGGGTGGCAACAATAAGGGTGACCCTTTATTCATCATCTTTTTTTTAAGCCCTTCCTCAACCCTGGTGGAGGGATGCATATGGGGAAGGACGCTTTGTGCTACATGGCTACGCTCCCTGGGTAGCTAGCGGCTCAAAGCCAATGCAATCACAAAAAGTGACAGATACTGAATTTCAGCTTTCTGGTGATTCCAGCCTCTGGGAAGGGGTGTTTGGCAGGACTCTGGTAACCTCCATGTCCCCTCTGCTGCTTACCCACTTCCAGGCAAGCTCTTCCCATTTGCAGAAGAGCAGAAGGCCCTGGAACTTTCTCCTGTTCCTTCATCTCCTACATGAGGCAGCAGCAATCATGTAACAGCTATGCTAAAAAAAATTTTCAGATTAGGAAGCATTTACACAGTCCACAGTCCTGTCAATGCTGGGAGTGCCATCTTCCTAGCTCGGTTTCAGATACCATTAAATACAATCCATCAGGTCATTTTTGCGTTGTTGTAACAATGAAATCTCAATGTGTACTTCCATTATTAAAAATGTTGCATGTATTTCTGTTGTTACTTACCCTTGATTTTGTCAAATGCAGCTAAAATAACATACACAATCACTATCATATCCTTGTTATCAAATTATTACATTATTTTTTGACAACAACAGTTCTTGCTTTTTGCCTTATGTTATCTCCACTGAGAAGTATGGTTGCAATTTGAAAAGACTTGTGAAAGCAGAGTCATTTCCATCCAGCCTTTGAAAAACAAAGCTAAAGAAGTGCTGATGTGATTCAGCTTCCCTTCTGGAGGCTGACAGCTGCATAAGATGCCTTTCAACACAGTGAGAACAAGTATTTCCCCTCCTCACTCGTACTGAGTAACCTGGAGATGTAATTTATGATGGATCCACAAACAAAAATGGTCAATGGTTCAGTACAAACCAAACATAAGCAGACACATTTCTAAACCCGTCCGTCATGCTGCTTACACAATCTGTTGATCCATTGAACAAATATATGTTGAAAGATTAGGCAGGAGTTGACTGCCATTCAGTAAGATAAATGTAGACTAGACTCATTTTCTGCCTGACTTAACACTTAAGGATTTGTATTAAAGAGGAGGGGGAGGGAATTCCAGCCACCTAGATCTTTGGAATGAGATTACCCTGCCAAGGACCTCACACAGAGGTTCCTACCAGCCCTCTTTCACATACTGAACCATCTGTTTTCTGAATAAAATTGCTAGGCAAGTGAACTGGTACTCAAGGAGCACTAATTCTGGCTATTCAGTTTTTTTCTTGGCAGAAGAGAAAAAAGGCAGAAGGATGAAGTTGTATGGGGTACAGCTGTAAGTTAAAAGCACTAGTTGTGCTGTCATGGTCTTTGTTATACTGTTGGCTCACAAAAGAGTTGCAGGCTATAGAGCCAGAGAGAAAAATGAAGACCATTAAGTGGGGAAAAGCATTCATGCTGCCTAGGGCCATCCCCTGTCATACAGTAAACCTAATCTTTACTCAGCTTCTTCTTAGTGGCAGTCACTCTGAAAGCAGCAGCTTTCCTAGAGGAAGATTCCTTGGGTTTTGCCAGAAAAATCTTTCACTGAAGGAGATACCGCTTTTTGCAAGTCAGGTCCAACAAGATTTTGGTTAACACATAATTTGTTGAGATTATAAGTGGCACCCAGTGGGAACAGAGTTTGGATTAACATTCATGTTTCCCATGAGACCTGGGAAACATTGGTGTCCCCAGCAAAAAGGGCTGCTGAAAGTTTAGGTGGGAAAGCTGAAAATAGCCCCGACAGGTTTAAACCAACTCAGGTAATTCATCATCATGAAGCATTTCCTTTTCTGACAAACCAAAAAATGCTAGCAAAAGAAGAAAGTTTCTTATGTATTTTTATAAACTTCCAAGACGCAATCCTCATGCAGGTCTTCAACAGAGCACTGAAAAGACTTTGAAATACAGCTGTTTTGTCAGGCAGACCTGGCTTTTAGAAACGTAACATAGAAAATGTAGTAAAACTCCAGGTTCACTGAAGTCAACAGCAACACTTCCACAAATTTCAATGTATGCATGTTTTCACAAGGTTACAAAAAACATTTTTCCATCAGGTATCCAAGGTTTGAATCCCATATGCTTCTGGGAATGTATCTTACTGTAATGATTCCAGCAAGGTATACCAGGTGTCTACCTTTTGCTCCTAGATCTCCTGGCAGAGATAAGTTACTCAGCATCTCAATGCCTTCCATCCCATGACATCTGAAACGCACTTGTAAAGATCTTGGGACAACTGACAATTTTCTAATCATCTTGATTCTAACACCTAACTCTTGCTCCATTTCTCACACAAGACAAGACTTGTCAGAAGCAGGCTGGATATAGATATCATTACGTAACCCCTTGTCCTGCAACACACTCTTGGACCAACACTGGCATGTTCCCTTGGGAGTTTTGCTACCTCACAAATAAGAACAAACATCTTACATGCATCAGTACCTATTTCCCTTGTGTTATAGAAGAGCCACTGGTGGTTCCCCCCCACCCCCTCACCCCCAGAAAGAAGCACTTACAGTGCTAAAATATGCTTAACCTTGGTCACCTCTCCACCTTTCTCTCAGTTTGTTTAATTTATTCTTCCTAAAGCAGATCCTGTGGTCTTTAGCATAGGATGCCTTTCTCTTTGTTTGTTTCAATAAGTGGAGGCTAGTGGAGTGCTGATCCCTACTATACACTACTGTAATACCAAAAGCAGCACCTCAGAAAACCAGGCAAGTCCATTGTACCAGATATACCACTGTCCAAACATTACTATGGTTGATTGCACCTGTCTCACGTGAAAACACTAGTCTCTGCATACTTAAGTTCAAATTCACTGTAGAAATTGAAGCATTTTAGAAAACAGATGTTTTTGCTCAATCATCACCTACTACATATGATAACAAAACCAAACATACTCACTTTTCTGATACATTTGATATTACCATGATACTCCTACTCCATGCATGATCTGTCATTATCTGTTCCTCCTTTGATCTTCAACTCACTGTTGTGGTACCATATACGTGGCGGATGGTTTATGCAGTCCTGTGTACGACCATGCATTATTTTCCAGCTGTGTTGCTACCACAACACAATGCAATTATGGAGCAGAAATGGATCAGACTTTGGCCTGTTACTAGGCTGTGAACAGTCGTGAGATGATGCTCTGCTATTATGATGCATATGGGGCACCACAACTTTGCACCTGGTATATTCAAGGTCATTCAGTGTGAAAAAAACAGCAGACAGTGGCCAATAGCCAGAGCCTGAACTGGACTGACAGATACCTCCAAAAAGGGCATGTTATACAGCTGCTGCACTTGTTTTGAGAGGGGGAAAGCAATTCTGTTTCCAGCATTGAAAAGCTTTTGTCAGAATTTGATCTATGTAAGGCAGGCAATGGAAACTTCATCTTATGACTTGCAATTTATGTGTATTTATTAGATGTTCTGTCAATGAATTAATTCAGATTGGGTAGTTCAAAGGACATGATCAATTTATATGCCATACCTCTCTCCAAAATTACTTCCTTATAACTAAAGAAAGATCAGGAAGAAACAAACATAAAATCTCTTCCCTTCAGTTCCTTGTCATGCTGCATTAGACAACATCAGTTGACTTACTCATGTCAGTACTTCTGTACAGCCAGGGAATAGCCATGCTATTTACTGCAAGCAACTTAGACAACAAGTTCCTAAAAGAAATAAAGGAAAGGGTACAATACTATTTACATACTGAGAACTGCCCAGTGTAGGAGCTCTTCTCATTGTAAGTGGGCAGAGTTCTGCACCTTCATCTTTTAGGAGGGATGAAATAGAGGGATGAAAGCTAGTTTTGTTTTAAAAATTACCAAAAAAAAAGTAAGCCTACAAAGTAGTGACACCCAGAACTATCTTTTCTACCCCATTCTTTCTTTCCCAAGTTTAAAAATAGACACTGTCCCTTCACAGATGAGTCAGTGAGTATCCTATTATTGTCCCAGTATATGCTTGTTCTGTTTCATTAGAAATTTAATTTCTCCATTTTTCAGTGAAGTCACTATCAGGAAAAGATCAGTAAATAACACCGAGTGCTCATCCAGTGAGACACATGGGTGCAAAGTGCTGATGATTTTATGTTTTCTTGGTTTTTTACTCAGATGGACTTTTTTTATATCACTAGTAGTAGGTATTAGAGTTTCTTTAAGGATCTAATTCTACCAGAATTGATTTGTATAAACACATTTTACTTAGGTTCTCAGAATTGCTTCAGCTTAGCCTACTTTGATTAAACAACTAAATAAGAGCACCGGCCTCAGATTTGGGTACTTTTGGCAAATATTTAAAACAAATTAAAAAGAAAATTCAAAACAATAAAAACATATTGGAAGAAACAGTCTGGAAACATAGGTAGACAAAGGTATCTAGCATATTTAGGACCAATGTTTCGTATTCAATAAGTGACCCATCCATGATAAGAACAAGGCAGATACCCTGGCTGAATATATTACAGCTACACCTTACTTTTATTTAAATATCTAGATTAACCCCAGAAAAAAACATAGATACCCTAACCCAATGATTCACAGGGTTGTACACTAGTTTAATAAAAAGAAATAGAAAAGGGGGCAGAGGGGCAGAAGGGCAGGAGAAAGAATTGTTGGACAGTTTAAATCCTTCAGAAATAAAATAATCAGGCAGTTGAGATTAGTTTGACAGTCCCAGGCTTTTTAACCTAGCCACTAAAATTATGCTAGAAAAGAAAGCTACAATATGGTTCTAATGAATTCACTGGAGACAGTTTGCATTTTAAAGAAAACATAAACTTGACCATCTGGATTAAGTTACAGCAGATTGCTGAGTATTTTTCTTCCTTCAGTCCCACGTATATGTCTAGCAACATCATATTTGGCAGAGCAGTAACCTGTGATAGGCTCCATAGCTCTTTTGAAAGCCTGCTGGTACCTGCTCCAAACTTGGGAAGTCAAATGGTAGTCATAAATGGCAGTCAAGGAAAGCCTCATTTTGTATTTTCTTTTGCTTAATATGGCCATTATTACTGCTCTTTCCTTGATGCCACAACATATACTTAGCAAGTAGTGTCTACAGACAGCCAAGTCAGGGTATCGGACCAGTTAGTGTCTAAAAAGAGCACTTCACACCAAGAAAAAGCCAAGACAAAATGAGTACCTGCTCATAAGTCTCCTGTTATTCATGAGCTCCCAGGAGTGCAAAATATGCATAGTTCAGAAGAATTTATTTGAATTCATCACACTTTCTCCACTCTCCTCAAGACAGATGCATGTTCTAGTTTTTATCCCTACTCAGCTGAAAGGAACAGACGAGCTATATTTTTATATTAGAATTAACAAACAACAAATAAAAGTAGCCAGGCAGCATGTAAGAAGTGCTGAGTGGGGAAAAAGAAAAGGTTCAACAGCTATCGAAGTAGCTCAGTTCTTCATTCAGAACAAGGTACTTGCTCTTCACCAAACTCAAAATAATGTACAACTTACAGCCAGAATACGCTCATCTCTCTAGAAACCCTTTAATTTTCCTTCCTGGAACTGTCAGATGGATTTACCAGCTGCCAAAAGCAGAAATTTTACATGCAGTACCTTACACTGTACTACACAAAGACTTTGAAGCTTCAAACACACTGAAATGCAACTTTAAGGACAACAAAAAGAAATCCTGTTTGAAATGCAGGAAGTTGAGTCTCAAAGTTTTGCCCAGAGAAGGAATCCCACAGTGATTTAAAATACCTGATTCAGCAGAAGGTAAGCAGCAGCATGAAGAATGTATTTATTATGTCTTGAGAACACAGCACAGGTCACCCCTGCTTTCTGTTTACACTGCAGTGACCCCTGAAGCTTCTAGAATAATTTGTTCAGCTCTGTCTACAACCCACATTACGTACCACATTTCATCTGGTAGGCCACATTTTATCTTACTGTCACTATCCACACAGTTTTTGATCTATGGTCATTACACTGGAAAAACAGTGTTTCTGCCTCACAGGAACTTTGCCTTACACTTGATAACTAGCAAATATAATCTGTGTATCTCAATGCCATTGTAGAGTACATGGTGTCTAATGGGATAATAACAGAGTGAGGCTTTTACAGTAGCTGAAGCTACAAGTAGCTGAATAAGGATTGTGAGGAGAGTAGTGCTCTTAGGACCTCTGGTCCACCACACTGCATCTGGACACATACACGCATCAGACAGCACCAACAGAAGAGCTGAGTACTCCCAGGTCTTTCCCAGCCAGTATGCCAAGAGGAAGATGATCTTGTAAAGACTGCTATCCTTTTGAATCCATGTTTTGTATTATTATCATTAGCCAAGCTGATTCCAGTGCATACAAATTTCCTGTGACTGTTCAGGTTATACAAAGAACTTTTAGGACAACTCAGACACAGTAAGAGAACATAACAGCTTTCTAGTACTCTTGCAGTTCATCCAAGAATAAATCCTTCTCCATAAAGTCAGTGCTGCATGCAAGTGCTGTGCTTGCACTTAAGGAGAAGTCATCTCAGCTACTGCATGGGAGGGAGTGATTTATATACAGAAGGTCTTTAACAGTTCTCAAGGATGGAAACCACAATGGTATTTTTAAGGTATAAATTCCTTCTTCATATAACGAACAGGGAAAAAAAACATGTCAGGAATTTACAGCCCACTCAACACTGAGTCATACCCATGGAGGAGTTAAAATTACCATTTCTTTTTTTCCCTATATAAGGTTGTTTTTTTCCAGCTCATCTCATCCTAGCTAGTTACCACCTTCACTGCTGTTTCTGCATACATCTTCTCTCCTCTACTTCATCCCATTTGTCTCCCACCATTCATGATGGCAGGTGACACACCTTGCCATAAATTAGTGAACACAGGTTATCACTTGTCCCACTGCAGTAGATGAGAAATACGTAATAAAAATTGAGCAAGGACTACATTGGGTGCCAAAAAGGACTATGGCTGTAGATAAGTCTATCCCGCAGCAGGTACACCCCTGGAGAGACTGTGGCTTATAGATAAGGCTCCACTTGGAGCAGGTACATCCCTAAGGGACTGCAGTCTGTGGATAAGTCCAAGCCAGAGCAGGGGCAAGGAGAACGTGCTGGCTTGGGTTGGAGCATAGTTAGTTTTCTTCACAGTAGCTAGCATGGGCCTATGTTTTAGTTTTGTGCTGAAAACAGTGTTGATAACACAGGCATGCTTTAGTTACTGCTTAGCAGTGCTTACACAGAGTCAAGGCCTTTTCTGCTTTCACCACATCCCACCAGCAAGTAGGTTGGGGATGCACAAGAAGATGGCAGGGGACACAGGTGGGATGTCTGACCCCAGCTGACCAAAGGGATATCATCCCATATGACATCATGCTCAGCATTTGAGCTGGGGCAAGAAGAAGGAAGGGAAGGCCATTCAGAGTGATAATATGTGTCTTCCCAAGTAACTGTTACACATGATGGAGCTCTGTGCATGTGGCAAGCAAAGCAAAACACGGAATTCACTCACTTGCACTGCTTCCCATGGGCAGGCAGGTGTTCAGCCAGTTCCAGGAAAGCAGGGCTCCATCAGGTATAGTAGTTACTTGGGAGGACAAACACCGTCACTCCAAATGTCCCCCCTTCCTTCTTTCTCCAGCTTTCTATGCCAAACATGATGTCTTATGGTGTGGGATATCCCTTTGGTCAGTTGGGGTCAGCTGTTCTGGCTGTGCCCCCTGCCAACTTCTTGTCCACCCCCAACCTACTCACTGGTGGGGAGGTGTGAAGAGCAAAAAAGGCCTTGACTCTGTGTAAGCACCTCTCAGCAGTAACATCCTGGTATTATCAACACTGTTTTCAGCAGAAATCCAAAACATAGCCCCATACTAGCTACTACGAAGAAAACTAACTCTGCCCCAGCCAAAACCAGCACAAAGTGGAACAATGAAGAGGAGGAAGACAGTCTCTCTTCTCTCAGAGTCCTAGGGAGAAAGAACAGCCCACAAGTCATTCTGTCTCATTTCTGCCTGTCAGACAGTACACAGCTCTGTGGACCACACAGCCGAAGGAGAAGAGGCAGCAGTCTTTATTCTGACTGAATTAAAAAAAAAGGTCATAATAAGAATGGTTAGGCAGTGAAACGTGTTGTCCAGAAAACCTGTGTTACCTCCAATCTTGGAGTATGCAGAACTCAACTGGACAGGTCCTAAGCAACCCAACTTCACTTTGAACCTGGCTCTGCCTGAGCAGATGTTATGCAAGACATGCAGATAACCCTTCTGACCTAAATTTTATTCCATGATCCTATGACAGATAGACTGCCTTTGGCAGTAACTTTGGTAAGAATGGCTTTGTGGTAAAGGATCTAGCAGAAGGTCAGAAGCCTTTATGATAAACATGAACATAAGGATTATGCTTCCTCCTTGGTTTTACCAAATGGTCATGAATAGAGACTAGGAAGCAAGAACAAGAAGATATGAAGGTAGAGGCCTATCCTAAATAAATGGGGTACTTTTATGGAACAAATACAAGAGAATGGCTAAAAAAATAATGATTTTAGCAAAGGCTGGCATACATGTGTAACTGAGGAGACCTATGGTGGATGTGCATGTATTCATGCTCCTCTCAGTAAAGCAAGTAAGTCTACTACCCTAAGAGAAAGGCTTTTTTCCAGTTGGTTGTTGGTTTTGGTGTTGTGTGTCCCCCCCCAAACTGATTTCCCGGTGGATGCCTGAATTGGTAGTTATGAGACAACCTCCCTCCACCCGCAGCAGGAAATCAAGCACATATTGACTGCACAACATGACATTCATTGCAAAGCTAACAGAAATAACAAAACAGTTCCTTCTTCCAGTACAAGATACTAAACATTGTCGCCTCCTAAACTGCCAAAGCCCAGCAGATTGCGATTTAATACCATTTCTAACTTGTTTCTTCTAAAGAGGTCAGTCCTGATTTACCAGTTCGTGCAGAATAGTCCAGCAGCCCAACCCACTCATCACACTGGTTCCTCAGAACTGGATACGAGAGAAATGGATATTTTGCTTGTGTGCAATCCCAACTCAAAAAAAAAATCAAAGGGAAAAAAGGGTAGAAGAGTTAGAGGTTAGGCAGGCTTTTCAAATCCTCCCATCTCCAACTAGAGACATTAAAAAAGGAAATGCTTCCTTTAAAAAGCTCAAAATTGCAACAGAAAATAAATCAGTGAAAATAAGATGAAATTAAAGTTGTTCTTCTACAAGGAAAAACTTGATTGCTCTGGGATACTCAGATAATTGCTCAGATCTGAAGCTGTTCTTATTGTTTAATTTCTGTTTTCTTTCATTTTGCTTTTATAACATGAGTTTCTTCACACTGGTGTAGCAGCAAGCCACCTCCCAAGGAGCTGGAGAGACAGTGAAATAACTGGCAATGTTTTACTTTTGATTGAACGTCTTGCTTGAGGCATATTTTCAGGCTTTGGATGAAAGCATGGGAAATTGCTATGATAAGCCTCAGACTTTAAAGTGGTAGTGTCGTGGGGAAGACACTTTGCTATAGCACATATTGTGCAACATTTCAAAGCAACACTGCAGAACACTATTCTGTTCCTGACAAAAGAAGATTCTGTCACTATATAGAGAGATAAACAGAACCCACACAAATATAAAACCAACTTTTAAGGATTTCTATAGAACCAGCCCTTAAAAAGCAACAGTGATTTTAAACAATACCTGTGATTTTCTATATTATTTGCCAGTTTGCAAAGATTAGAGAGCAAAGAATTTTCAGTAGGATTGCCAAAGGATTGATTTTTTGTTTTTTGGAAGTAAATGCCATAAATGTTCAGCACTTTGACACTATCCTGTATTAGTTCCCAAACATGAGCTATTAATGTGATGTTATAGTTGCTGCAAAAGGCAGAGGCTTCACCTGGGTAAATACCTCATCCATTTCCTGCCCTACATCCAGGTTCCAAAGTCTCTAGCATGACTGATCAAGAGTTAATCATCAACATATTCGCACTGGGAATTTTCAGCCTTTTCTAGATACTGTGTTTCTTAACAGGAAGATGAAATTCCTTACAAGTAATAGGTTTTCCTGGGAACAGAGAGGAGGACCTCTGGTGGTACCTATATACAGCTTATTTTCATTAGAAAATTCCAAGCAAGCTGGCTCAAACCAGAACATTGAGGTCTGTGCCAAAAGAACATTACACTTTAACCACAGTGGTTAGCCATCGCCTGGTTGGATAAGACCAGTTCTCAGGAACTTATCAAACATGCAGATAAACATTTGCTTGGATATTTGCTCTTCCACTGCCTTCTTTCCTGAGGGTACTAAGAAAAAAATCAGAACAACCAACAGCATGTCCTGGCTTTGCTGTATTTGGTTCAATAACACAAATGTAATATTCCACCCAGATCTCTTCAATCAAGTATAAAGTCTTGGCTTACCTTTCTGGTGTTACATCTTCATTGCTGCTCGAGTGTGCTATTTCTAACGTATCTTCATTTCCTCTGTAAATGGAAAAGTCTTCCCTGCCGGCAGAAAAATAATGTTCCTTTCCAATCCAATCCACAGTCACCTTCCTTTCCAGTAAACAAGCCCCAGATAAAGCAGTTCTTCACCCTGGCTGGAGAGAGGCAGCAGAGCCAGGGTGTGCAATTCCTTCCCCTCAGGTGCTTCAAAACTGCTGCAGAGCAGCTTGCTGCAGGGAGGTGAGGGAGATGATAAGTTCAATGTTAATTCAGTGGACACCCCACAAGTGGAAGCAGCCACAAGTCAAACACTTGATGCCACCCCACAAAGCCGCTTCCTCCAGGTCTTTTTCTTTTCTTGCTCTAGACCACCTTGGACAAGCCCAGACACCAAACACTTAGAGATGGGACCATAAATGATTTATTCATAAACTCATTAGCTCACCCTCACCCACAGGAGATTTTGCATCTTTTGACTCCAATTTTCCACAGCCCAAACCTTCTTTCCCTAAATTTCCCCTGGTAACCCTTCTCCCAGCAGACCCTAAGTGCCAGTCCCCCTCTCTCAGCTGCCCACCCAACACCCCTACCCCAGCCCCTTGCCCAGCAGCACTGGGGCTGGCTGGGCAAGTTGGAGACCATACTATACCCCAGTACCTCGTGTGCACACCATTGGTCACACCCCCCACACCCCTGCCATTACTGGGGGTCCCACCAGAACATGGCACCTGGGCCCCCTCCAAACCCTTGCTGGCCCTGTCTTTGAGGCCTCATGCTTCACCAGCCTCTCCTGCCTCACAGCCAAGCACTAATGAGAAAAACTTGGAGGCTTTGCTCTCCATCTTCCCTGCCTCCTCCCTATTTCAACCTGCCCACACCCCATCCCAGCACCAAAAGTCTTAAGGAGGGCTGTGGTCATGCTATATGCCTGCTTAGTGCCTCTTTAGAAGATGAACCTTTATTAGAGTATAAAGAAAAGCTTTGGGATATTTCACAGGAAGATAAGATCTTTGGCTGACTGGACCAAGCACTGTAGCATTTTGTCTCATACTGTTGGGTTCTTGAGAACAAATGGTGGGGACTAGGTTGGTTACTTTCAGCCGGAGTATCAGAAAGGTATGGCAGAGGAGAAAGGATATTTTGGTAGATCCCAGGAATGCTGAGATCAACTATTTCATAAAAATTAAACACCCAGTGGAAGCCATAGATGGAGAACTTAGGAAAAAAAATGTGAATTGTTTCAGTGAATGACCATGAATATGATTCTGGGTACAATTCATAGTTAAAAAAAAATTCTGCTGGGGCTAGGAAAAACAACACCAGCAAAACATTTCATATTCAACAAGATACTGCAGTAAATTAAAAACATTTTGACATTTGGACTATTGGAAATTTGAACAAAGATGGGCAAAAAACTCTGCATTTTCCTACTATGGCAAGTGAGAAGCATTACATAGGAAGGCATCATTTTTTAAAAAAATCAAGTCAAGCTGATTAGAGAACTCAGATTTTGTTTTTCTGATGTGCTATTGGCTGTATTTATGTAATATGAAAAACATGGCCTGACCAAACTCAGACTGACTGGAGCTTAGACTGACAACTAACTCTTTGAACCAATTACAGAAAAAGAAAGCAAGCACAGCTTAGTGTCCTGTCTTTTGCTGGAGCTCATAAGCTTTTACAGGATGAAGGGTGCTACTTATGGCTTGCATATCTTTTCCAGTCATCAAGTGTTGGCTGACAATGGTTTTGCCTGAGTTGTTCTTTCCCCACCAACCCTCTCTTAAACCATCCAGCTATCCAGAGCAGGATTTGGTGCACTCCAAATCCGTCATAGCTCAGTCTGAATTTTTGTTCTTTCCATAACAAAGCAAGACCTTGCAACTTTGAATTTATGACAGGAGGCTTCTGCTTTTCGTACAAGAATGATTTGTTACTTGCTCTGTGTAGAATAATGGGCTTGGCCTCATTAAAGCCAGAGTAGGTATGCAGGTAACAGTGTTCATAATCCCATCAGCCAGCAGAATGAATATCTGGATGCTATATCACTCAATTAAGTTTGTTTGTTTATTCCAAGAGAAGGCAAATTCAGTGATTAGCCAGGGCAGATTTTGTGTGTCCTCTAAATATTCTTTACTCATTCCAATGTAGGTATTGCACTATATGAAAAACCCATGTTTGTTACTAAATGGCAAGGTTTATTTTGAGAATGCAATTAGCATGAAATACCTTGGAAGATGAACAGCTATTGTAAATACAGCATAAAGGCTCAAGCACCATAGCTCTTCTGTTCCTGTATGTGTTTCACAAGAAAAGACACACAGCACTAAACTGCATAACTTCCATAAAAGGTGCTATAACTAATTTAGAAAGAATGCCTCAACAAATTAACATTTCAGATCAACATACGTGTGCATGCGTGATCATAAGAATTCAAAACAGGAGCCCAGAGAAACCTGTAACAGGAAGTGCTCTTGATCCCCTTCAGCTGTGCTTTGAACTACGAGCAGTACCTTTCATCATGCTGCCCTATGCTCAGTTCCTCTGCCTCAGCTCCATAAGACAGGCCACTATTTTTCTCTAATCAGTTGTGTGACTGTTAGTAAGCCTTGTCAGCTCATTTACATCAGTGGACACTAATACAATAGGAAATGAACATATTGATTTCCCTCAGATCCCTGGGCAGCTGCCAGTTACCAACAGATCTCAGCTGAGTTTGAAAACAGCAATCCTCTTGATTGCAAAATGACTTTTTCCCTGCTGCTGCCCTCCCCACACTCACTGCTGATCAATACATCATTCTGATTCACAGACACATCTTCCTCAGGAGGCTTTGAACCATCTAAGTACAATTGCGAGCTCAAAGAAAATGTTGGCATTTATTTTTTATGCTGCAAACTAGTTCTACATATTCCCTCTCTCAGGATTCACGGAGAAGTCGACTCTTTTATTGAAAGGCCCTATAAAAATGAGGTAAAGTACAGAATTAGAAAGGTAGCTCTAGTAGAAATGACAGAGGATGAAACTCATTGCATATCATACCATAAAGAACACAAGGGAATTTGTTACACAAGACAGAGGTGAGTTTCCTAGCAGCAAGGAATTTAATACTAAAATCTATCAGAACTAATGTGTGTCCCATGACTTTTATCCTCAGCAATTACAGTATAAATCAGCTCAATTTCACTGTAACTGCTTCAGAATCAAATGTTTATTACAGATATACACACAGAACAAAATAGCCAAAAAGTTGTTCCTACTCAGATCAAGGCTAGAGGCAATCTCTGACCAAGCAGAGGCAATCACCAATTCTTTTAGAGATTAGCTTCATAAATTATCTTTCAGTTTTGTCACTAAACCTTTGAATTTCGTATGTACTAGCATCATTTAAATACCTGGTGGGTCTTTCCCATCTGTATAATGACATTTCTGGATAAGGCTCTAACATCTCATCTCCCATCTTCCAATAGGAAGGAGTGGGGGGCAGCAAAACCTGTCACTAATGCTTAAGCTTCCTGGAGCAGGCTGGCTACAAGCATAGCGAGGATAGTAATTTGTACCCTCCTTCAACCACACATAATACAGTCTTTATTCAGCAAATAGCAAAGCCGTTTCACACCATGCCAAAGGTCAGCTTTTGCTGTATTAATAGCTGCTCTGGGAGGATCAGTGTTGTGCTATCCTACTTTTTTTCCAGGGCCTGGAGATGCAATTTCCTGCAATCTGCAGGCAATTTCCCACCAATTTTCTTGGGGAGCTAATAGGCTGTGACAGGAGATGGAGCTAGCAAGCAGCAGGCAGCTTCAGAAAGACAAATTGCATCTCTGCCACCTAACTGGGCAATCGAGAAAGACAGTTTATAGCTTTGTAGTGTTATTGGGCCCCATGCTAACAGCAAATCATTCAAGCTGCTATCTGAATTTCATATTCTTTTCCTTCTGCATTTGTTATCACCACGTATCACTTTGTAGCGCTTTTTCTACAAACGACAGTTAAACACAGATCATGTATGATTACCAGTTTAACTGCCTTTTAACTAGACAAGCCTTGCTAAATGCAATTCACACTCAGAAACAGAGAAATAGACAGTTTCACTGTCAAACTGATTTTTGATTATTTTTGTACTTGTCAAGGTACAAAGCAGACGCCTACAGAAAGGGATTGATTTGTAAGCTAAATTCAAATGAATCACACAGTTCAAATTATGGGAACATTTAAAAAAGCCACTACAGTGAGCACACCTATTGTAATAAGAAAGTCCCACTGTTCATATATAGTACAAAATGAAAGCATAAAAGAAAGCCAAATATGACCAGTAGGTTATCTCCCTACTCTACCAGTGTTTGAAACCTAGTAAGTAAAACTGAACAGTCTGCAATCAGTTCAAAACCATCCATACAACCATTTACCTTACAGATTTAAAATTATTTAAAGTTAGTAAAAACTAGTAAAACTCAGAATGTATCACTGTATCCACTTTAATAGAAATGAAACTGATTTAAAGCTGCTAACCCTCACCTAAGATATATAAAGAAATGAATTAAAGAAAATTATTCAAAGGCACATAACACTAGCAACTATTGCAAGTTATATCTGTCACTGTACTTCCCCTTACTATTACAGCAAACCCAGGGGATAAATACTGTAAACACATTCTATTACAGAACCCTGTATATCTGTATGTTTTTCTTCAAAATATAGAAGAACAAGTTTCTGAAGGCATGGAGATTATTAAAAACAACCAACAATATTAATGACGTTATTATAATTAGCAACATTTGCAAGGTTAATATTTTCCCCTTCCCCCAATAAGAATAAATTAGGTAGAGAAAAAGAATCCCATCTAAATTATTGCTGTCCACTGGGAGACAAAATTAGTACTGAGATGTACAAAATTTTACTATAATTCAACCCTAAGGATTTTTTTAATTACTTAAGTAATGAAAAAATGTAAAATTACAGTGAACAAAGTGTTAAAATATTCTAACATGCATTTTGAAACTCTCACATTTAAACCACTTGTCATTAATATCCCCATTTCATATTTGTGGTTTTTAATAAGTTACAGCTAGATAAAATACTGTAGAACCAGGCAGAATTATAAATAGAGTACCAGGTCAATAACTTGCACTCAAAGAAGAGCATCTACATAAAGAAATAAAAAAGCTATGAAAGCCATTCAAAACCAAGAAGTACTTCCTTAAACATATTCACTGATAAAACCACAAAGGAGTATCAGGACTTGAGAATCTTGAATTCAACAAATGAAAATTAATGATTTCTCTATACAAGTCTATAAACTTCTTGAAGTACACAGTCAAAAACTCAATTATATCATAGATTAGCAAATATTCACTCAACTGCAGTCAAATACACATCTCACATAATTAACAATCAGAAAGAAAGAGAAAGGTGGAAGCTTTATGAATCTATAACGCATCAAAACATCTCTAGAGGATGAATACATATTCAGGAGGAAACACGGGAGCACAGTAGTAAACTGGTCCCTGTATAAAAAGCAAACTTATTCCAGGTAGTAAATTTAATGTGGCGACAAAAGTTGATTCACTCCAAAGTTTTGTTGCATGCATGGCATGCTAAGCAAATACCAAACTGACATTAAGGTCATTTACATACTTAACAGCAGTGTTTGGCTGATTCATCAACAATCAAAAATAATTTGATTTTGCAAACCCATTAGATTGTATATTTACTTTAAACCTAATAAAGAAAATACTTGGGTCCAACTCCAAAAAATAACAATAGCTGTTTATGTTTTAAGAATAGAGGGAAGCTTCACTGCTTTCCAAAGTATTTTGCTACAGCAAACCACAAAATAAGGGTTATTAGCTTATCATAATTGCAGCCAATTTTTAAGATAACAGGGTAGTCCACTGTGGATTGCTGTAAGGAAGTGGGACAAGGACTGTGAAATGAACTGATGGATTTTATTTTAAACAAATTAGGCTCAGTACCAGGAAAGTAACAAGTGATTTCTAAGTTTCCCCAGTGCTATGGGTTAACTTCCATTTATGACCCCCTCATTCTGATTGTTAACGTCTTTAAACTGCCATTAAAATCAGTCCTTGAAGGGAAACCAGCATTTATTATTTGCAGTTATAAGCTATCTTCTCCACTTTCTATGTTAATGACAGGGTATACAAAAGGGATAATGATAACAGTATGCTTGATTACTTAATCTCCAAACTATGAGTTATCTTCGCCTCTAATTCACTCTTGGCAGAAAACAAGAGAGAGAAATGTAGTTCAAGAGATACTATACCTTCGTACTGTGAACATAGCAAAAGCAATCCTTGCCAAGCTCTACACAAAAGCAACCGTCTACTGCTCCTTGCAGCATCTCTTCTATGAATCAACATAACCTTACTGTGGGCAAAATGATGCATTAAATTTTAGGAAAGATCTCAAAATTTAAGTGTTACCTCAAGAGCCACTACAGAATTTTTCTATGGCAAGTCAACTACACCAACCAGCTATTCCACAAACAAAAAGTATGAGTATGGAACAATGACACTATCTTTTCTCTGGGTACTTGCTTTAGTAAGGGAAATTATTATTACAACATACATTGGCTGATATTATCTACACAACTATCCACTAAAAGGTTCAATCAGATTCTCCTGTAGTCTACATGTCACCAGACTTGTTAGCAACAAAATTCTTACTAATGCATGAGCCAGAAAGGGCACAGCCTGTTGTTCAACTGTGGGACCTGACAATAAGACATATAGGGAAAAAACCCAACCAAACTCTGCTCAGATTTGAAAATCATAACTAACATTGGACCCCATACAATCAATATTTTGGCGTTCAGTTTTCTAAGAATAGCACTTTAGCTCCAAGGAAACAAACCCAGCTCTCCCAAGAATTACATAGAAGCAATGTTTTGAGATATAGCATCTTTAAGGACATTCTGCCCTCTGACGACAATTATTCATTCATTCTTATTTTCCTTCATGTTTTCTTGTATTCAATTTATAGATTTTTTTAAAGTTACATAAGAGGAAAAAATTAAATAAATCAACACAAAAAAGGCAAAAAAAACCCTAAAGTGCATTCAAAGCACAGTTTTTGCTGGTTTAGAAAATGTTTAAGGGATATCTCCTATATAGGTGAACAGAAATTCTGAGTAAACTTCTCAGAATTGTCAGAAAGCTAGACCCGTGGGGCAGATTTTGAAAGCACCTATTCCTACATGTCTCGTTTCCCTAGCAAAATCTACCAAGCTGCACTAAGCACTTGAGCTGCAGCGGGACATCTGGGAGCATGTTGCTGAAAATGGGATTATCAATTGCTGGAAAGCTGATCTTGAGCTACAAAAATATTAAGTAATGGGAAATGTTGAGAACTGGCTGTGATTTAACTCCCGTTCCTATTAGGATTAGATGACTGCTTATGGATGTCAAAGAAATGCCCACTTCCAGGTATAGAACAGCTCAGGTGTCCTTGAATTACTATGCAGAAACATCTGAACAACTTTACGGAGAAATCGAAGTCAGTGAAATTGCATAATGGAATCTCATTCTAGGTGAATTTCATAGATTACATGTTAGACTACCACTAAATTGTATTGGTTGCATGTTCCCATTCTCTCTCATCCCAATGTGTATTCCCTGTCACAAACTCTTTCCTTCATTCTGGCGTTGATCAGGTCCTACTCTGAGCTGCTTCATCCTCCTCATTCTGTAATACGACATCTCTGGCAGGACACCATGACTCAAGTCTTGTATAGACCTACATTTTCATATTCTTTCCATGCACTTGGAGGGAAGAAAATTAAATCCTTCAAGGAGACAGCACAGTTGGAACCAGTCCAGCTTCTCCAGTGAAGTGGCTTAAGGGGTAAACACTATCAGCAGTGCAAATCTGAATTCAGTATTCTTCTCTAGCCTGAAAACATTAAAATCCACCTTTCTTAATCACTAGAATGGCAGAACTTCCCCATCAACTCAAAATTGCACCAGTATAATAGATAATATGAAGGACTACTCTAACTAGATCACATGATCTCACAGGCTCATAAGTGGGGCAGTCTTTCCACCAAAAAGAAACAAAACACCACCAAAAAAATCAATTTACCCATCTGGGTTTAAGTTACTTCATCAACTTAATTGCTTCTGAAAGTTCTCTCTGCATCACCAATGCAAAGATGTGCCAGAAAAATTATGGTCAATCATTTTACATGAAAGTATGCTTGTGAGTAGATGATAGATTCTACTTTGCTGTTTATATTTGAAAAGTAACACTATTAACAGTCTATGACTGGTGCTCCCTCTTACCTTTAAAGGAAAAAAAAGCTTTTGAAATGCTGAATGAAATTAAAAGAATTTAATGCAGATGAAAATTCTCTCTCAAGGACCAGCGGCTTGTGGGTTGATGTGGGGAATTATCTTTGCTTGTAACTACAATCAAAAAGAGGTAATCTGACACACTGGCAAATGCATTGTGTGGAATAATATCATATTTTCTGCACAATGATTTATAAAAGGTTATGTCTAGTGCACATATACAAAATATACATATTAGAGCTTGCAAAGGTTCAGCTGAATCAATACTACTACAAACCTCTTCTTCATCAGTTATTATTTGCACTGACACCCAATATGTCAGTTGTAAGGACTCCCTGCTTCTATCTGGCACTAGTGTTTGCCAGAGTGGCATTCAGACATCTCTGAATACTGAGGGACACTCAGCAAACACACACAGTCCCAGAAAGGGGGTAATCAAAGGAATCTTCTAGAATTGTAATTAAATTGATGAAAAAAATTTTCATTACCTACACAATAGTTACTGCTATACCTCTTTTTTCCATATGCTTTTCCTAGTGCCTCTTCAGTTACTGCTGGTCTAGGTTGGTCTGTTTCTTCATTCAATATGCAATTATTACCACCCACTACTTTACACAGAGCTATAAGGACTTATAGAAGTTTTAAGCTCTAAGTTTTAAATCTTGTACATAATAGCATAGACAGACATGCCAAGATTTCACCAAATATATCTTTTCATTAAAAATTACATCTGTTGGTGGAATAGGCTTTACTGTTTGACAAATGAAAAAAGTTTCACAAACTGTAAGTGAAACCAGAAAAAAAATTCAGGACTATTGTATGATGTGTCCCCAAGTTTCCAGACCCAAGGCTTAAAAGTAAATCTGGGAAAAAAAAAGAAATAATTTCTTAATTACAACCAAGAAACATACGGTACATATGATTAAATTCATTCACATGCATAAATTAGGTCCAGTTCCACAACTGCTCTGACTCACTGTGTGTTCTAGAAGCTAACAAGAAATCACAGGGTATTTCATGATTTTCCTGACACTATGATTTTGAACTTCCTGATTGCCAAGAATGTGGTCTTACTAACAAAGACTATAACACAATTTAGAGTGGATCCATTATATACATGTGTATATTTTTTGAAGGTCATATGAATGTGTTAGAATACTTCCATTCTTGCTTCCTCTGATATCAACTTTTAAGAAAGGCAAAAGAACACCTATAAAGTAAAAGGCAAATTAATAGTAGTTTGGAAGAAATCTGAATGTTCCTAACTACAGCAAATTTGCCAACGCTGCTAAACAAAGTCAATGATCATTGGCAGAGTCAACATTCAGAAAAACTTCCAATATGAAAACAGGGTCAGTGTAAAAATCAAGTAACCTAGAACATATTCTTTTTTGAAGTTTCACTTTTTAAAATGGCATAGATCTTCACAATATTTCAATGTAGCAAATGTAACTATTTGTTTGAAAAGCCTGGTGAATCTGGTTTGTGCCTCACTATGACCGCCACTTAAGCTGGTCTGTGATTTTCATACAGATAAATATTCACAACACAGCAATAGACAAAGATATATCTATATGTGGATAGAACACTAATCTTAAGTGTCTAGGAAACCAGATTCTCCTGAATGGTTAAAATTTTACATTCCAAATGCAAAGATAATGTATTAAGGCTATTACAATTCTAGGTGCTCTAAAATGTTTTCAGTAGAATGGCCACGTAAACTGAAAAGAAAACAGATGTCTCTCTGAACTGGAAATTGAAAGAAAATTTGCCCCCAGATAAGAAATTGCCTATCCAGTCAATGCATTCAAACCTGTTTCTTCCTAGTTACGTGTCTTTGAAAGAACAGGGATACAGGTCATTGTCAAATGTTAGCTAAATAAGAAAGCAGCTCGTCAGAGATGAGTCTTAACCTGTCTGCCAGTTCATGTAATCTGAATTATTTGTCCAAAGATATCGTTCCGTTCATCTGTACTCGCCATTAGCAACAGAAATTCTAATTAAACTACAGAATGTAGGAAATGTATGGCCCTCACTGGTGCAATAGCTGGGTTTGTCTAGCACACAGGGGTAGAACTCATTAATCTGAAAAAACAGAATAAAACATACACATTCTCTCCTCATCCACTTCTCTTGAGTACACCAAAGACGAGTTGATTTAAAGATGCATAGCTTTGGTAACCGGCTGCTTAGCTTGGCTCTTCACAGATGTCACAGACTGATACGACAGTGGAAAAGGAATCCAGGATTTCTCAGTACGAATACATAAAGCCTATAGGCCTGCGTAACATGGGACACTCAGGAAAATGAATTCTAATTAATTTGTACAGTGGATTAGTTAAAAATCAAAATATTCCTTTGTCAATATTCTCACAAGAAATTAAGCAAATTTAACTTAGTTTAGGTTAATTCACTTCACTTGCAGTCCTGCAAGTATTTAACATTACGTGATCCCCCATAAAACTCACACTTTTGGTAATTTAGTTAAATTTACCTGAGTATCTAAGTATAGACAAGACATTAAGAAGGAAATGGTCATTAACTACCACTTCTCTGTAAAATACGAAGGATGCAACTTATCTAGCTTTATTTAATCATAGACATCCTCTGTTAATGAATAAAGACTCTGATGCACGTAGCTGAAATGTAGTCTCGCATGAATTCTGTTCTGCTGGGGGAGAAAAGTCAATTCTTCTTCTAGAGAAATGACCAAATGAGTTATGATCAGGCACAGATTACTGTATCTACCAATGAACATATATATGGGACATCAGAATAAACTTAAAATAAACTGCACAACTTTATGAAATGTTCAATTTTTATATTTACACTATAATTAGTACAAAATTGCCTTTTAAATTTTCTGTAGCACAAGACAGTATCTACTGGACTTGATACCCTAATTATGTGAAAACAACTACTCTGAAGTACGATAAAGGAATCTAGGAAGAGTTATAAAGAATAAGACACCATTTTCAAACTATACATAGTGTTTGCTTTTGCTTCTAAAAAGGTACTTATATCCCCAAAAGGTTTTTTATTTTAAATAAGCAGGGTGGGCAGGGAGGGGGTGGGGGGGAAGACTGGTTATTGGTACTAAAGCCTTTACTGTAATAAACTAAATATATTTACAATTTATACAAATGTTTGACCTTCAACAAAAATACAAAAACATATCACAAGATGCAAAACCAGGAAACAAGTTCATCTGAGACACCACTGCTCTACACAGGACAGAATGCAACTTGAACTGCAAGGAACAGAAAAGGTATTTATCCCCCATATTCAGGCAATGAGAACAATTTGCATGAGGTCACAAAGAAAGAAAAAAATAAAAGGCTCCAACATTCTTCAGTAGACTTGGCTTTTAAAAACTATGTCAAAAACCTAGGCTACATCTGTCCGTCTTGCCTCTGCGTTCCATTTGGTCCACGTAGCCAATATTTAGTTGCTGGATGTTGCCTTCTATTTTGAAAAATCGGAGTAGTGTCATTTCAAGGTCTCGAACCTCAATACTTTTGTTCCTTTTAAAAAGGCAAAGCCTTTCTACCTTTACAATTAAGAACAATTTTGGCCCAGTTCAACTTCTAAAAGTTATATCCCCATCATTTTTTTTCAGTAGATAACTTCATAGACTGTAGCCTTTTTGTCTCCAGAGCCAGTGACTATGTACTTATCATCCACAGAGATGTCACAGCTAAGCACTGATGAAGATTCTTTGGACTAGAAGAGAAACAGAAATATAATGTATCATTAAAAAAAGTCTGTTACCCTCATCTCAGCATCCCATTTTGGGCAGACCACATAGGTGAAGATATCCGAGTCCACTCTTGGGGCCCTGGGTGTTCTAGTTTTTTCTTTAAAAGCATCATCATCCTCACCTGGAAGATACTGGCTCCATAAGGAGTTCTCCATGCATTAAGAAGGTTATCTTTCCCAGTACTCACAAACCATTTACCTAGAATAAAAAAACAGGAGGACTATGAAAACATAGCAAACTGCCATCTGACAGATTTTGGGTTTTGAACTCATACCTATGGAATCTGTTAACTAATTACTATTATAAAAGTTCTCACCACTAATCAACATAGTATTTTGCATACAATCAATGTGGACACTCATGCTTTTGCAGAGTCTTACATACTAGGAAATCCTTAGACTCTAAGTAGAAATAGCTTTTTTACACACAACCCAATCCTCACAGCAGCCTTTAGAAAAATGAATAGTTGTTTGTAGATAAGTACATTTGAATCCATAAAGCAGAGATTTATTCATAACTTCAAAAACTGAGACACTAAGTAAATTTTGATTGTCAAATAAGCTATGGCTACACAATAACTAATCAGCAAAGCATGAACTAGAGACCTGACCTCCAGTTCTGTGTTTAGGACAACTTACCACAGTAAGCAAACTTGAGCGACAATACACAACTCTCATGAAGGTGCAGTTGATATTTGTCTGGTTTATTTACATGTAGCACTTCTACATTGCTGCTCTCCATTCCCACAGCTAGCCATTCACCAGTAGGACAGTAACCAAGGGAAAATATCTGAAAATTAAACCACATTTACACTTTTTGTTTTTCCCTACAGATATACTTTTTCTTTTTTATTACAGGGGATAAATTAATTGGGAAAGGCAGAGACAGAGAAGGGCCCAATAAAATTCACATAGTTCAATAGCAAGACTGCTGTTCAACATTCTGTTCTGGAAGCTAAACATACAAAAGCTCCAAAACATTGTGTTGTGAGACGCAACAATCTACCAGTTGCACTGGGCTCAATCTCAGCTTTCATCCTGAATGTTTCCCTCCCACCGTACCCCTCCTCACCAAGCTGCACAAAAATCCAGTTACCTGTGATGTGAAGTCATGCTGCTGTAGCTGTCTCCCCTCTCTCAAGTCCCAGGATCTGACAGTGTTATCCAAACCTCCTGTCCAGAGCTTGGTACCATCATTAGAAATGTCAATACAGCTGGCTCCATCTGTGTGGCCCTGGAATTGCCTGATAAAACAAACCAGATTGAATAATGATTTCCTGCCAGAGCTCAAGGTAAACACTGTTGTGGTATTAGTGTTGGACTCTGTCTGTGTCATCTCTTCTGTCTGCTGATGGACAAAAATCAGCCCCTCCTTCTTACTGAGCATGAAATACAACAGTATTACAAAAACATTTTCCAGGTGCTAGAGAAATGAATTGCATCAGGGCTAGCTGAACAAAGTCAAGTATTTCCTATCAGCTTTTGAAAAGCAAAAAAAAAACAAACTGTGGGAACACTGAAGTACAGTAGCTATGGATAAGTGCACTAAGGACAACTCAGATTAAAACAACTGCTGAGGGAAAAAAACTCCTCCAGTTTCAGAAAACAGCTTCTGTATTTTATTTTGGCTGCAAGTCAAGATGATAAAAAATGAGCAGAGATATTAACAGGAAGGGATCCAGACAGAGATCCAGATAGTTAAACACAAGCATTGATGAGTCAGCAAAGTTGCATTCTCTGTGGCAGGAGATCACAAAAATCTAAACAGTGCAGTGTTTTAAAATCTTCTCATTAGTAATTCTCAGCTTTCAGCAACCAGAAGGTCATCTCAAGTTTTCCTTAATCCTTTGGCAAAAGCCTTCTGAGGCTCCTACATTTTTCATCAGCATTTAGCTTTAGGGACATACTATGCCTCAATGTGAGAGGTGGAGGGCGGGGAGGGAAACACAACTAGCTTGGGAATGAAGGGTATGAATCACGAAGAGCTGCCACAGAAAGGTCACGCGGCACATTTTGTTTTGTAGCTCTGGTCTCAAAATTCTACGTGTTATCAATTAACAAGATCAGCCAGCAGGTGGTGGGAACACCTACAGCAAACACTCAAAAGGCAAGAGAGTCATAGGTGGAGAGAGTGCACAGAGACTAAGCATGCATAGGGCAAACTGAAGATTTTATATAACTAAAATCTTTGTTGACCTAGATGTTAAACAGAAAGTAAAATTTGCATGCACATTAATACAGCACTCTGCACATAAATTCAGGCTAATTTTTGATATACAAGGAATTTAACTGAAACATAGCAGACTAAGCAGATTCTTCAGTGTTTGTATTTGGAACTTTTAAAATATCATGGCCTTTCCCAGATTAGGCTCTCTTCTCACAAAATCGCACGTCACCACTACTTTAGTAAGCATAAACCAAAATTTATCTTCTAGTAAACCATACAGCTAGCTACTAAGTGCCATTTCACGCATGGCACTATTTTTCTTTCTCTGTCATAGAACTAATGATGAATATTGCCCTGCCAGTCACTTTAATCTTCTACTAGTATATTCATTAATCAAAGGACAAACAAAAGATTTCTGAAGTAATTTACATGGCAATCCATTCATTATACTCTTTGCAACCCATTCTAAAAGTTTGAGATCAAATTCCCCAAAAAAACTCAAATATCTTTCTCTCATGAATGACCAAACATCAGTCCTTTATGCTTTCCTCAAGAACTGAGGGGATCCACACTTTCAGCCACTTTTATAAGATTGATTTTATTACTTACCACTACTAAGAACTGAAAATTCTCTTCATTACTTAACAAGGCTTAAGATAAAGGAAAAGAACAAACCTCAAACATTCCCTAAGAGGTATGTGAGTCTACATCAATCACAAACCAGCAGAAACACTGCTTGTAGAAACCTGCAGACAAATCCCAACTAACCGAAACCAAAAGGAACTTTTATACTGCCTGCAGTAGGTTACAGACCAACCTTTTAAGCCCTGAAAGTGCATCTTCCAATACTAGGATGAAGCTACCAAAACTAGTTTCTGCCCAACTCGGGTGCAAACTACATTCTTTGGATAAGAAATACTATTTACTTTGGTGTCATGAACCACTGCTCAGGGAGATAAGTACTTATGTAGCTGTCCAAAGAGTAACTCTATTGAAGTTTTCTGTAAACAAGTAATGACTCACCTGACCAACGTCTGATTGTGCAGATCCCACACTGCAATGTTCCCATCACTACAGCAGGAAAAGCACACCTTGGAATCAGGGCTGATAGCCAGAGCATAGCAGGCAGGGGCTGAGGATGTCAGCTCTGCTTTTATACGAGGAGTTGGTGCTGCCAGGTCCCATATGGATAGTGTGCTGGCTTCCCCGCCAACTATTAGGGTGCATCCATCAGGCAGCAATTTACAAGAGCGGATGTAGTTATCTCTGTTCTGTACAACACAAATCACTTCCATGTTAATACATGCCTGCCAATAATGACCACTAATATGATTCTCACTGCATCCAAGTTTTAAACAGCATGCTATTTTTCCCATTACTGAAATACTGAAGAGGAACCAGCAGATCCTAAAAGGTTTCAAACACCTACTTCTCATCACTAACCAGAGACTGCAGCTGCAGAAATTAAACTGCAGGCTCCTGTTGCCACAGTCTACTCTGTTTTAAACCTGACGAATGGCAAGCCTTCCATCTCATTACACAAAACCAGAACCAAAGTAAGTTTGCATTTCTGCAAGTACATTCAATCAGCTATGGTCACCAAAAATAAAAATACTGAAGCAAGTGACCTTTCATTTGACATTTAGGTAAACTTATATGAAAATGCAGGTCAAGCCTCATGACTTTCAGGTTTTAGAGTTTTCTTTCAAAAACTATTTTGCATTCAGCATTTTTAAGTTAAAATATTAAGTATTCCCATACTGGTCCTGGATTTATGTTGGTCCTTTGTTGTTCAACATGATTCTTATCATACTTATATTATTATTAGTTTCACATTTGTGATACTATTGCTGACTGAGAGGTACTACAGGGGATTTAGAGGTGGAAAACATTTCAACCTTCTTTTCTTACAAGCTTGACTCTTAAGTGTATTGGATATCCATTTCTCCGTAACAGCTGCCAAATTAACATCATAAGCCTCGATTTCCTAAAGAACTGTTAAGATCTGTAGCTCAAAACATACAAAAAAAACCCACTGCAAGAAGTAGTCAACAGAATTCCTACTACTACTTTTTTATTTATTTATTTATTCATAGAAAAGGAACAGTACACAATAGTGCAGTGGAAACGTTGGCTTAGTTAGTCAGCCATTACTGGTCCATAACTAAAATGAAGGCAGCTAGGATTGTGTGTCCAGGCACATAACTGCCACAGAGCAGAATACATATTCAGCCATACTTTTGCTACTACACAACTAACATAAGGGTAGCAGCAAATGAAGGGTAAAGGCTGGAAAAACCAAACCAAAACCCCACCACATTTAGTTGGATCAACATTGAAGCTAGAATTATTTTCATTCAGAATATATGTACTGTGCTTTACAACATCAAGTCTTCTCAGTTAACATTTCACAAACATCTATACTGCTTCCAATATGAGGATCACCTTTTACTGAGCTGTTAACTTTTTTGGGTTAGCTTTTCAGCTATCTCTAACTACCGTACCCAGTCCCTTTTGTATCCTGCAGATGTGAAAACAATGAACCAAAATATAACTTGTGGATCACCAAAAAACATATAGCGAGACTTAAAGTGACCTTGGTACCATGCCACATTATTTCAGTATATTTCTTACAAAAAAAAAATTGTCACTCCAGGTGTAAGTAAAACATCTAGCAAGGTTCTCTGCAGCCCCGCACAAGCAGGCTGCATTCCATTTAAACTTATGCACAAAAATCATCAGCATGACTAGAGGGGAAAAGAACGAAAAAAAAGGAGAGAGAGAAAAAATGAGGTACACTCTCTTCTGAGAAATCTTATCTAATCTGTTATTTGACCCTTAGTGCTGATAAGTATCCCTGAACTAACCAGTGCTCTTTCTCTGAAACTCCACCTGTTATGTGTTAAAGACAGCTCAATACATAAAGCAAGAAACAGAACTGCCTACTATTTCCTTGTAATATGAACAAAATCCAGAAAAGGACAGCTATTTCCTTATCGAGTCTCCAAGGAGAAGCCGTCCCTTGTGCACAACTTCCAGTTCACCTACCAGACAGTCCAGCTGAGAGACGGGGCTTTTGTTGCCAGGCTGGCTGATGTCCCAGACTTTGACACACCCCTTCCCACCTGTGTACACGTGTCTGGTGGGGTTGCTGATGGTAACTGCACACACAACTTCCCCGTGGTTCAGAGTGTTGATCTGGCGGGCATGGCGAGGGATTCCTGGACCGATGAGGGCATCAGGAGGGAAAGGAACCGGCTGCATCTGACCATCTGCAGTTACGTGAAAGGAGTAGGCTCTTTTGGGGAAAGGAAAGAAGAAAAAAAAACCCAAAAACCAGCCAGTTACAGTGCTATAACACAAGAATAACAGTGTATATTTAAAACTTTTTCTTTGCCAATCTTTTTCTCATTAAAATCAGACCTACAGTGTTAAGTAATAGAGGCACATGAAACCTCAGAGAGAGACAAGGATTCACAATAGGTATCTTCAGCTTGCCTCACCTAAAGAATTCACGCAGTGGGGAAGCATGTTAAATTCTACCCTTAAATCTACAGACCAAGGCCATGGCTGCTAACCCTCAGCCACCTGGATAACCAAAGGACTTTTCAGCCCCTGGTTTCTAGACAGCAGTTCCAAGTCTCAGCACGACAAATCCTGCAGCAGCAATCCTTCGCCAGGCACTACTCATTCAGCCTTCTTCCATGAGGCTTGCACCTGTTGCCTTGCAGTAGCACTAGCCAAAGTTCAACTTTATGATCTGCACGAGCTGTGTTCACATGCCTCTCTTTACAGCTAGTAACTAGTGCTTTAAACAGAAAACAGAAAAATACAGCATGGCTGCACAGACCTTTCATCAGTAAGTTGATACCATCATCTCATAATTATGTTTTCTTAAGTATGTATTTTGGAAAAGCTGAATGGCTCAGTTTCCCAGGTAGTTTTGGCACTTCTGTAAGACATTTTATTTGTATTCAGTGCATGATTTCAAGGAGGATTTCATGTGGAAGTGAATCCCACCACTGAATAAAATACTTCTCCTTGGGGAAAGTACACAAAATTATTTCTTCACCTTCACTGTAATGTTTAAAGGCAACTTTACTCAACGACCAGGGCACAAATAGCAGCTAATAAAGGTTTCAGGTACCGGGGGATTTGTTTCTTTGTTTTAAATAATAATGAAAATACTACTGCAAAAGGCTGCTTTTTGTTATACTGGTGAGCTCCTTTTTTGCTTCTTCTGTTTTAAGCATATTCATAGCTCACGTTTTTGATATTGCTGTTTAATGTAGCAGCATTCTTTAGGAGGCCAAAGTGGATAATAAATTGTGAGATATGAATATCTTTTTTTAAACTAATAAGCTACCATCTCCCTAGTGATACTTTTACTTTTCTAATATATTCTTGTGTTCAGAATTATCCTTTCTTTCCAAATGTATCTTCTTCCTCAGAAATCTTCAGTCACTGTAGCTCAATTATTAGTATTGCATCCATCTTCCAAGGACTCAGCAACAGATAATTCAATTTAATCTTCTGTTCTGAGTTCTGAGCTAGTATTTTCAAAGTATTTTATTGTATGTTTCCAAGTATTTCACAGTTTGAGAGGAAGGAACAAGCAATATGCCTGGATCTGTAACAGCCATCACAAAGCAACTGACTATGCCCAGGAGCAGATCAGAAGGAAAAAAAAAATAATATGTGGAGAGGTGAAAGAACTCTACAGTTCTTTCATATGAATGGTAACAGTGGAAACAGTCACCCCATGCAATCTCAGTTTTCTCAAAAGAGAAGGGTAAAAACTGGTTAACAGTAACTGCTATTAAACAACGAAGAAATTAATAGTGCATATACATGCAATCCTGTACCTCTTCCATGTTTCACAGTTGAACATGTGAGTTGAAAATCTGCTCAGAGAATACACAGAAATGGAGGACAAGCAAGCGTAGAAGATGACAAAATCTTTTTTGTCATGGAATGTCAGGAACAGGAGATGCAAGATAAGAAAGGAAGTGCAAAGTTTACTCCCTTACGTGTATACAAGATGCACTGTATATCAAATTTATTTCTTCCTATAGGGCCCTTTCTCTTTTTTTGCATGAAGAAGTATAGCAATGATAAAAGCTTAACTAGAAATTTGTATCATTTCTGTGAAGAGCAGTAGACACAGCACTGTCCCAAAGCAGTTATTCACTGAACAGATGAGACACAGGACGGGAGAGGAAGCAGAAGAAGAGTGCCAACAAGACTGCTCGAGGCTGAACAACTGCTCAGGTTCAGGTACAGAATCCAACTAAAGAGTCATAGCACTTAAGAGGGTGAAAAGCTGGGCCCCATCCTGGGCTGCAGATCAAAGTCAGTTGCAGAATATTTGTTAGCACTAAAAGTACACAGAACTGTACAACTTTGAAGTCTCAGCCTGCCCTTGCTTTTATCATGGACAGAAGAAAAACAATTAAGCAAGTATTAAGCAATTTTTTCCAGCATGTTTAAGATGAATAATCCACTTGCACATTAATATGTTTTTTAATAGAATGTTACAACATAAATGCTTTGTTCAATTCAAAATAAAAATAATTGGTGTTTTCAATGCTTCTATGCATACACACAGCTTCTCAGTTCTTGCTGAGATGGGCTGGAGGAAGACAACAGGAACGTTTTTCAAGTGCTTCATGCATCCTGTAGAATTACAATTACTATTCTGCTCTGAAACACCAGAAACTTACTTTTAATTATGTAGAATTTTACTAGTATGCCCATGTGTAAAGTGCAGTTATAAAAGTAGCCTCTCTTTTATCATCATGAGCAGGTATTTGCTTCCAAGACTGGCTGGTCACAACTCAAGATGACTGAGATTGAGGGCCTAACAAACAGACCAGCAATACTTGCTTACAAGCCAAGACAGCTTTTTCTACAGTCAAAGTTACCAGCAACCCACTGTGTAAAGGAATGGCTGCACATTGCCAGATCCCTCTGCCTCTACCAAGACAAGCACACAAAAAAGTAAACGTTCCTGACTGCTTGAAGATGTGTGGCACGTCATGCTAACATCACCACTGTCAGCATACTTATGTGGTCTAGTGTCTTGTATCTACTAGGTATTATGGTATAACTTTTCATTACACACACTTTACATTGAAAAAGCTTGCATCATTTGCAAGAGTGGCACTCCCTAGACGAGGACAGCTTTTGTCTCCAGGAGAACACAGTACTGGAGATAGCAGTGCAAACAACTACTTGCAGCTCAGTCACTGCTCTCATTGGCTACCTCTCCATCAGGTCACCATGACAGAGGGCCTACTCTGCTACTTCTGGGGAGGACTGTACTTCCAGTGCTACACCTACAAAGTTGTAGGTGTACTTACATACAATTAAGAAATTACTCCAATTTTTAATGCACTAGATATATTCACAGGTCTGAATTCTCAAAACTGACAAGCAGTTTGGTTGTCCAACCTTAAAAGTGTTAATAGTAAAATTTGGTAAATTCTTGAGTTTTGTAAAGCTCAGGGTATTTCTCGTCAGGGACCCCTTGGCCACCCATCTTTCTCCTCAACACATTACTACTGACATCCAAATTCCATAACAATGCAAAAATATAATGTGCGTTTTTGTCCTTCTACGATGATCTTTTAGAACTGACAGTGTACGCCAGAAGCTGCTGTTCACCTTCATGATGATCATGGATTTCTGTCTCACTCACGGATTTCTGTCTCTATGAAATGACTGGGTTCCATGATTATTCATCTTTGGTCAAATGACTATAGGATTAAGACAGCCCTTCCTCATGCTGGGCTAACAACCACAGCAAAAAAAGAAAAAGTTCTTCTACAATGCAATTACAATTTAAGATAAAACAAGTTAAGTACCTATCAATTAATATGTAAATATACACTTGTAATTAATTGTATATTATGAAAAGAACAGTTACAAGACAAACTTGCATGAATTTTATTTAGGAAAGTTCTGAAAAACAGTATATAGTCACTTATTATTATATTCTTTCTGAATAACAGAAATAGTCTTCTGATCTATTGCATCCAAAGACTTCTCATCTGTGTCAAAGCAGCACTGCAAACCTGCAGAGTTCCTATACATTACAACATAGTAGGTGATACTAATACAACGCAGTTTCTCAGCTTGAATCTTGTAATTATGGCCCTCCCGTTTTTAAATAAATTTCATATAAGTATATAATAACTAAGTATGATCTGACATGCTGAGGAGAGTTCAGAATAATTCACTGCTCAAGAACACAGCCAACTACTCTAAGTAATCAGACTGATACAATGTATACAATTCCTGCCTACTTAAAGTACCATGCCTTTGATAAAAAAAGCTTCCACTTCATCCCTCCAATTCAAATAGATTTCCTTAACCAACACAAAAATACCCCAGCTGCAAAACACAAAAGCAGACAGTTCCTGCTATTGATGAGTTCATTTTACTTTCACCTCTTCTTTGTACTCCAGCTTATTTTCAGTTGTAGTTATCACAACAAACAGTGAATATCTGAGTATCATGTTTCATGTATAGGACAAAATGCCAAGAATTAAGGATAAAGGTATTTGTGCAGAAATAACAAAAGCTTTAACTTCATACATGTCATCAAATAATTCTATCCAGAGATACAAGGGGGGGGGGGAACCAACCTGTTATTCTAGAATATAATAAAATTAGCCTTCCTTTAAGATATTCCTCATTGTACATTCACTGAGCAAGTGTGAAGATCAGGAGAATTGATATCTTTTTAAACTTTTGCCTTGAGCAATTCCAGAACAGTATACTATTCCTTTCCAAAAACACAAAGTCGGCTTATAACTAGAAGTTGAAAGAGATAACATTTACCACATGAAATTTCCCTTTTCTATTAAAATGAGAAACGTGTTTAACAGTGTGTGCTTCAATTAAAACCACATTTGACAAAAACACTGAGAAATACATGTGTCTTCAGTGCTACCATTAATTCATGAATTTAGACACCAGGGAAGCAATACTGTGGACAAATCACCACTGAGCTTGAAAATCTTGTGCACAATCCGAATATTAGAAGGTGTGATTCACATCAAGGAGGAATCCACAAGAATATTAGTTTAGCAGCTATAGAAGATGAAAAGCTAAATAAGTACCTTGTTGTTAGAAAGGTTATGCAAAGCAAAAAAACATGATTACAACAACACACCAAGAACTTACATACTTAAATGTATCAGAACAACACAGTACAAGACTCAGACACCACATGTCCATGTCCAAAACTAGTATTGATTTCCCACCCCCAACCTAAGACAAAGATAATTACTGATTAAGTGACACTCAAGGCAATCTGGAAGGGAAAAACACCACCCCACCCCTCTCCCCCAAAAAAAACCTCCAAAACCAGAAAAGCTGTTAAGAAAAGAATAATCTACTGATCGGAATCAACTCTGAAACCAAGAACAGGAACACTTATTTTATGCACATTCATACACACACATAGATATCAAGTCCTTGTCCATAAAATAAATTGCCGAACTACAAACAGCTAAAGAGAGAAAACAACTAATATGATATCACATGTGTGTACATCAAAATATTAATGTGAAAAACCTTAGAAGCCTCATAGGAAATAATTAAAAGTAGTCCCACAACCTGCTACCAAATGCAAAGACTAGCTCATTCATGTCATTAAGAAATTGCTAAAGGCACTGACTTTCTAGATAGCTACCCAGTTTCCCAAGTACGTCTGTACCACTGCTAACAAGGTTAGACTCTGCAAAGAGCAAAACTTAAAGATTCACATTCAGGAACATAAAGAGATGGTAATAAAGACTTAGTTTAGTCAAGTTACAAAATAAGGCAAGCAAAAGACAAGCTTTCTGGACAACAGTCCCTTGATAAAAGCAGATAGACAAGTAGGACTGGGTTTGTAAGAGGCTACTAAATTTTCTAACAAGCTAGCATTAACAGGTCTCAGAATACACAGGGGTTAAAGAAAACTGGGTGCTATCAGAAAAGTCATTCGTTTGGAAAGAAAGGAACTTCATTTTCTCTTAGAAACAGGGCTGGGTGAAAAAACCAGTCCCAGCATAACCTTTAATAAAAATGCACAGCCATGAGCATACACATACGGCTGAGGATTCAATAGTTCGGTCTGAAAATTCTCTATACCACTTACAAGACTCAGACTAAAACTCCACCTCTCATTCAGTGTGGCACCTTAATTGCACTTCAGGAAAAGGCAGATTTTGAAAACAAACCAGGAGTAATCCACTAGCTTGTGTGATTATATAACCCATGAACTTTCTACAGAAAACATAGGAAATTTGCCTAATACAGGCAAGAGATAGGCAAAGATGCTACAGGTAGCAAGATGGCATCTAGCTAGCTGTACCCAAGACTAAAACAAGACATCATTCTGAAGCTGTCAATGGAAAGATAACAGATCAATTTATGGAATTTTAGGTTTGCCTTACATACAATAAGAATAAGCAAAGGAGTCACTTTAGAGGAAATTACTGACTCAGTCCAAGTAACACCACCATAAAAAACAGTACAGAAAACATCAAACCAAGTGGAGAGTAGGGAGTATGTATCAAAATAGGCAATCTATGAAGGAGTGCGCATAAAGTGCTGAAAACACCAAATAAAAATATTTTTAAAGAACCGCAAAACCACACAGACTTTAATTTAGCTATGAAATACCAGGATATAAAGTATAGCAGTGCATATATGCACTGCTTTTGTGCCCCAATTAGTCTAAAAACTAGAACTCAGCCGCAGAAAATTTCTCACTGAACAAAACCAGGTTTTCATACCTTATAATATAAAGTATTGCCAGGCATTACTGATGGAATGTCATTAAAAGCTTAAGAATATACTTCTTTAAAAGTAAAAACTTACAGCCACTGGATTATTTTATCTCTGAAAATATTTTCTTTAAGTATGCCAAATTCTACTTAAGTCGGCAAGAATGAGTCTGACCCTTAATAAAAGAATGTTTTAAGAACAAAGCCTGTTCCTTACTGTACTAAATTTAAATACACTACCATCTGATACGTAACACCAATTCACTGAGCCCTCACTTCAGTAATCCTGTCAACATACCACCAACTTTTCTTTAAGTAAATCAAAGATTTAACAGGTTTCTCACACTGCCAATAGACAGCTAAGTCTGTCTCAGAAGCATGGTGGATAACAACAAACAAACATTCAGGACAGGTTACCTTATCTAAGCCTACTGCTTCCCTACTGTTATAGAACAACAGTAGAAGAAAATACTCACTTTTCTGCCTGTACTCTGGTGTACTTTTAAGGACATTTGCATGACTGACATGACAATGTACCACCAGCTATTAACTGGAGTTCAAAATGAAGGCAAACAGAAATGTGTATATGTAACTTTCACCACAGTGTGTCTTCTAACTTAGACAGTATCCTAAAAGTAACAGTTTCTGAATTTTTCCTGAAGCTGCAAAAGGAAAAATTAAACCATGATAGAGCGGTCAAGACGACAGTATGTAACAAGAACACTCAGCATAGAACTGTGAAGTGTTAAATGAGTCTCGAAATTGTGTTATGTACCTAGAGACAAACTACTCTAACTGCAACTTTCTGCTGAAAGGGAAGACAGAACTGAACGCCAAGTGCGAAGGGACAAAGAACAGGTTCTAACAGAGTGCTGAAAAACCTGTTAAATTCTCTCTGCCCCACTCTCTACAAGAAAACAGACTCGTCAAATTTGCAGCTTATGGTCTGTTTGTACCTGCACAGACTAGTTGTCCAGAAATACTTAAAAAGTAATCGCTTTTTTTTTTCAGAGGTCATACGTGTTCAGTACTCTACTGCACATGGATAAGCTCGGTGTCAACAGTCTACCAAAGCTAAATTACTGAAAAATTTGATATATCCTGTTTTGGTGATTTTATTTTATTGTAACATCAATAAGCCACAGCATCACAGAAATATTTTATTTAACCACCTCTTCATCAATAATTAAAATTTTCAAATAAAAAGAACATATTCTGGAAGTTATCCTACATCTGTGTACCACCTGCTGCACAACTGCTTCATCATCCTTTTGCTTTCCAGCTGCACACTTACACAAATGTTTTAAAGAGCTTGCTCCATTACACAAGGTGTGCATCAGTTGCTAAAATAACTGCTTCAGAAAACCACTGTGATAACAGTTGCAGACTCGCATGCCTGATAAAACAGGTGACAGACAAGGAGTCTGCAAGTTCACACTATGCACTTATGCTCAGTATAGTACTAAGTTTAGTTTCAATATGTTTTTATCTTACACGCTTTACCACTCCCAGTCTGTAGTCCTCTTAACTTCCCCTGGAAAGGAGGAAATAAAAAAACCCCTTGAAGTATACATGCAACAGCTTTTTCTTGGAAAAGGGTATATGCACACCTGTTTTGGGACATGACAACTACCATTTGAGAGTTTATATACTACACCTCTTACCGACAGAAGTCTAAAACAATCTCTTGGGAACAACCAGACACTACCTGCTTTGGAATTCTTGTTGACTCACACAAGATAACTTTATTCTCTCTAGATATTGCAGATGTTATAAAAATGGTAAAAGTTACTTACGGTTTTCCCCCAGGAATCCCTGCTAGATTTGGAGGGATTCCAGGTACTCTCATGTGAGGAGGAGGATCAAACCCAACCTGACAATGAAAAATGAATGTCACACTCAGTTTCTCATTCAGCAAGCCCCTTTTCTTCACCCCCAAAATATCACGCATTTAAGAAAAATGTGACTTTTACCCACAGTATTAGATAAGTGCATGTCCCCTCCCAGCAGGGCCAAAACAAGATGTTATCTCTGGGCATGCTTCTGCTGAAAGTATTCATATGCGAATAGAAAACCAATCATGTATATAATACATTCACACCACTGAGCATAACACAAATACTCCCGTGTTAGCACAGAGCTAGCCCTGGAATTAGAGTCCATGGTGTGTCGGCATGTAGCCCTGTAGGCGCTCTTTAGCTCTGCGACAGGGAGTGCGTACCCATGCAGGCACAGCGCAGTGCTGCAAAGCAGCTTCAAGCCCCAGCATGGCTCCACACTGCATTGTGTGGGAACATCAGCTGAGAGATCTCTCACAGAGGCATGCTGCGGGGTGCATACAGATTTGTCTACAGCTTAAATATAATATGCTCTCTTTACATACTGCAATTCCACTAAACTTTTATATCCTGAATAAATACGTAGATCAAATAATCCAAACAGAAATTCTGGACCAAAGAGACTTAGTATTTCTTCTAAACACTATACCTGAATTAAAATTCTTACTCCTTTAAGGAGTACATACGCTATTTAGAATTTCCAAATTTTCACATAAAAGCCCTGTTTACCTGTCTGAAAAAAGTAGCCATATCTACAGTGATAAGAAAATTACAAGCTTAAGTCCAATCTTGCAAATTTACAAGTAGGTAAGTTTGTCTATGCATAAAGCTCCCATCAAGTTCATGTTTGCAGAATGAGGCCCCTAGATTATTCTGCTTGACAGTAGCTATAACTACTATGCTCTATTTACTTACTACACCCGCAAAAGCAACTATTCTTAACACACCTTATCACAGAGCTCCGACATATGTACCAACCAACTTCTCATGTTGATTTCCACAAAAATCAAAATACAGGGACAGAGACTTAGACAAAAAGACTTCTACATGCTTTAAGATTAATTTGTTGCATCTGTATGAAAGACAAATCTGGTTCAGCAGGAGAAAAGCAGATGTCCACAGCACCAATGAAATACTTTGTAGCTACCAAAACTGCCTCTTCATTTAAACAACAAAATAATTTTTGGCATCTATTAATCAGTCAAAACACTGAAGAAAAAAGGAAATGTACATAAATACACCCAGATTCTTTGTCTTCAAGGTGCAAATTTGTTTCTCCAGCCACACAGAAAAGTGAAACACACACCGACGCTCTCAAGCCTCTGGCACTTTAGAACGTGGGAATTTGACAGTGCTAAGTGAAGCATGTAGCTCTTCCCAGAGAACCACAACTCACATGACTCAGATTGCATGCAATGTATGGCCTACCATAGGAGATCTTCCATAGGCAACCACAGCAGCTGCAGCAGCAGCAGCACTCATCTGAGGTGACATATTGTGCAGACTGGCATAGGCTGCCCCTGGACTGGTTAACTCTCCATTCATGCCAGTATGAGGTACCATTCCAAATGGAGCAGGGTATGGTCCTGGTACTGCCAATGGTGTCCGCAAACCTGCAGCTATGGAATAATGAAATCAAGTAGTTTTATTTATATATTCCTATACACAGGGAAGAAAACAGCCCTTCCCCCACAAACACCCAATACCTAACCTTCCCCTCTCACATGCACACACTCACACAAAATATTGCCATAATTTATCAGTACCACCACCTCTTTTCACTCAGTGCAAATAGTATCTACCGAAGTCTGAACTTGCTGATTACTTCTAACAATCTCTTCTAGCATTACCTGTTTCCATTTCTGTAATATTTCCCTGTTTACATTAATCTCGCCTTTGCCAAATTAAGCAGTAAAGCTGACAGACATGGTTTACACAGCTCATGTCTGAAGCAACTGTGCTGCACCACCCTGAATAGCAAAAGTAAACTTCTCCCTGCATTTGTCAAGATTTACACTGCAGCAAATATTAGTAGACTCAGACAAAGAGCTGGAAAAGAGACTGCATTCAGAATAAGTACCAGAAACTTCTCAGAAGTCTTTTTATATTTCATTCAGTCTCTGGATTATTTGCAAAAAAGATAAAGACCAAAGTAAACAAAGAAGGATAAGAGATAGAAAGACATTCATACTCTTAATAATCTAAACATCTGCTTCTCATCAAACCCTCTCTTGATATCACGAACGAAGCAATATATTTAGTTAACATTTGCACAGAAGTACATATGTAGAAAATGATTAATTCTGGAACCATAAAAATATGTGAGATAAAGCATTACCAGCTTGGTTAACCAGAGGGTCCATTGTTGGAGGCTTGCCAAGGCCTGGACGAAGTCCTGGAGTTGCACTAGTGCCGGGGGTTGGCACATCACTTCGAGGAGTTGGTGTGCTGGATTTCAGAACAGGCGTGCTGGCTTTTTCATGCTGGTATCATTAAACAAATTAAATGAGTATTATTTTTAATCCAGGCCATATTACACAATTTATCACAACAGCAGCTGGGATGCTGGGCACCTACTACCTAGTCCCCCAGCCAATTTTCATAAATCCACGCAATGCTGACAACATTAACTTGTGAGAGAGAAATGCTGACCTTTTTGATTGCTGCCAAAATTAAAATAAGAAAAGAAACTTAGAAAGTTATTTTTCTTTCTTCCATTGGCATAAAAAAATGCCTTAGGAAGTTTTTTTTTCAGGACAATACAGGATGCATCAACAAATTATTTTAGCCTGAAATCATTACTATTTCAATTATTATTGGACACAGCAAATCTAACTACCAAACCAAAACACTATCACTGTTGATACTACCAGAAAATTGTGACACAAAAGCTACACACAAAAGCTACAGAGAATCTGATCAAGTTATTAGTGATACTCTTTGAAGCTTTTTCCTGCAGGAAGAACTCATTTAGAATAGCTTAACAAAAGCCTGGAGAACTTCTTAGTGACTATATACAGACTATGTTAAACCATAAATTATTGCTCCAGACAAAAACATTGCTTAAGCAACCCTTCTAGTTTGTAATGAATTTGCAACTCATTTGACATAAATGTAGGAAATACAAAAAAAATAAGTGAAGTAGTAAATGTTCCTGAGGAGGAAAGCCAAATAACAATTTAAAGGTCTGGTCTATTGCAGCTTCAAATGTTTAGAGTCATGTACTTTCTGCGACAAGTAGTTGCAGGAGAATGGAGAGTCAAGACTTTAAAACTACACTGGTTTTGGCTGGGGCAGAGTTAGTTTTCTTCATAGTAGCTAGTATGGGGCTATGTTTTGGATTTCTGCTGAAAACACTGTTAATATGCTTAGCAGTGCTTACATAGAGTCAAGGCCTTTTTTGCTTTTCACACCTCCCCGCCAGTGAGTAGGTTGGGGGTGGACAAGAAGTTGGCAGGGGGCACAGCCAGAACAGCTGACCCCAACTGACCAAAGGGATATCCCACACCATATGACGTCATGTTTGGCACAGAAAGCTGGAGCAAGAAGGAAAGGGGGGGACATTTGGAGCAACGGTGTTTGTCCTCCCACGTAACGATTACACCTGATGGAGCCCTGCTTTCCTGGAGCTGGCTGAACACCTGCCTGCCCACGGGAAGCAGTGCAGTGAGTGAATTCCATGTTTTGCTTTGCTTGCATGCATGGCTTTTGCTTTACCTCTTAAACTGTCTTCATCTCAACCCATGAGTTTTCTCACTTTTACCCTTCTGATTCTCTCCCCCATCCTGCCAACAGAGAGTGAGCAAGTGGCTGTGTGGTGCTTCCTTGCCAGCTGGTGTTAAACCACTACAAGAACGAACATTTAGCTGGAAAACAGACTGCTACCCACCAGACCCATTTCTTTGGATTTCAGGGAAGTAGAACTTCCTGAAGAGGCTGTAGATGCTGGACTGCTAGAGGCATCTTTCTTCAGCAGACGGGTTTTATCTATACCATTTTCACGTGGTGAATGAGTGGGAGTTGCCCTTGGAGATGAGGGGTCCTAAAACAATGGGAATGGAATAACAGCACAGAACTGTGTTATGAGTTGATACACGAACACCACTAAGGAATCTACGGCAAAAAAACAACCTACAAGAACTTAAGCAGTAAGTTCAAATGACAAGATGTTTTGTTATCTCTACAGAAAAAATACCTGAAATCCCTTCATCAGTTTAGAAACATAAGTTCATATAGTAAGCAATCTGGTTTTATTTTACACAACATGTAATCATAAAATATTTCCAAGCATAGAGCTTGTAATTTAAGTGTACCTAAATATACAATGCACGACTTACACTAAGGCAAATGCACACAATGTGTGGTAAGAGCAAGAAAGAACAACAGTAACTGCAGTAAATTTACACTGTTTTCCATACAAGTTGTGCACGCACTGCTAGTGACAGAAAACATTTCAATAATCTCTTTTAGGCCATACAAACCTTGCTCATCTCCGTTTTCAGAAGAAGAGATAAAGGAACATGTTTATATGCCATAATATCTGTCGCTTCTTTCTAAATACCATTTGCAATTCCCTTGCTTTTAAATCTACAAGAAAAACTGAAATCATCTCTCAGGTGATTATCTTTCTTCCAGAGGCACTCTCTGCATTTACTTTAACCTGAAATAGCCAGCCCAGCAAGCTACAATGCCATGAGAGCTCTGCAGGTTCTCCATGCTCCTTTGGCTCATGAGAAGAGCAGCAGGGAGGAAGTAGTCCTCACAAGAGGGCACCATGTCTACTGATGAATTATTGAGCAGTTTCATTATAAACAGGGCTTCTGAAAGGTTTACCACAATCCCTAGTTGGATACCCATATTTCTCCTTGGCTGACATAATTTGGGCACTTGGAGCTACTGAAGAGACAACTTTTCTGTCAGCTTCTCTCCCTGTGCTTTTCACAGAGCAGAACCACCTTGCTACCATATTCAGGCTTCCTAAATCTCTTTGTTGTATGAAATAAAGGATGAAGGGAAGGCCCACCTGTTCACCTTGATGCCACCGCCAAATCTCTGCCCTTAAAAAAAAAAGTGGCTACAACATCTGGTGAATTTTGTGAACTGACTTCCTTTCTGACTTCAGCTGACGTCATTCAAAAAAAAAAACAGTTCTGGAAAATGCTGTCTTTCATGTAGGATGTTAAAATACTAGTAATTTTTAAGGTACCAAAAATGTTTTTAGTAATACTCCTACTATTAAATACAAGGTTAGGTATTGCCTTCCTTTTTAATTTGAAGACAGTGGTTTGAAAACCTCATCCCTCCACCTGCGTCTCACCACAACTCTCTCCACTACAAAGCAGCTATGAAGAGTCAGAACATAACTGCAGAGGGAACAGACCTGGACAAAGCAGCAGAAGGAAAACCCAAGAAAGCAACCAGATAAAGCTCAGAGGAAGACAAAGTAACTGCAGTGCTAACGAAAAGTTGCTGTGAATATTTTAACATATCCACACAGAGGATTCTTTTTCTTCTAACATCCAACCATACTTTTCCGTTAGCCTTTGGGCAAATGTCAAGACTACAAAAATGAAAAAAGTTACCTCATTGGATACATCTACAACCAAGTTATCGTCACTCTTGTCCCCATCACTGTCCTATTAAAAATAAATAAATATAGTTTTCATTTCAATTAGTACATTAAGAGCCCAGAAAGACTACACATCTACTCAGACATTTTGGGTTTTTTCCTAAACAAAAAGCAAACAGCAAACAGCAAAGGCAGCCTTTCATTAAGTTATTAGCAACAGGAAAAACAATGAAAACAGGAACATAACACCTTATTTCTGCTTCAATAATAAGACCCAAATAAGGTAGGACTAGTTGAAAGGTGGTGGTCTCACCATCAGTGCAAGACGGTCCAAAACCCTTCCTTATTATTATCATAAACAGTGTTATCACTACTCCTAAAAGAAACTCATTCTGTTCATATGCTAATCTTATGTGTTAATCTTTTGGAAATTACTGCTTGTGCATACCTAAAAAAAAACCCAAGAGATCTCAGAAAAATGGACCTTTTTGGCATTTGTTTGATGAATCAACTTCCTCAGAATGATAGGACTTTTTTTCCTTTTCTAGAAAGGAAAGTTTTCAAATTGAAACTCTGGGGAAGAAAAAGCTTCAGAAATGCCAAGGCATTTCAACATTTCTGCCTCACAAAACCAAAATACTCTGACATTCCTAAACACAAATGTTTTGTTGTGGCTTATCAGGCTGCATTTTGACCATTTCACATAAATCCGCGTTCACGTGATTTGCTCTAGTGCCTCATAACAGCTGTTTCTCAAGTACCTCCTGGTCCCTATCTCCAAAATGGGCTGGGACGCCCCAGTAGGCACATTCTATGATACACAGTGGTCCACAGTGCACCATGGTCGTTCAAAAAGAAGGTGAGCCTTGACCCAAAACCAAACAAAATAAAACCAAGTGAGCAACAAATCTCAAAATTTTTGTGTGGGGAAGTTTCAAATTTCCAATAACAATACTTTTAGTTAGAAAGTTTCTACACAAACAAATCAGACATACATAATTGCTCAAACTGTCCCCCATCTCTTGCTTTCTAAGCATCTGGGCTATCACACCTAACACTGGCAGGCAGAAAGTAAAACACCAGTTCCTTCCTCTCACTTCAGGCCATGTTTCAAACCCTTCCCCCCCCAAAAAAAACCCAAAACCCACAAAAACCCACACACCAAAATAACAAAACCCCCAACAGCTAAGTTTCAACCCTTCCCTTCTACTTTAGCGGCTGAATATTGCTCAAAGAAATACCACAAACATTAGGGACCCAAGAGTGCCATTGAAGACAGAATGGTGGCTCTGTTTGCCACTCAGGAAGCTGCCCAACCGAAGGGTGCAAAAGGAGAAGGAACAGGAAAGCTTCAGGCCCAGTTATCTGCCACCTCTTGAAACGTATGAAGCACCAGAAGGTAAGAATAGTTTAGAACACATCTGAGCATGTGGGAGCACAGTAGGTGGGACACTTGTCCACCAGAAATACCACCCCTGAGGAGGGCAAAAATAGCTGCCATGCAATGATTAAGTGCACTCCACTGACTTTCAGAAGATTCTCCTCACTAACAAACCCACAGGTTGAAACTATACAGGTCCTAACATGCCAATTAGTCAGAAGTAAAAAATAACAAAAAAATAAAATGCATTTTGGCTCTCATTTCCAAAAGCAACAATTCCTACAATTCATTTCTCTTCCTTCTGACAGAAGCAGCACTTCCTTGTCCGTACAATGGCCTCATCTAAAATAAGCTCAAACTCAGCAGCTCTGTGCAGAATCAGGGAACCTTTAGAAAGAAAGCTCTTCTTCCACATTAGAATAAATCTGGAACTTCCAAATATCCTCATTTTGCTTAATTCTTTATTTTGATGCTGCCTTTATCTGTAAAATCCATTTCAAGCCAACAGTAAACAGAACCACACATTTAAAATGTGGATTAAAACAAGCTGCTTCTGCAGTGCAATAATATCCTTTCCCTTTCTTTCTAGTAGAAATACAAGAAAACAAGCAAGTTAAGCTTTTTCTTCCTTTTTTTCTTTTTTTTAAATCAAATGTAGCTTAAGAATGCTTAATCTTTAAATATTTGAAATTAAAAATTCCCACAGAATATCAAACCCTCAAAGTTGAGGGAGTTACATAGGGAAGTTTTCCAAACCCTTCTGCAATCAAAACAAGATTATTACAAAGTGGTGGAAATACAACTGGCAAAACTGTTACAGTACTACAACACCACAAAGTACAGAAAGGGGAAAGTAACCCCATCTACTGGCAGTAGCTCCAAGGATACCCAAATAGCTGCTCAGAGATATTTTGGGTTCAGGTGGAGATATTACCCTATCAAATACTGAGGAAATAAAATGGCACCTGATTTTCTCCAGGGTTTCAATAACCAGGAAATAATGAGCGATTGGATTCATATAAACCAGACAATTTGCCACATTATTGCTATGTCAAAGAATAATATCTTTTGTTAGATTTAAGTTGTGCTTTTCAGTACTCTTTCATACCAGTCCTAGTCTCTAAAGACTGTTCAAGTACCATCCTGTGATTTCACTGAGCATTTAGACTTGAAGTTGAAAGGCTATGTGAAGTTCACATAAGCCACACTGTTGTGGCTGAAGCATCTCTTCAAAATCAAACAACAAGCTAGTCAAAAATGCAGAACACAAGATGTGAAGTTTTTATATTTTAATTTGCTTTCTGCTAAAACTGCCATATCAACCAAAAGCAAACTTCAGTAAGTTGTTACAGCCTCATAAGATAATGCAATTTGCAATGGTAAATATTAGTCAACATGGTAAATAGAAAAACATATATCAGGAAAACATACTAAAACCCCCACAAAACAACAAAATCCTCCATTTCAAACCTGCAAGTTTTAGAGCAGTCCAGAAAGGATCTCTTGCTCAAACTCCTGAGAAATGCCACAGAAGGCTTGTGAATCCCAAACAGCTACTCCTGGCTCATTATTCCCTGTTGAGGAGTATTACTTGACAATAGGCCGAACTATTGAGTCACTAGTCTTCCCACAACATGAATAATGGTCTCTGTACTACATCAGCTACAGGGAACACATTGCCTTGTTCTTCACAGCTCTTTTACTCCTCATACAAGCGCAGTATGTGCAAATAAATTAATCATTTCTTTGACACAGATTTGCTTACATAGTGGCTGGAATCCTTATCATCCACCTTTCTCTTTTTGATGTCATTGGTATATTCAGGGCCATTTCTGCGTTTATCTGTGCTTCGCATACTGTCCGGGACCAACAGAGAATTACTCTGTAAAGACAAAAAAACAAGGTCAATCAAAAATTCCTTTCAAGATTCCTTCATATATGCTTTAAAACTCAAATTGGGTGTGATAGATGCTTTAGAAACGTGATAGCCACGTAGTCTTTCATTCCATTTAATTCAACTCAAAGTCCTCCAGGCAAACAAGTACAGCTTCATGCATTCTAAGAAGCTTGGCTTTTCATTGTTCAATTTATCAAAAGTTTAGTTCACTTGTCAGTCACCATCTATTTAACTAATTAATTCAACTGAATTTATTGTTTAGGAAAAGCACACTTGCTGTTTATTCATGAGCAGGTAACAGATTTTTTAAAAATTTTTTTTAATATGCAGATCCCATATAATAAGAGACTTAGTAAATATAATCTGACTGGTTGCTCAATTCTAGACCATCATAAATAGATGAGACCTGCACGCATGAACAGATATACAGCACCTTCTCTTTAACTCTTAAAATAACAAATATTTACTAAATAAGGTTATGCAGTAATCATCCAATTGGATGCCTTCAACAAATGTATTGCAAACAAAGATCAAATATTTTTACTTCCAGAATGATGTTCACTACTAGTGTGAAATTAAGGCTAAAGTTGTTTAATCAGACTTGATCTGAAAAACTGAGGCTAACACACAAACACAAAAGACAAAAGCAAAGACTAATCTTTTCCTCAAACTACATGGACTGCTTTCATTCATGCTAAGTTATGCTAAGTACAAACTGTTGACCCAAAGAGAAAGGCATTTTAGACATTTTTCAGTCACATGACAATTTGACATGCCTGCGATTCCCATCCCCATCTCCGTTCCAGCTAAAGCATTAAAAACGTGTTACAATGAGTTCTTTTAAGTGCAGGATTAGCATATGCAAGAGAGCAATTTGTTCAGTGATGTGTTAATGCTGTGAACAATACTGAATGAGTTGAGAAAAAAAAATCTTCTTTCACAAAGACCTGGTAAGCCTAGTTCCTAAAAGCCAAGTACATGCTTACATAAATAAATATATGCCCACATAAATATCTAAGTAAATATGTATTTACATGCATACGCTTATCTCTCACAAGAGGAAAGCCTAATACTGACAGTCCTCAAAGGAAATACTTACATCTGCCCAAGAGCCAGAGATACTTACTCTTAACATATCATAAGCACATACTAATAGCCAGTGAACTGTGCACTGAAAGGCTTCCCCTTTAAAACCTGAGGACACCACGGTAGTTTTGCTCAGACATTAGTGTTTAGTCCCAAAGAGAAGGAAAACAAAACAGGGTACATAAGGCAATCTGAATCCTCTTTCTCCTAACTTCAGAAGCTGCACTTTAAAGCCAACTCTAAGCTCTTTTATTCATGACTATTCAAGCTAAACAAATGCCAAGGGGCTTACATAAAGCATATAGGAGGGTCTAATGAAATTCAGTCTAAAGCAGCTCAAAATAATGTCTTTACCACAATGTTTTGCAGCTAAAAGGTGGGCTTGTTGGATCACTGAACTAATTGCCTTGACAAATACAGTCTGAATTTAACCTCTTATCTCCTCCCAGAAGCACACAAACTCAGGGATTCACTAGTTTGAAAAACATTAAAAGCCATCTTCTTTATTTTAATACTGAATCCATCGTGTCTGTAGCAGTAGAAATATCTTAAGGAGCAAGCTGTCAATTCAAACAGATTTGAGTACTGCACATGTCTTTTCTAAAGTAGGAAGTCTTTTAGTTGAATACTTTGATGAACAGAAATAATTTTTTAAAAAATCTATTTTACTACTGAAGAGCTTAGAATAAAGCAATGAAGGCAAACATAGTAAAGTTAATACATGCAGCTTCTCATTTAAATTGCCAGAAATAGGGTGAATAACAGAAAGGTGGCAAAGGGGCAGCAGCTGGGAAAAAATTAACCACCCTACTATTTGAAGTTACTGCACAGAAGTGTAGGGAGCAGCTTGCAAATTTTGGCATCAAATATGTGTAACTACAACGGCTGATATTTTTTTCTGTTTTAATGCAAAATCTTCCTAGACAACGCTGATAATATTCTCTACAGTTTTTCTTGTAGAATTTCAATACTGTGAAATATACCTAGGAACTCCTAGGTTTATCTAGCTCCCACTGTCCTAAATGCCAAAGATTATTGGATTTGATTTTCCCTCAAAAGACTGATGGCTTACTTATCACGAAAAATATATAATTATAACAACAATCTACAGTCCTAAGGAGCCTGTTCTGCAAAATGCCTCCCCTACAGTCATATCTACACTGCCTTTCTCTAACTTACCACATTCGTTTAAAGCACTGTTCTCTGGAATCAGAGCATCCACGCTAGGGGCTGTTGTAGAGCAGCTTATTCACAATAGCTATACTGCCAATTGCAAATAAGGTCATGCTGTTACTCTGGCAAAATTTATGAATAAACTCAATAATTCAAAAGTTACTGTTTTGTTTCCCTTAGCAGTACAAGGAAGTTCTAACAATTGTGACTCAAATCAGGTAAAGTATAATTTTCAATGAAAAAAGAGCTTGCTACTGTAACCTACTACCATAATTCAAACGACCAGTTGTGTAATATTTCATTCAACTATATGAAAATATACATCTTTTTAAGTAGTGCATATGGTAGATCCAGAACACTAAAGTAACACAGGAAATAAATGAAAATACAAACAAGAACTGGGAAAGAGACGATCATAAGTCTTCAGCTATAGACATCTCTTACCACTGTAACATTAAGGTTCAGGGAACAGTGAGGATAGCTCACTAAAAGCCACCTTTCCTCATTTCAGCCCTGGTGGAGTTTATATTTGCTATATGTTCACTATTGAGCATAGGACCAGCTAGGAGACAGCAGCAACAACTTCACAATGATAGAGTTCTTATTTTCTCTTTAAAGAAAAAAAAAAATCTGTTTAGTTCTTCTACCAAGCCTACTAAGTTCTGACTTATTTTCAAAAGTAGGACAAGCATTTTTTTTTTAGCTATAATATTTACATTATTTTTAACAATATTACAGAAATATTCAGTTGAGATCGGTCTTCAATAATAATTGGTTTGCACAAAAAGATCAAAAAGATACATACAAGCATAGTTGATTTCCTAAAGAGAAACTGCATGACACCAGTTTTCGTTTTGCCTTAATTTCAAGACTAGACACATGATTGAGGATAATCCCTGCTTTCATACTAGAAGTTCAATTTATTAGGGATTACCAGTGTAACATCTGTAAATCATGAATCTCAGATCAGAACAAACGGTCAAAATCAATTTTATGTATTTCTTTTTCTTCTGATAATTCAGAATTTATTCACATGAATCCCTTTTCTTCCATAAGTCCCAAAAGAAGAAAAAGAAGCCTAATGTAGCACCGCTTGCTGTCTGTCACTAGACTGCATAAGGGCTGTACAACAGGCAACTTGGGATCCTAACGCAACTGTGCTGCCAGCAAAAGTTAAACACTGAAACCACTAGCAGCAAATATGAAACGAAAACCTAGTCATGACGCACAGAGAGAATGCAGGTTCCCTATTACCAGTATAATCCACACTATTCAAATGCACTTCTCTGACTGCCTTGCCATTCCCCATAGGAACTACTTCCAAACCGCAAGTAAGCATGCCAGAGGTACGGGCTGAGAGCCCACAGTCTCTCATTTAGTCCCCGTTACAATACAGCACAGACAACTCACTAGAACATGCAGGACTGACAATTAACTTCATGCTGATCATTACAGCAATTAAATAACAGTATTTACATCACATCTGTGCTCACAGTTCAACTACACCTGGTCCCAGTTAAGATCTCTAGTGCAGTGCAGGCCTCCTTATCACTCCCACTCCCCTTTCCCCCAAAGGCACACACACACATACTTGCTCTGTGCTTGGCCATTCACTGACTCACAGTACATCCAAACCAACTGCACCCACCTGCCATTACTACCAGTTATTACAGCTGGCAACTTGCACTTGCCCATATCACCAAGCAGGGCCACTGTGTTGACTTAACCACTATGCTGGCACCACAAACAAGTGCTATCTACAGATATCCATATGTAGATGGAAACAAATGCAATCCTTTGTTGGGTAGGCAAAACAGGATCACGTCTAACATCTACAAACAAAACATCAGCCGCTCAGCAGTCCCACTGCTCATTGTCAGACTCGCTGATAGGAATATGGTGGGCACTGGAGTAGGGACTAGTGCTTAACCAAGGCACAAGATTGCACTCAAAGTTATTTCACTCAAGAATCATTAACTTCCATTTGCTGAAAATTATTCTTGCAAACACACATGTCAACAACCCAAAAATGTACTTATAAAGTTTAGGTTTTGTTTTAAATTACTGGTGATGGAAAGCTACTGACTTCTCTCTCTTTTTGCCCCCCATTTTAAGGTATATTTAGACTAGGATGTTCATATTAGAAACAAGGAGATCTGGAAGCCTAAATGGATTTGAACCACTCAATATTGATCCAATAATTGGGAGATATTAACAGAGGATAAGGCTTCTGTTGATTTCAGTATTTTCTAGCTAATGTTTCTCAGAATCAGGTTATCCATAAAAATTTATACCAGACCACCCCCTAAACCTTTTGCCCTTCATCATCAGCCTCACACTGCTTTGTATCAGCAATAAACTAAACTGCAAAGCAGCATCCCACAGTTTTTCGGTGTGAGCAACTCCTGCTGAACCTAATTTGTGGCTTGCATCCATAAAGACTAAGATTTGACTTATTTTTAAGTTGAGACAAAGCCAATAAAAATAAAAGATATAATCGATTAAAGAAATTAAACTTTTTCGATTACAAGCTATATAATGGAAAATAATACCTTCTTCACAAAGGACAAGAAGCATTCACATGCTACACTGAACAGTGCCCTACTTTTTCATGTAACTCCTACAATTCCCCCTCCCTCCCCCCCATTTAAAAGAATTAAAACACAAAAACATGTTGCATATAATATCAACCAAAAAGTAGCATACAGTTGTGCATGCCCCCTTCCTCCAAGACTGGGAGGGGAAGAATAGGTCAGACAGCTAAGGATACAGAATACTTCTGCTGTAAGAAAGGAGCATTTGCTTTACAAAACAATAGCAACATTTACACTTAACAGTGGAGGCAAAAAAAGTTTTTTGGAAAATTTACGAGTACTTCCTAAGCCTTAGCAAACAAGCTCAACGTTTTTCATGAGGAAAAAAGATAAACACCAACCTTAATGTAAACTCCAAGCACATAATGAAGCCAGATTCACTGTCTACAAATTAGTATTGATACAATAGAGCACTTCAGAGCATTTGCATTTCTATGCTGTCCAAAGACAGTGGGAAGACAAGTGATAAATGAACATCTAGGATGAGTTTGAAAATGTTGCCAGTATGTTCCCTGAGAAAAAAATGTGGACAAAGTTCTTTCATATTGATGTCTCCCCAAATTTTATTAAGCTTCAGTTGCAAAACTTCCTCACTTTGCCTGGCTTCATTACCTGCAGCCAGACTGCGTCACAATAGTAGGGATGCCTGCATTCCCACAATAACAGGACCCAATTTTGGATGGTTAGAGCTACATTAGCCAAAAACAACCTGCCGTTACCTATGTAGTCCTATAACTTAGTTCCAACCAAATAGCTTTAGCAGTTCATGTATGAAGTACACTATTACTACAACTTAAATATTATGTCACAAGTATGCATTTACAAAGAACTTCCTTTCATTTTACTTCCTGAAACTTTAAGTAATATAAAAAGGAATTATATAGCCCTTGACATTTAGATATAGCAGAAGTAGGCAAAATGGACACTGATCACAATCAAGGATAATGAAATTACTACATCTTTATATTCCTTTATAAATAAATACATAAATCTCGCTGCATTGTGAAGTATTTCTAACCATACAGTACATGAAAGCTTGTAACACCTTATTTGCCTATGGAGACTTCCAAAAAATAAAACCAGATCTCATTCAGAAATGAATATGCTCAAATAATATGTTACAATATGCAAAGTTATGTTAAAAAAATCAATTCAAAAACCAAATAGGCAAGCGCTAAATTGTAATCTTTCAACCTTGCACATTTAAAGCTGTCAGCTTCTACTGATAATACCGGAAGGTCACACTAGACATATTTGATGGAAATCATACTGTAGAACTGCACAGTAATACCAAATATCATGATTAATTTAGGTAGCTAGCAGACAGCATGGGTTTTGGTGTCTTGGATGATGAAAGCCAGCCTTTGTCATGATTTCTGGCAGCACTATTACACTTAAAATGTTACTCTGAAAATCAAATTGATCTTATCTTGGTGACCTAGATATTAAAGTAATTTGCAAAATAAGAGCCTACTGCTCAGCTGGAACCGCACATAATAATTAGGCAGACCTGTTGGTATGCCTTGTGTACTTGTGACCAGTTTCTATATTATCCTTAAAAATGTATTTTAAATTTAAAATAATTCCATTAAAAATACAAGAGTTAGAAGTTCAAAGAGCAAATTATTCCCAGCTGATCATTTTAGCCACAATTTGAACTTTACTATCACTTGAAATATGATTCTTTTGTTGAACGTAACATTTACTGTTAAGCCAAGATTCTAATGCAATGCTGTATTCAACAAATTTTAAGTTCAAGTTTAAGTTTACCTGTATTCAGCTATTGAAGTTTAATTTAACTATTAAGTGTTTTCCTCCACAGGGAGGAAAGAAGCTATGACCAGGTAGTAACCTGAGCTCCATATCTCCATATGGCAAAGTTCCTTTATGAAATAAAACCTCGGATTGTTTAAAGGCCACTTATTGGTAAACCCAGCATAAAAAATTTCTACTATAGATAATAACCAAGCAAGCATGAGTTACACATACAGAGACAGAGGTGATAATTTTATGTACTTCAATTAAATAAAATTGACATATATAATAAACTAAGCAAGCGATATTGCAAATCTCCTACAACACAATAGCAGAGTTTAATTTTTGACAGTTCTCAGCTATAAGATGAATTCAGAGTCTGAATTTCACATCACAGTGAAGCATCCGATTTTAAACTCAAAAACCCTTCAGTCAAGTACATGACAGACAGGGCAGGGGAGGATGGGAAGAGAGCAAGAACAGGAACTATAACAACCAAAACACAAAGCTATCATTCTCATATGTGCATGTGTGCGTGCACACGGACACAGACAGTGACACTGCAAACCTCCTTCCTTAGCTCTTAAGAAAAGTTGTAGAGAATCCTGCGCTTGACTAACATCACTCAAAGAAATATGTCCCATTCAAAGAAATATGTCCTTAATAAGGCCAAGGCTTCAAGAAAACCCAGCTTAAAATGATTTCCACAGTTGCACTGTCATTAATAACATCAACCAAGCTGAAATGAATGCTTCGTGCTTAGTAATCTAGAAACAAAAAAGATTGCCACAAAAGATATGCAGATAGTTTCCAGTGAATAATTGTCAAGCTCTAGTATAAAAAAAAGCAGCAATAAAAATGAAAAGTTTAGTACCATGAAGACATCTGTCAAGTAACTTTTCCTAGTTCTTGTCTTTTATAATTGAGAAAAAGAAACAAAATTGAGCCTAAATTCACCTATGACATCAACAAGCATACTAGCTTTGTTACTTTACATGAACGTTGCACGTGCCCATCTCCAACAGATTATACAGCCATATCACTCAAACCACAACACTATTAAAAAGCTGTAGCAAAGTAGTTCTTTCGCTGGTTTTTGGATAAGATTGTCTTAGACCAATTCTAGTACAGCTTATGTCTAAAGGGAAAGAAGTATTGCTATGGAAGTTTTACCTGAAGCACATTCATACAGCTTAAATAGATTCAGTTAAAGAAATTTCTAGGGCCAAAAACCATCATGACACATGAACTTTAAACTTCTCACTGGTTCTGCAACTGTAATTCCTGAAAATCCTACAGGAAAAAAAAAAATCTTAAAGCTGACTAATAATGTTATACTTTAAGCAGCAGTCAACATTGTTTGATTTGTAGCTTCCCCCCCACTCCCACTAAGCAAACTAAAGTTTAAGCTTCCCCAAAATCATCCTGCTCAGAAACAAACCTGATTCATATAGTCCTCCAAACAAATGACTTGGTTGTTCTGCATAAACCAAGAGATAACTTAACAGAAAACACGTATGCCTAGTATCATGAAGCTGACTAAAACGAAGACAAAACAGGCAAACAGTGCAAGGTCTGATTATTACATTACGTAGAAGTGGAAACATTAGCAGGAATGTCGGTACTTACTGTGCCCGGCTCTCTGTCTGCTCCCGCAGTAACCAAGAAATGCACAGACATGCCCGTTCAGACACAGAGGCAAGAACAGAAATAAAAAAGGGGGGAAAAAAAATTAGAACACAAGCCACGAACAGTTTTAAAATGGCTTTTATTTATATAAGTCATTGCACATTCCTAATACAGTGATTTCCTGAAAATTACAGTATTTCGTAAACATGATTTACAGTTTAACCATACACATGGCCTAGTTTTATTTCATGACAGAATAAATTACTTTCTTTTCAAAAATTAGTCAAGTGCAATTTTGCCCAATATTTAATTGCATACTTGAGTTTAAGCCTATGAAACAGATGCAATTCTTGTTTGAACACATTCATCTCAAAATATAACTTCCTGTTCCCCCTACCTTCCCACCCACCCACTTATTGACATTACTTCCTTTGAAAAAATTACCCATTATGCAGTTTAACAGGTTTCCACAATATGGTGCAGGCCCCTGGTGTTACAACTAAGCATTTACCAGGATGTCAAAATGCCCTGCAAACTACAGAGCAGGTGACACCTAGTGATCCCCTTTTAAAATACTGAAAAATTCCAAGCTGAATTTTGCTTCAGTGATATATATGCAGACATTTTTAAGTTTGCCAACAGTTTTTTCTCGTTCTATATAACTTGAATTCTTTAGAGATGCACAAAATTTGCAGCAATGCGCAAATTTGACAATGTCCTAATCAGGCCTGCCATGCCTCTCACCTCTGTGGTGTTCTGCATCATGATGCTTCTTGTCATCTTTTATTGCCAAGTGAGACTGCCCACCCAAAGCACTAGATAGGGCAAGAAGGCCAGCACTGCTTCCGAGTGGAGGAATTCCTGGAGGCTGAAGTCCTGATGGATGTGGTGTTAGAGGCACTGGAGGTCCATGGCCATGTGAGAGATGTTGAGCCTGCAACTGCTGCTGCTGTTCCCAGCAGTATCATCATCCCCAGAAGAACAACGCATAGCACATAGTTTGGGAAGGAGAAGGGAGAAGTTTGATTAACTGAGAGTCAACAGTGGATTTTTTTTCATGTTTTTGTTTTAAATCTAGCCTGTCCTTTTTGTCCCACTACACTATACATACTGCATTACATCATGCTGTCTGTGGACAGCTCTGCTCATGTCCCACAAACCAAAAAACTAGCTGGATACTTGTTCTGCAGCCTGAGGAACAGGTTCAACTACTGTAGGTTGTTTTGGGCAGCTACTGCCTGCCACTGAGTCATGAGTGACAAACAGCAGCAGAAGAAGGAGGCCCGAATACCTTTCCCTTTCTGTAGAGAGGAGTATTGCTGCTCTCAGAAAGAAAACAAGTTTCACTGATTTAAACTCACCCCCACCTCTTCCCCCAGTTTATAAAGAGTAAGTAGGTTTCTATTTTGAATATTAAAAACCTAAAGGACACTGCTCAATTTCATATTTAGTGTAGTTAAATTTATATTTCATTCTAGCCAAACTTTTGGAAAAAAATTATTCATGAACTAACACTGTGTTTAGGAACCAACTTTGAGCTTAAAATCCAGGTCTTCCACGTAGCATCAATGTGGTCATAGAATTCCCAAAAAGAAACACAGTTTTAATAAATTAAAATACCTCCATCTGTTTCAAAAGCAGTTTGCAAGTTCAACATCTTAATGAGTGGACATACAACCCTGTAACCAATCTGGCAAAATAACCTGTAAGCAATTTTAGAAACAGAGTCCTTATAATGGAATGACTTCCCCATAGTTTAAATATTGAGATATTTTCTAGTTAACACTGTTACAGTTTTATTAATATTTTCCAAGTTCAGCTAACCATTTAATTTGCCCAAAATGCTCAGCACAGATTTATTTAGAAAATTAGGCTTCAAAATCATCTTTAGCTGAGTCATAGCTCCCCTTGAGTCTGCTACAGGTAAACAGATTTTCTGCCTTTCCTGCTCCCTTGTGCCTGGGCATATGAACAGAAGACAGAATGAACCCCTCCACCTTGGCCACGCTCCACTATCCCTCCGCTCAAGGTTGATACCATGAAAAAAGCTAGAATAATGCCCAGTTCATGGGATCAAAGAGAAGACAGAGAAGCAAATGTCTGAACAGGATGAGCTCAGCTAGACATGAGAGTTTGACCTGGTGAATGCTAGTGGTCCTGTAGGAGCAGTCAAAATTGTTACAATACTGCTGACAGCTACTGAAATCACACCTAGACTAAACCTCACAATATGTCACAAGTTATAGCAAAATAAATCAGCTCAAAATAATCCAAAAATTTTTTTATCTGCTTTCATATGTCCCAAGACTCTTCAAGACAAACTGTCAACAATACCTGCATAACATCTACTGGCATACGAATTACTTATCTAAATAGTAATAAATTAACTACTGCACCCTACACTTCTATTTCTCATAACCCCTTCCCAAGATGTGCCTTGAACTGTTTATAAATTTATGTAGACACAAGTGACTAACACTGAAGAGCTATGGACTGGACATGCTAAATCTTTCACTTTTCTACTATCAAAACTAATGCAGCCATCATTTACTTATTTTTGATATACAAGACAAGTCTTCAAATTTACCACAATCTTTTTAGTCAATTCTGTAAAGCCACAAGTTTAGCAAATCCTTCTCACACCACGTATCAGGAATTTCTTTTCCCATGCTGCATAAAAAGCCTCACTAGTCTTCACTGTAACACATATCACTATCATTAGGCTTGCCAACCTTTCAGTATGGTGAAAAAGCAAAGTAAGAAAGAGGTACTTCTTATTCTTCTATTTTAATGTATTTACAACAACCCAAAAAGTAACATTTTGAAGGAAATATTAAGAATTATTTTTATTTTAAGTAGTTAAAGTAGTAGACCACTTTCTACAAAATCAAGAAGCTATTGCTAGCGAAACAATTTAACTAAAGAAGTATCAGCAAAGAGCACTGTAAAGTATGACAGGACTGCAGGATTTGGGGGTTTTTTGAGGTTTTGATCCAGCCTCTTAAGAGCAAGACATCTCTCTTCTCACAGACTTTATCAAGACTTCAGTAATTCCCAGCATGTTTCCTTGAATCAGGAGATAACATCATGTTTTGGCAGGCTCTCTCAGGTAAATGCTATCTTAGTTGTTCCCTTCCTGATTGACCACTTAAGCCAGGTTAGTCATCTGCATGCATCAGCGGTACTGCACTGCATTCCCCTGGCATTGGTCTTACTTACTCGAAGCTGCACTATCACACTGGATTGCCTAGTTGTGGTGTGCAATTGGCTAAGAGCACAAAGTGATTTATCCCTTCCAAAATGGTTTAGTGGAGAACAACCTCCTCCCTTCTCCAACAGTGAGCTCAAATTAGCTTCTTTTGCATGTGGGCATTGGAAGGTCAAACAGGGAAATGAAGTTAAATTGTTTCCATTCTTATCCCTATCCCATCAGAAAGTCAGTGACAATTCCCTTTATTCATGCCTCTCTTGCTTCACTTAATTAGCAAACAAGTTAACCCACATCTTTTCAGAAAGCACAGCTTAATGGCTTTAGAAATCAAACTGTTACAGACATATTACCTACAATTTCCCTGGCTCTACTTTGTAGCCTATGCACAGGGTATTTCAAAAGTCCCAGAAATGAAGAACAAATTAATCCCCTCCAAGAGGTTCTGATGCTGAAAGCATGTTATGAGGAGGGCTATGTCCTGTTCCTCTGATGGAACTGCATACGAATGGTGGGGAGCAATGCCAAGCGTGAGGTGGTTAAACAGAATACGAGAGCTGTAAGTGGAAACACGTCACTCTGCATGGCATCTTAGCAGCTTTACAAAATGGTTACTGAGGGTAGCAGAGGAAAATGGTGCCCAAAGATACTTAAATATCCAACTACAATAAACAGACTTAAGTCTGAAAACCTGATCGTGGTCTTTTAAGCCAACAAAGATATATTATGATGTAATGTTTGTTATCTGAGGCTCACTGCTGTTTTAGACTGAAGTATATTGACTAGTTCATATATTGCCTATTCGTAATAGGTTTAAAATTCTCCCTAATACATGGATAAAGATGATCCTTTCCAGAAGTTCACGCTCTTCTTACTGAAAAAACTTGAACTATTAACAGTATATTGTATTCTCTTTCTAGAAGGGGAAAAGGGAATATGTGCTGCACACAAAGGCAGAAACTAAAGACCAGGGGGGTGGATAACAGCAGCGCTCACCAGATGTACTTAGTAACTAGACGTTTGCCATAGTAGAGCCTAGAAACAATTATGTTATGCATATAATCACTTTCCCGTCACTTCAAAGACACTAATGCCTGCTCTGTCACCTTTTAAGAGCTTAGCAGCAGTGAGATATAAAACGGAATAAGTTGGCAGCAATATCATGGTCTACTAGGCATGTTCATTAGCAGTTAATTAAAAACTAGACACCTGCCATAAGAAATGCGTTCAAAAAAGGATGAGTAACAGGTCTGTCTTACTACCAATTATTATCATTACTTGCAGAGCAAGGGCTGTGTCCACTTTCAGAGGGAAGTGGGAAGTCAGAGAAGGGTGCAATGATGTGTACATAACTTATTGCACTGAGATAATTAGCCATAGCACTGACTTTAAAAGCATCAGTAGTTCACCCACCATTTTGTTGCAAAACAGAAGTTCTTCATACTTGCAAACGGAGAAAAGAAACCGCAAATTCAGTTTACTGTAGTGTCCAGATGTACGTTTTACTGCCTCAAATTTCTTTTCCCAATATCCCCATAATCAGAGCACAAAGATGCAAAAATCAACATATGGAAAACACTGAACTTGCTTCTCTGAGAAAGCACCCCCCAACAACTGTAAAGGCAGTACCGTTTTTCACCTCTAACATCCTAGGCCAGTTCCAGCTATAAAGAGTTCTAACTATGACTTAGAACTTGGAATTAATTTTCAGTCTCTGCCAGAGACTTCCAGAGACAGAGTTAGTAAGTCTCTGTGAAACAGAATTCCTAAACACATGAACAATGACACATCTGCTTTAGATTCCTTGCTTACCAAGATGAAGCACAAGCTCCTACAATCCTACTTTCTACCTTGACGTAGCTCTGTTAAGGTCACAAACACCTATGGCTTACTTAAAAATTTAGTTCTGAATTCCTAGCATTAAATTAAGTGTTCTTCTGTTCTTAAACAGATGTGTGATGTACTATTCAGCATCGACTGAAAGCACTGAATTAAAAATTCAGATGCGATTGTACATGAACAGTGGGGAAAAAAGGTTATACTTGGTCCCAAACTAAAATAACTGCCTTCTCTTATGCCCTTCTAAATAAACACCTGAGTGGAAAAAGTTTTCAAAACCTTATCAGCACCAACACATTCCCTTAAGCTACATAGAGGTGTTCTAAAAAAATATCTGGCAAGCACAAAAGTAATTTAGAGACCTAAAATGTAGAAGGCACTATTTCATGTCAACTTCTGTAAAACTGAAGAAATGTGATTTTTTTTAGACTCAAGCAGGCAGAAATACATGAAAGAAAATCATGTATTACTCTCTTCAATTTCATTGCCATATTCTCTGCCTTCCCGAAGGGAAATCCTCAGGTTTTTATTTGCTTGCTTAAGTAGCAGAAAGAAGTGAGAGCCTGTATCAAAAGTCTACGCCCAGTGAACATGAGGGCCACAGTCTGAGCACTGTCTACAGCTAGCTAACTAAGCAATAACCTTCTCCCTCACTGTTCAGAAATATTCTTAAAACCAGCATTGCAAATGTAACCTTCCAAAAAAAGAAAGAATCAAGATTATGCTCCTGTATGATTCAGTCTTCTCCCTCACTCTAAAAAAAAACCCAAAACCCAGCACACACCACCCGCACTACCAACAGTCAAATCTAGCAGGAGTAAATTCATTAGAGAGTTGAAAACATTAATTAATACCTGCATTTAAGTTTCTGGATGTACTTTCAAAAGAGTATTTCAGCAATGGGGAAGAACATATCGCAGGATAACAAACAATGTCTCTTAAGAATATATCCACATTCTTCTACAATGGAGTGAATGCATCAGTGTAGAAGGGAAAAGCTACATATACCATGCACCTAGAGTTCTGCAAGGCCTTTGATAGAGACCCTCACAGCATTCTTGCCATTCAGTTGCAAAGATTTCTGCATTGATGGATGGATTGTTAAGACAGATGAGGAACTGGCTGGATGACCACATCCAAAGAGTCAATGAGAATCAATCCAGAATCAATGACTCAACATCCCTGTGGAAACCAGTAACTATGGACCTGTGAGGGACACCACTAATGGGACCAACACTATTCAGTATCTTCATCAATGACATAACTAGTGGGATTGAGTCCACCCTCAGCAAGCTTGCAGATGACAGCAAGCTCAATGATGCAGTTGATTCACTTGAGGGAAGGGATGCCATCCAGATGGACCCTGACAGGCCTGAGAAACGGGCCCATGCAAACCTCATGAGGTTCAATAAGGCCATGTGCAAGGTCCTGCACCTGGGCTGGGCAATCCCCATTATCAGTACAGAATGGGAGATGAATAGATTGAGAGCAGCCAAGGAGGACTTAAGGATACCAGTGGATAAAAAAATTGGACATGTACTAGCAATATGCATTTGCAACCCAGAAACCACTCGTATCCTGGGCTGCATCAAAAGAGTGGCCAGCAGGTTGAGGGAGGTGATGCTGCCCCTCTACTCTCATGAGACCCCCATCTGCATCCAGTTCTGGGGTCCACAAGTGCAACAAAAACATGGACCTGTTAGAGCAGTTCCAGAGGAGGACCACAAAAATTGTAAGAAAGGACTATAACACCTCTCCTATGAAAGGCTGAGAGAGTTGAGGTTGTTCAGTCTGGAAAAGAGAAGGCTCCAGGGACACCTTACCACAGCCTTTCAATACATGAAGTGGGCCTATAAGAAAGATGGAAAGAGACCTTTTTGCCAGGGCCTGTAGTGACAGGAGAAGGGGCAGTTTTAAACTGAAAAAGGCTAGGTTTAGATTGGAAATAAGGAAGAAATTTTAAGATGCAGGTGGTGAGACACAAAAACAGACTGCCCAGAGAAGCTGAGTGCCCCATCACTGAAGTGTTCAAGGTGAGGTTAGGCAGAGTTTTCTGCAACCTTATGTAGTGAAAGATGTCCCCACCCATAGCAGGGGGATTGGACTTGATCTTTGAAGGTCTCTTCCACTCCAAACCGTTCTATCATTCCATGATAGGTGAACAGACTGATATATAAGCTACCCAGTATGGCTTGCTTACTAGTCCATTTTCAAGTTTTGCTTCAGCAGCAGCAGCTGTGTTTCCTCTTCATTGCTTTTACATATTTCATTTTCATTGGTAACATCACCATTAGACTAACTAATAACAAAATGTATTAACAGTCCCTGCAAGCCACTTCCTTCAGACCTATTTGAATCCTAATCTTTAGTACCATAGCAGCAATCTGCAAAACTAAGGTCCCAGTTTGCTTTCTTTTGCTGATGACACAAAACTGGGAGGAGTGGCTGATAACCAGATGGTTGTGTTACCATTCACAGGAACCTTAACAGGGTGGAAAAAATGGTCTGACAGGAAGCTCATGAAGTTCAACACGGTAAGTGCAAAGTCCTGCACCAGGAGGAACAATCCCGTGCACCAATATGTGCTGGGGGGCACCCAGCTGGAAAGCAGCTTTACAGAAAAGGACCTAGGAGTCCTTGCAGACAAAGCTGAACATGAGCCAGCAATGTACCCTTATGGCAAAGAAGGTAAACGACATTCTGGGCTACATTAGACAAAGTGTTGCCAGCAGATCCAGGGAGGTGATCCTTCCCCTCTACTCATCACCGCTGAGGCCACACCTGGAATACTGTGTCCAGTTGTGGGATTCCCAATAAAAGAGAGACGTGAACATATAGGAGAGCACCTAACAATAGTAGAGAAGGCTAAGCAGTCCCAGCTTTCTCAGCTTGTCCTCATATGTGAGATGCTCTAGTCCTTTAACCATCTTTGTGGTCCACCATTGGATGGTCTAATGGCAGGGCAAGAGGCAACAGGGAGGTTCTTCCTGAACATCACAAAACACTTTTTCTACTGTAATGGTGACCGAGCACTAGCACAGGTTGCCCAGGGAGGTTGTGGAGTCTCCATCCTTGTAGACAGCCTTGTAGATGTTGTCCTGCACAACTGGCTCTAGGTTGTCCTGCTTGAGTGGGGGCGCAAACCAGATAAACTCCAGGGTTCCCTTCTAACCTCAGGCATTCTATGATTCTGCAATTCTTATCTCCTACTGTTTCCTCCTGTTTAAACATGTTTTAGAAAAATAAGTCAGCTACTACTATCATTGCTTAATTTTCTACCTAATTCCTTTGAAACATCTGTGTTTATTTTGGTTCATTTGGTTTCCTTCCTCCCCTTTCTTCTAAATGCTCAGATTTTATTCAGACAGATAGGAAACTACACTATACTACAGTAAACAAACTTGAAACTGCCCCTCACTGCATCTCCAACTGGTGAGCCGAGAACGGAGTCTTTGTGTAGTTGTTTGAAAACTATCCATTATGTGAACAAGCCACAGTGCCTAGGGTGCAGGAAGAGAATGTTCCTTCAGAACAAAGGATCAGTGTCTTCAGCAAGCCTTTTCCATCCATAAACCACGTGAAATGTCATTGTACCTCAGAGATTTAAGTCCACAGACAGTGCTGGCTGAAGTTTGATCTTTGTTATTATTTTCTGCTGTGGGAATCTGCTTTAAACTAATGTTAAATTTCTGAAGAGAAGGCTGTTCGAAGTTTTTAACAGTTCCTGTTTCCACTTGTTCAAACAACACAAACCACACTACTAAGTCTCAATTGTCCATCAATTGTTTTGAAGCAGTAAGAAGTTGCATAAATTGCCTCACAAAAAACAGAAAACTGATGCTATACTAGGAAAAAGGCAGCTTCCCCCCTTACACACTCTGCAAGCAGTTCTTTTCTCACATATTAACTTCATCCCTAAGGTAACTGAAATACAGCTGAGAAGTTGCATTTCATTGCTCCATTGATATATAGCTATATCATAAATGATCTTATGATATTACATAATTATTACACACTTATAAGAACACTAAAACTAAGCCCTTCTGCCACCTTATCTATTAAAGAAATATCAGATACAAGACCCTCAGCATGTCCATGGTACTCCTTGAAGCTACTGCAAAACTACATGAAGTTTATGGTTCTCAAATCTGTTTTCCCTTCTTAACTCCTTTTCTACTTGGTCACTTGATTACTTCCTCCCTGTGTTATTTCCCTCTTTTTCAGAATTCATCTTCAGTTCTCTGCTATGGGATCTTCCTTTAGGAATCAAGTCTTGTCTCCTCTTTGTTCTTAAGAAAACTCAAAATCGGAAAAGTAATGCTGATTTCAACTGGCTCATGAAGATTAAAAAGAACACTTCATGCTTTTGTGCTCTCGCTAAGCTTTTACACTGATGCATACCTGTTTCACTGTAAAATGTATTTCTTCTACAGATTCATGCTACACAGTTTGGCCACAGAACACTAAACCTGGCCAGCTCTAGAGTCTGGGTTTTTTTTAATCTCTAGTGCAAGGAGAAAACTACATTCTTTAATCTTGCTAAAGTAAGGAAAGAGAATAAACATCTAGAAGCATAATTCCCCATATACTTGCTCTATAAGGCTAGAAGTTCTTCTACAGTCTATCTAAAAACCAGTTGCAGTCATGAAGCTGCCACTTCTCTGAAACAAAAATATATATTTATTGATTCACAGTGTAGCTCACGAGAAAAATGATTCCATAGAAAAATTACAACACAAGAAGAGAACACATTCTAATGTGGAGCCAAACCACTGGTGTACATGGGTCACCTCCAGAGAGCCCAGAGAAGGCAACTGAGAGAGCCGACAAGGGTCAAAGCAGTTATACCAAAGCCTCCATCTACCTAGCAAAACTCTAAATTTAATTTTTCACTACTAACACAGGAAAATTTGAGGTCTTAAAATCCTATGACATAAATACTAGCTATATTCTTGTATTTTAGAATACGTTCTGTATTTCATTAGGATTTTTTTTTAATGAGGAAAATTAAGTCTCAACACAAGAAAGGCTTGGGTTGCTATAAATTTGAATTACAAAGCCAGCACCAGCCTTCCTACAAGTACAGACAGTATTTGTGTTGAACCACAAGATCCCATTTTAAATTTTAATACCGTAGTTAGCTTTACATCCCTACAACTGAGAAACAGGTCTTCAATGCTCTCCAATATAATGTAAATAGCAAACCTAAAAATAATTTCCAAGGGTAGCTTATTAACCATTCATTAGCTCCCACATCACCATTATAGATTGCAGACAAATAGACTGCAAGGGAGAAAGAATCACTCTATCTTTTCCTTAGCACTATACTGAGCAGCAAGTCTAATCTTTGCTGTGTGGTTCTGTCTCACTTTAAACAGCTAGGTTACTTTGCCCTTCCTTCTGGCATTTTGAAGGGCAAGCCCAGGCACACCAGGATTAGAGAGAAAAAGAGATATTACACTTCAGGGCTCTTCAAAAAGATCACACTTGTGAAGAGTAATGACAAATGTGGGTGACCCCACCCAAATGATTTGCCACCACACCCAGTGAATGAGCACATCTGTTTTTCTGCTGAAGTGATCAGCAATTAACTATTTAACAAAAGTTTAGCGATAATTGTTAAATGGCAAGATTTTTAACATCCCATTGACATAGGGGGAATAATTATATAGTGCTGCCAGCATGACTGGCACTTCCAGAAGAGCTAGATCTGCGCTAGCAGCCTAGCTACACTCTGGAGCCTCTGCAGATCATCCCACACCAGCAGAGCCCTGCAGTGAGGATGAAGGATATTGCCAGCAGATGTAATTCTTCCAGCTCAGCGACATCTTCTCCCCAAGGTACCTTAGCGCTCCACTGGTGTGGCTGCATCCACATAAGGGCTTTTGCCAACAGAGAAGAAGGATTTTCTTCCCTCCTCCATGCTTTTAGGCACTGTAAATCAAAGTAAAACTTAGTAGCTTATACCAAGTGCAGATCCATTGAAGTACGGCTAGTTATCGTATCAGCAGCTATGCTGGCAACACAACAAGCAACCCACAAACTAAAGAAGCCCTCTTGCTAGCATAATCTTGTATGTGTATACACACCCATATAATATTTTATATATCATATATACAGTGATCTATTTTATGCATCTTAATATAGTCTCATTAATTATATTGTTATATAATATATATAATATACTATACATTATATATTATACATACTATTCTGTATATATTACATATATAGATCATTTATACTTTCATTTGTCATTATACCATTTCTTCTGTGTGTTTGCATATATAGCTTTTTCATTGATAGCTGCTCTTCTAGAAATATGTATTACAGGGCTGGCTTAAGAACAGTTCCTGTCTCAAACAGTTTATAGCAAAAAAAGGAAAAAAATAGAGAAGTTGACGAGCACGTTCTAAGTGTCCTTGTATTAATAATGGTATTTTTTTTCCTTAGGTTAAATAAGTAGAGGTTCTTTTCTCATAGGCTAAATTCTGAAGAAATAAAGGACAAACAGCAAAGCTGAATTCACATTGGAGGAAAAAGCCTCTACAACAACAGAGGAACATGAGAAGCCTTTAAAAAGGGCAGATGCCACAGGGCAGGATGGAGTGGAGGGGTAGTCAGAGCAAAAAACAGAAAAAAAACTATCCTTGTCCAGGAAAACATGTCTTCACCAACGGACTTCTCACACTCTAAAAGAATGTAACAAATTCAAAAGCATGTTCTAAAAACTACAGAAAACGACCTTAAATTCTCTTGGTCCAAGGCAAAGGCTGGTTTTCTGAAACCAGTTACATTTTTCTGATCACTGTCAGTGTAAGTCACTTTGCGAACAAAGCTTTTCTTTAGACAAGCACACACTGCTTTCTCTGAAAATTCAGATGCAAGCCTTAAGTCTCTAAAATTACGCTGTCAGCACACACTGTCTCTGGTTTGCAGAAACTGCCAGCGCATTTTTTCTTCTGGGGCAACCATAAACTCCTGCTATTACTCACCTTCTAACCTCAAATCTACATATTTGCCTTTTTAGCTACTGTTAGCATGCCGCTACCATATAATCACAGTTCAAAAGCATGTTCCTGCTGCCACAGCAGCCAAAACCAACTAGTTCAAGCATGCACCAATTTGGAAATGACTTAAAGATATTACTCTAGAGGGTTTTATTACTGATATGTGATTATCTTAAGAAGTATTTATTTTCCCTCCAAAGCTCTTTTAGTCTCCAGAAACTTAAATCTTGCTGAACATGAAGATAGTAACGATGGAGTAGAAACTTTTTGGTAAATTAAAATCCAGAAGTTAAGGGTGATATTTTAAAATACTATATTTTTGTCCCAGCAACTACTAACAAAAAACTAAAAATATGAGGGTCATGAGAAAAGCATTACACTGATATTTATTTAACAAATGACAATCACTTCTGAACATGGGTTTGAGCAATCTACTTTTGCTAATCCTTGCTTTTACTACCTCAGTACTACCGCTTCTAAGTATTCAATTTAAAGAGCTACAGATACTCAGCACTTTTAAAAACACTACTGGATGTTCTCAGGAAATTAGGTGTTATACATGAAAGCAGCCTTGTTAGTTCAGCAACTACTTCAAAAGAAAGAAAAATTAATGCAGTTACCAGATAACAGGAATCCTGAAGTTGACACAAACTCTTCAGTGTAATGAAGAGTTACGGCAAACTGCTGTACAAACTGTGTCTTTGACCTCCTTTAGTATTTCCTAAAGTTACCCTAAATGCCTATGGTAGTCTTGCTCTATACAGGAACAAGGAAAGCAAGCTTCTCTCCCTTCTCTTCCAGTCCTCCTCCAGAGACAACAGTTTGCTTGCTGTTCCCCCATGAAAAGTAGGTTGCTGTTTTCTTGCACATTTCCAATGTTCTTCCTCCAGCCCCTCTGTACCCTCCTACTCCCACTGACTCCATCTTTGTCACAGTCACCCAGTTACAGGCATATTTTACCTGTGATATCCACACCACTCCCATCAGCACACTGCATTAGTTCACTTCAGTGTATCAGTGTTCTCAAAACTAGACCTTAGTTCCTTTCAGTTTGTATGCTTCATTCTTTGCACCTCTCCTACTACAAAGCAGTCCAGCTTACAGCCCTACAATATTCAACATGTAAACTCTCAACACCTTTCTCTATTCCTACACACGTTGCAGAGCAACTCCATGACCACGCTCTGCTTCATCCTTACTCAACTAACTTTAGATTTGACTTTTGAATCACAGAACCATAGAATGCCCTGAGTTGGAAGGGACCCACAAGGATCATCTAGTCCAACTCCTGTCCCTGCATAGGACAACCCCAATTTACACCATACCTCTGAGGGTGTTGTCCAAGTGCTTCTTGAATAGTGTCAGGCTTGGTGCCGTGACCACCTCCCTGGGGAGCCTGTTCTAGTACTACACCACCCTCCAGATGAAGAACCTTTTCCTAATACCCAACCTAAACCTCCCCAGCACATCTTCCTGCCATTCCCTCAGGTCGTATCATCAGTCGCCAGAGAGAAGACATCAGCGCCTGCCCCTTCTCCCCTTGTGAGGAAGCTGTACACTGTGATGACGTTTCCTCTCAGACTCCTCCTCTCCAGGGTGAACAAACCAAGTGACTTTAGCCACTCCTCAGATGTTTTCTCCTCTAAACCCTCCACCAACATCATGGCCCTCCTCTGGACACTCTTCTAGTAGCTTTATATCCTTAATGTACTGTAGCACCCACAACTGCACACAGCACTCGAGGTGAGGTCACACCAGAGCAGAGCAGAGCGGGACAATCCCCTCCCTCGCCCGGCTGCAATGCAGCGCTTGATGCACCCCAGGACACGGTTGTCCCTCTTGGCTGCCAGGGCACACTGTTGGTTCATGTTCAGCTTGGCATCAGTCAGAGCCGCCAGGTCCTGCACAGCTGCTCTCCACCTCTCGTTCCCCAGCCTGAATGTACATCCAGGGTTGCCATGCCCCAGTTGTAAAATCCAGAATTTGCCCTTGTTAAGCTTCATACGGTTGGTGATTGTCCAACTCTCCAGTCTGTCCAGATCCCTCTGCAGGGCCTCTTTGCCCTCAAGAGCATCAACTTTATCTCATGTGCAGTCCCCAGCTGACTTTCTCTTTTGTCTGGTCCAACCGATTCATTCTTCCCACCCAACTCCTTCCTCCTCCAAACCTACCATATCTCAGACTTCTTGCAAGAGAAGCACTGAAGGTCACATCACATTTTTATCTCAGCCTACTGATTCCACCTACACCAATTCTCCCACTTGTCTCGTTTCAAGTATGAACACAAAGCAGACATTTGTAAGAAAGAAGGAGGTATGCTCACCCATTTAGTTTGTCTCCTCTTACTTCCTTCATAACTTAGGGAAAAAGTGGATAATATTCACAAAAACTATCTTCAAACATGGAAAGCTATTCTGCCTGCATGTGCTTTAATCAAAAGGTGCTCTGAATCACTCTCAAAAGGATTACTTCCTCTACTCTGGGATTAAATAACCCATCCTTCTGTACCAATGACGTTACATATATACATACACACACACATATATATACACACACATAAAAATGTATATATATAAATATATATTTTTAAATGTGAAAAATATGCCCCTTTGCCTGAACCACCTTCAAAACCCTAACCCACAGTTTGTCCTTCTGGTAGCCCTTCCACTTCCTCTTTGAAGCTCACTGTGCACACCTTCTGTAAATCCTTGCCTTGATCTGTACTCTTCCAGAATTGACACAACTTTACTCCTTTCCATTCTACTGAAACTATTCCTTCCAAACCAGTCTGTCTACCAGAATCACTTGGAGCCAAGTTCACAAAAAGATGGAATCATCTCTTCTAGCATATCAGTCTCTGCTTCTATCTAACTAACCCTTCCTGAAACCACATTCTCCATAGACTTTTCTGGTCTTTTGTTTACTATTGCCACATATGCAGGTTTTTCTTATCTTACCAGTCATCCCTGCAACTATCTCCTGCTGCAAAACAGACCAACTTGCAGCTCTACACCATTCAACATGTACATCCCGTATCCCCAACATCTGCTCAAGTAGACAGAATTCTAGCAAGTGGTACCAACTCACTGTTGGTACCTCACATGCTCATCAGAATCTACCTTTTCTCTGCATTCACAGTTGCAGCTGCATATCTTCAGGTTTGAGCTCTAGCTAAGCACAGGTTTTTTTCCAACCATCTCCCTTTCACTCCTTTCTTGAAAGCTGTTTAGCTTCACAAATTTGTAACCATACACTTAGTCTCACCTTTGACTTAGAAATTAGAGCTAGATGAGAGAGCTGCCTAAAGACGTTTTGGTTTTCTTTTTGGACAAGATCCAAGATGCAGCTTTTTCTAACCACCCACACATGAATCCTTGCAATATAAGGGAGGTCTGGCCTGCAACTCAAGTTTGACTTTGGAACACAATTTTCCCCTCTTCAGAATGTCCGAGAATATCTTCTCCAGGAAATTACTGTTTCGTTTAGACACTACCCTCCTCTGTATTGCTGCTTCAAGGTCCTCCATTTCCCCATCAGTCCAGAGTGCATGGAGTGTGTGTGTGGGTCAGGGGCTGAAGCATCAAGTGGAAACCAAGTTTGGTTAACACGATCTATTCATTCAAATTTTACACACCTTCTCCCAGGTCTTCAATTCTGACTAGGACAAACTACAAATGCACATCAGTAATGCTTTCTTATTTTTTCCTCAAAACTTAGTGGCACTAACTAAGAATCTGACCACTGTTTGAGGACTGGTATATTTTGAGAATACCAGTTGTCACGCTGACAAATATCTTCTTCCTCTGCTACCTATTTTAAACTTAGTTTACAAGTCTGGGGCCTTTGTATTCTAAGAGCACCTACCATGACAGAATCCTAGCACGTAATTAAGGTTACTGCATATTTTATAAAAGCAAAATATAAGTAATAACCCAGGATGTTGCCACACAATAGAGTTCCTATTGCCAGTGTCTATTAATTTAGACTTGGGGTTAGCTCGTTTATGTTAAAAGTGAGGACAGAGTCTTGTGCTTACTAGATCTCATTTTATTTAATTTAAAAGAACTAGGCAATTTTCCCTCCCTCAGCACATAATGCAGATCATGGCTGAGGAGGATCTAAAGTAATGCTACAGCTGCTTAGCTCTTTCCTTGCACTAAGTTCTGCATTCATTTCTGCTCTAGTCTGTATTTCTATTTTATAATGAAACATACAGCCTAGTTATTTATAGGCTTTCTAGGGATTAACTACACACTCATAAGAATAAACCCTCGAGAGGTTAACCTCATCCTCTTAAGCTTCACACTCTACAATCCCAGAGATAGCTGGCAACCACAGCCAACAGAGAAAAAAAATAATCCCACATCTTGCTAATCCTTTAGCCAATCACCTCATGCAACAGTGGAGAGGCCTCTCAGAGGCCTACAACTCAATCTGTCTCAAGAGTACCGTCAGTCCAAAAGATACGTATTTCACAGAACCATCAGCAACCCACCTCAAAAGGCAAAAATAAGATATACCTGGCTACTCAGTGGTACACTGAAATTGTGCATCTAAATGCAATGCTAAGAGATTCCAGTTTTCTGCTTATATTTCCCATTCAGATATTTGCATATTCTACTCAAAACTACCTAGTTTATTAATTTGAAAATCTAACAAATTTCACATTGTTTACATGTAGACAGACCAATTTAACTGTCCCTTATACTTCCTAGCATGAACTTTGAGTACTTTCGACTTTACAGCCACATCATATCTCAAAAACAAACAAAAAGAAACACCTTTAAGTTAAACCATGATAATCTAATTCTTTCATACCATGATCTGGATTCTTCATTAACCCCAGATGTGGACACTGCCTGTAGCTGCAGCAGTGCCAGAGTTAACAGGTGCACTTGTCTTAAGTCAAAGGTTTATGTTTCATTTATTATTTATCTAGCAAAATTGCTACTTCATTCAACTTTTATATAACAAATATTAAATGGTGTCATTCAAAAAATTTAGCAAAGAGGTTGTTTAGCCACACTGCTACCCTGTAGGCTGGAAGTTAAAGCCTTCAAGAACATGTGGGAAAATTATAAGGCCAGAGGTATGTTAATAACTAAATATCATTCACAGTTTTCCTGAAGTATGAATTTTTAATCAACACAGAGGATTAGCACTGCTTACAAGCTCACTGAGTCCAACTATATTACTTTTGGGTTTTGTTTTTTTTAACGTGTCAATTCATTCATTCTCTTTTGTACATAACTAATATACAGCAGTTCCGAAGCCTGGCTTTTAACTTTGTAGGCAAATTCTCTGAAAAATCTGTCTCGTAAGACCACAAGTCCCTGTCCTCACAGTCTGTCCTCTAATAGGCTTCCACCTTTTCAACTGGAAATAGAAAAATGTATAAAATAAAAAGGTAGTTCAAAAAAGTTGTTCCCAATAATTAAAGGCTTTGTTCCCTTCCAGAATTCACATATGGCCCAGTAGCAACAGGAATTGCTCTAACTCAGGCAAGCCAACTGGGAAACTCTTGGATTGTCTTGTGTCAGGGAACTATGGCCCATACAGAGGGAAAGGAGGGAGAAGAAGAAAGTGCAACCTCAACAAAAATGCAGATTTTATCTAATCAAGTGAAACTACACCAGTGAACATCAGCTAGCAAAAGTAAACCTTCCTCCTATCCTCAAAATTTATACAATATACTTTATATACAATATACTTGATATTGTATATAAAGTATCCTCAGCAGTATGACGCCAGAGGCTACTCGATTACATCTTCTACTGTTACAGATTGTTCCAGCCTATTTGCATTCTGAAAAGAAGTTTTGTGATCTTTCATGCTCATAATAGATGTCTAAACCGTTAAATTACTATTTCTTTTCTTATCTTTAAAGATGCTGCACTTTAACAGCATGGCCCTTCCATTGTTCTTTACACTAAGTCGGGTCCCTGAACAATACTGACAGCTGCTATCAAACTGGGCCGTGCTCACTCTCAGTGCAGCTGCCGCTTGTAGGAACAGACAGGCTTCTGATGTGTCCTCCCCTCTGGGGAGAGGGCTTGACACACTGCGTGCTCAGTGAGGGGGAGCAAAGGTCCACTGAATTGTCAACCCAATTTTATGCTATTCAGATTTTCCAGGATGCACACCGTACTTTTCAAGCAAAATCAAGCATATGTCAGAGCATGAAACTTATTGTGCAGCACAAGATAATTATTGATCATGTAAGACTGTAAAAGATCTCTGTGACATACATCTAATTTTAGCATTATGTATACGCATGCAACTACATGGTCAAAGAAATTCTGTGCCCAACACGTTCAGTTCCTAAATTCTCAGTTTTGGATTTGTATGGGATCATTTAAAAGTCTTTCAGAAGACATAGGGAAGTATCTCTTCTGGTGACTTCTAGATAATTTAAAAACAAAACAGTGGAGGCTTCTATTCCTGCTTCCAAAGAGAGTTCTTAATTGCTTGTGGTACTTGTACATCTTATTGGTTTTAGAAGACCATATTGTGTAGACTTTAAAAAGAGGCACGTGACATACTTGAGATAGCAAAATTTGTTTTGGCTAAGTAGCACTATCCTAAGTCCAGCAAGAATGCTTTTAAATATATTTTAATACATACTTCCATTGCCCGCATAACAGTCTTTAAAACTAGTTCATTAAAAAGGGTTTTCCATTCCATTTTCATCCTAAAGTAGTAATTTGTTTTAAAAAATGCAAGAAAATACAGTTCTCTAATCTTTGCTAATCAAATACCACAAATGTACATGTGCTGTATTTCAAAAATCAGATCAGGTATTCATAAAGTAATTCATTACACAAGCAAAGCAGAGGAGAATGTGACAAATACAGATGTAATTGTGTGGGTTTTTAAGATGTGATTAGCAAATCAACTAAGTAACAGTCAAAATTTGATACGAAGGAAAAAACAGCACAGATTTGAAGGGGGGGTATGTTTATGCAGAGCTAATCTGTCAAGTGTAATAAAGCAGCTTGAACAAAATTTAAGCCGAAAATCCACTGAAGCTCCCCATTTCAGGGAGGAAAAGCTATTAAAAGGAAATGAAGGTCACCCTCCCAGTTTATTTCACCTAATTGACTGCCAATAGCTTACCACAGGCAAACCGACTGCAGATCTGCAATTGAGAAACTGGTGAAAGGAGAGTTTTCAAGCTGAGGCTCATTCTTTTAATCCTCCCTCACTCCTTTTTTTTTCCATCTCCAGTTGGGATGTAATTTTAAGCACAGATGGATTAACTGGTTCCATTGTCTGTAGACGTCATTGGACTATGGCACTGTTAATCCGTACAGCAGCATGTCTAATTACCATTACAAAGTGTCTGAGGGAACTATAAAGACCAGCAGGGCATCTTCTCACAAGCAATTAACATAAATTGATAAATGAGTAATTTGAATCCGCTCAAGGCGCTCACATATGAATAAAATCAGAAAGGACGGGTTCTTGTTTCAGCTACTTCTTTCACTTAGTCTGGAAGGGCAGAAAACATGAGAAATATTCTAGACTTAGTGGCGGTGCAAATGAACTCATGCAGTGGAAGGAATGTATAGTTCAGAAAGTTCATTAATACAAAGCAAATTACTTGTGATTGACAACCAGTCACAAGCAAGTACTATTAACTTATTTCAGCATATTTAGAAGCACATACTTGGTGAAAGGCTATTAGAACACTGTGTCAGACAATTAATACTACTTCAAAAGCAAGTGAAGTTTCTTTTCATTGCTTGCTAATTTAAAATTCATGAAAGATTCACAAGAAAAGGAAAGAAAGAATGAATAGTTGTACAGTCTCCAAGAACTCCAGTGTCACAAAAAGCATGAGGCAAAGGTAGCTAGATCAACTGACAGACCATACCTACAAATAAACAAGGCAACTCTCCTAATCATGATAATTCTTGCAGGAAAAGTTTTGTTACACACCGCATTGCTGCACAAAATGATGTTCTGACAAAGTAAACTATTAGCTTTATCCCTGCTAAAATCTGTATAAAGCAAAGCAAACATTTCAGCAACATTGGGCATCAAAACAGTGTAAGATATCAAAACATTAAGCTTATTTTTTAAATAGCAAAGCAGTAAGATATGAAAGCAAGTTATACACACTGTAGGAGGTAGACCTGGAAGGCCACGTACCCCGATGATGGCATTCAGTTCAGCCATGGTCACTTGTTTGGCACGTTCTACAGCTTGGGCCACTTGCTGCTGATGCTGTTAAAAGAAGAAAGGGTATGGGGAGGAATTCATATTACAGTATTGACTGCACCAAATCAAACAAGGATCACAAACACCTGAATAACCCATTTGTCTACAGAAGCCCAGGCTGCCTATTGCAAGACATCTTATGCAGGTAAAAGGTAACAGTGCCCTATTTCTCACCTGTTCAAAAGCAAACAAGAGCCTTGGCAGCAGCCAGCTCACCTCTTCCCCCATGCCACTTCCATACTAATTTTCTGGCAAATGAATAATTAGTTTCTAATTGAGCTGACAAGACGCTAATGTCAACTTCACACTACTGTCAATTTTACCATTTATATACTGTGCCCACACAGCAAAACCTACTGAAATTTCAAACTGAGAAAAGTGCTTCACTGAACTCAGCAAGAATTACAAATACTCTTTGTAAACTGTGGAGTTTTAAAAGACATATCTAAAATCTCAGGCTTCAAAATGTAACAGCAGCTACCTACAATATGCTACAATCATAGTTATTCAGACCAGATGCAGGTTTGTAACTCTAGTGTTTTGCATCCAAGTTAACAACTCACCTTTTACACTAAAATTTGATATAACTTATGTAGGCAAGGTAAGCATGCTTATTTCAGAGTCACATTTGATAACTGAATATCGGATAAGCAATCACCAAGATTAGAAATGAAAGCATTTTGTTGCATTGGTAATATTTTACAGACTCCCACTCTCCCCAGGCAATGAATGAAGCTAAGCCATTGTCACTAGTTTGAACTCAGATTTGTTAGACCAAATTAGCAGGGGGTTTGCACACTTCAGCTATAACAGATGTTCCTTACACTTGTGCATTGTGATAAAATTAACATCTTAAAACTAGCTAATTTGCAAACAGAAAAGCAACATAATTGCACTTTAACAGCTGAACAGTTTTACTTACTTCCTGAGACAAAAATGGGATGACTTGTGCACAAATTGTATTCAATCTCTTGGCGATTTCTGTCTATAGAGGAAAAGTATTTTGATTAAAACTGTGTTTTAGATTTGTTGCCATATATTAAATACTGTACAGAATTACAGTTCACATGGTGAAGAAAGTAACAGAAAATCCATGTCTTCATACTACTGCAAGTATAGATAGTTAATATATAAGCCCAGACGAGGACAGAGATTTAGTTAGCTTCTCTAGGACATCTGCCATGTCTAGAGCACCTAATCTGTGTACACATTTAAGCACAAATCTGGTCCTTGTACATAGCTCATTAACAAGTAGAGCATTTCTGAAATCCATTAAGTCCAAGATAAAGCCTTTTAAAAGGTAGATTTATTATTAACCAAATTATCAAGCAGCATAACATGAAGGTGACAAGCATGGAAGAAAAATGTTTCTTTCATGATCAATTTTATCTGCCTATTAGAAGGTAAAATTAGTTTTGCTAACAGAAACACACCTTAAGGAGTACAAAAGAAATACCAAAACAGAAGCGAAGCAGCATGGAGACAAAAGGCAGAAACATCTGAAACATCCATATTGAGAGAGAATTAATATAATGCAGACAAGAAAGAATCAGATCAGAAATGAGATAGTCAATAACAGCAAATTAGTGAAACCGTAACAGAAGAACAATACGGCTAGAAATCAGCCAAGAACAGAACAATCCTTCACTGAAAGCAACAAAGACAGCAGGGCGAAGTGTCTGAGTTCCACTTTGACAGGTTCTTGTATCTCCCTCTTTTATATTTCCAACTTTTGGCATGTCAGCGTGAACACAGGATTTCTGGTGGGGTACAGGCATCTTTTTCTCTCATTCAGTCTTAACCCTGCTTACAGCTTTTCAGACTATACATCTGCCCACTATTCAGAACCATCATAATTAACCCTCAAGGTACTTGGCACAACTACAGTTTTCCTTAAAAACACCTCCTGCAGTCACAGTAGCATAGTTGCACAAAACCAAAATTAGCATCCAGATGTGAACACAGCCTACATACAAGACAGTCTTAACAGCTCTGTCATGTCATATCATTAATCCATGTAGATATTTCTCGGGGTTTTTATTTTGTTTTGAGACGGAAGACAAAGATCCCTGCTGAGAATCATTAGGCCTTCCATGAAGTGTCATGCATAAACCTGAGCAAAGATAAACTCTTTGAAAGAAGTCAGATGAAAACATTTCTAACTCATCTGCCGAGCCTTTCCCTGAGCCTCCCATCATCCTGAGTGTTTCAGGAAGACACTGCAGTGTGATGATCCTTATACATCAGTCAAGCAGTAATTAGGATACAAAATCCACCCTCTGCTTTTACATCTCAGCAGACAGGTGATGTGGGATCTAAATACGACTAGCAAGCTTTAACAACTCTTTCCCCACTTCTGACAGACACAGGGGAAATAACTGATAGCACTGAGGCTTGTAAAACACCACGTCTCTCTGACATAAGCTGAAGTCCTACACCTAACCAAACTCGGTCATTTGACACACCCACTCTAAAGTTCTGTGGAAAGAAGAGTCTCCAAAGCAGTTCTGGGGTGGTTTCTTCCTAGGACAAAAGGTTCCCCTTAAATAAGGGCAATGAAATGATAGTAGCTTTACAACAAAGCTTTCTTCTCCTGAAACAAGGGGAACAGATACCTATTCTCAGTAGCAGCAGCTACCATTTCACACAGTACCATAGCAGTCTGTTACTGCTGTGTTCAGGCTGCAACCATAAAATATCCACCATTCTGTGTGTGCCCTTTAGGACTGCATCCATACCAGCAAATGCGATACAAAGAAGTTACCAGCTTAACTACTATCCGTTATCAGACTTAACTATTACCAAATCTGTTGGTACTTTCAGTGTCTTAACAAGGAAAAAAACCCACACAATTGTGAGAATTTATGTACTACAGGGCATTTTTTCCACATGCCTAGTATGTCTCTCCAGAAAGCAAGGTATGTCAGCTATGGAAAGAAAGTCTATTACACAGCGATCTGGTTGGCTGGTGTTTAGCCAAGATGTTTAGGGTCCAAGAAGTTCATTGTTCTAGACCAATAGGATTAGCTTTGTTGTCGGGACAGAAGCCAGGATGAATCATAGCAGGTAATAATAGGGGAAAGTAAAAGTAAAGTAAGAGCTCATTTGGTTTCTACTGAAAAGTTCTTTGACCTGTATGACCAACATAAGAGTCTCCCTGTTTTGTAGAACTGAGGTAAGGACCTGATTGTAGCTGCAAGAAAAAAAGTCTATTTTCAGTAGTCACAGAATCACACAATCCAAGTTGTCCACATTACTGGGTTTTCCTGAACAGGTCCCAAATATTTTGACCTTCACTGTAACAACATAGCATACAGGATGACACACAATAAGACATGAGAATGTAACATCATTCAATAATTACCAGTCCCAATGCAGGTCAGTTAGATTTTTAAATTTTTTATTTCTTTTCTAAAAAATTGTAGGCAAAATCAACTTTCTCGCTCTCCCAGTCAACCTTACTTTAAAGTGATTATCTCAGTACTATCAAACCTGAAAAAATGTATCCAAGTTTGTCTTTACCAATGCAGGGCATCGCTGAAGATTATATATGAACAGAATCCTTAACATTCATCCACAGTGCTAGGTAGATTTAAATGTACGTGCCATAAATAAGTTTGTTTTGAGATTTCTTGCTGCTGTTACAAGTGCCAGTTTAGAGACATTTACACTGAAAGGAAACTGAAAAGACTATTCTGTACTTCATAACAAAAGTCTGCTTACATTTAAAAGGCAGTTTGCCTGCTGCGCTATTTCCCATGCACAATTAAAGTACTTATTTATCCACTATGAGTTGTCATACATCTCCTGTTTGCTCCCCTCCACTGTTTAGTAAAAACTATTATTATTCACAAACATTAAGTATTTTTGTTCGCTAGTGAGTTCTGAAAGCTAGGTTTTAATGCACAATTCACCTAATCTTGCCCATCAGGAATTGCAAGACGTTTTCAGAATACGAAGGAACTTTCATTACTTTAAATACAAATTTAGCTGTTCAAAAGGCAATCTATGTTCACTTTTCTAGGGGAAATATATGCACATGTGTGTATATATATTCATTCTTGAAAGTAAACACCCTTTCTGAAGGAGTCTAGTCATTAATCAAGACCAGACATCAGTAATTGGTGGCATTAGAGTAAGGTATATAATCCAGATTCAGGGCTCATGCATTGAAAGCCTCTAAAAAGAGGTACTTATCAGTTACTTCTGGAGGCCTCCCAATGTAACATAGCTATTACCTAACTGCTGATCCTGAGACATGTAGGGCAGTCAGAAGAATGAGTAAACAAAGAAAATTTTGCAGAAAGCTGCTCAAGCATAGACAAACATGACTAATTGCCCATGTTCTTTGGCTCCTTGGTAAAGCAGACTGTAGAAGCCTGCATCTCTCATGAAAGCCCTCCTAGCTCTATGGCAGCTCTTAGCAAAGCATCTGAAGTGCCCTTAATTGTTTGTGTTCTTAATGCAGAGACTCTTGAATACATTCATTTTTAATAGAGGACTTGAGTGTGGGGCCCATCAAAGAATGACAAAACTACATCATTCACTGGTTCTTGCTGTTGTAATGATTGTCTTTTGATTTATTTGCAAATGACGAGCTTGTCAGACCCCTGACTGAAGTGGTACCCTCCTTTCTAAAGTACCATTAAAAATTAACATGAAGGAATTCAGCTGCATTTTGCAAAAATTAAGTTGAGCGGGCGGATTTTTTTCTTCACTCATATAATTTTTGCCTCAATTCCATCTAATTAAGGACTTAAATGTTTTGACCTAAGCATTGCCAAACTCAAGTGTTTGCACTTAAGTTTGTCTCTTGCTAAAGTGAATTCGTAACATAATGACAAAGAACAAAGCACCCAGGCTAGTTACTAAATATAATACTCATTTAGATAAGTTATATTACTAAGCAGTTAAGAAAGAACTTGTATATACAATTGTAGTTTTTTCCTTCTGCAATGTTAGAAAGTATTGAAGTGTTTTCTTCTACAGTAGTCCATTCCAGATCATTTTGCGTTTTAACAGCCTGTACTTTCCAAAGAACCATATAAGATATCATACTTAAATCAACATGATTTCTTAAACAACTACAGATTTTTGCACTGGAATGAAAAGATAGTATAATAAAAGTATCCAAACTCTAACTGTATTGCTCACCACACTTAACACACCTGTGTATTTTATCACTAATGCTGGAAGCCCTAGTCTATTGCAGCCACCGCTCTCACTTGTGAGTAAAGAATGCAACCTTCCTCCGAGAAGAATTAGTTCAGCACCTTTCAGCTTCAGAGGTTTCAACAATAATAATTCTGGTTTTGCTCCCATCAGTGTCTACCACCAATGTCCCAGTAGTGACTTTAGCTATAGCATCCATGGTGATCTAAAGCAAAAAAATAGATCTTAACAGGTTATTTTTAACAATCAGTTACATTGTGACAATGGCTCTATTAGTGCTCAGACTCCACACAGCTGTCTAGACCTACCTTTACAAAACAATGCTCAGCTAAAAATGTGCTTAGTATGTCAAGCTTGTTATTCTTTCTTGCAATCTGTACTTCCCATATCACAAAATTTGAAAGCATTCTATCACCACTTCCTAAGGACAGGCTTATGTATTCTCATTTGTTACATTTTTATTTACTTCAATTGTTTCAACACAATTTTGAGAATTACATTTGTCATTACATTGGGACGAATACAGCCCAAATCCAAGAAAACCTAAAGTTCTCATGATACCAAAAAATGCATGTCCTAATCCATTCCTTTAAAGAAAAAGATCAGATAATCAGACATTAATGCACAGAAAGGAATATACTGTCAAATCACATTCATAAAAGCTTTAGAGGGTAATTCTTAAATACCCTGCTTCCACTTCCACTTTCAACATGCAGAAAGCCAAGTACAACATTGAACTCCTTCTGGAAGAACAAAATGGACTTCCTGCCATTTACAGCATGTAACACAGTAATCCACTAGGGAGTAAAGGTCAATGTTGCACTTTTGGTCATTACTGAATCATTTGAGATTATCTGTGGTGGGGATGAGAAGAAAATCGAAGGCTATGAGAATGCTGCAAATGGCTTGACCTCAGACCAATTTTCATCTCCATCTGTCTAACAGACATGTGGATAAAAGCCATCTTTATGGGACATGCTTGACCATTTTTTTTTTAATCCCTGTTGCAAGCCAGAAGTCAGTGAAATACTGCATTTCAAAAGTCCTTGAGTAAGAAACTGCATCTGTATATTTTAATCTTGAGCTAAGGTTTAGTCCCCATTTAGTATTTTCATTTTTTTCCATCAGAATCATTGAAACAGGTAGTACACTTAAACGACATAGCCTTTATTCTTTTTGTGATTGAGATCTTCAAAGACAACAAAAAGCACACATATTATTCACAGAGCAATTACAAAAAGAGAAACATTCCACTGTGCTTAGCTCTCTGCATGCTTTGTTAGAACTTTGCTACAGAAAGACTCAAGCACTTCCAAAAATTTGTGAGGGGATGTTGGAGGTATAATCAAATCTCAAAACTTAAATATTCAAAAGCCTCAAATGATTAAGGCTAGCATTCTGTGAACTTTGCTGTTCATGAGAGTTATTGAATCTATGTTGAGCACCGAGATATGCATATATTATTAATGCCCTTTTATTTAAAACTAATACACTACAATCTGTTTTGGCAATGGCTGCAAAAGGAAAAAAAATAAAGGCAACATGCCATTTAAAAGTTTAAGCCCCCATAGTATATCAATGTCAAACAACAGCATGTCAAGCTAAGATTCAATTCAGGTAAGTGCCACTGCCAAATTTTCTTGTTCCCAGACGTGCTTTAAGATTATTTTATTGCTTAAAATTTAATTTGTTCCAACCCGCGTCTCCATGACAACGTTGGCTAACCCTGCAAATCATTTGGGTAATTGGATATCTTATCTTTCTATTGCTCTCAAATCGAATGATTCTGCTAGAACTGCAGCAGCCAATCAAATTTACAGGCCTCCTGAGAAATAGACTCGCACAAGTAGCCACATCCATCTCCCCTTTACCGGTGTATTAACCACCCTGTGACAAACTGTGGAAGTTGGCCTTCAAACTCTATTTCAAATTATAAACACTGTCATTACTAATATTCTCACCAATAGGAGGGGGTGGGAAGGTTTATTCTCAACAGATACTTGAAATTCAATCTGACAAGCAGCAACGGGTAGCATTTATTTCAGCGACAGGAACAATCTCTGTATTTTGGGCGTAAGCTGTCAGTTTAACATGACATATCATTAACAAATACAGCTTTCCCTCTGCCCCACATTTGTACTACTCATTTAAATTGCGAGATCAGCCACCCACAAGAGGATGATATTAAAACCCCCAGAAGACTGGCATGAAAAATCTTTAGCTATGAAAAAACCCAAAACATCACCATATTGCAAGTAGGAGTGGGAGAAGAAAGAAGTAACAGAAATATTAGAAGAATAAAACCTCAAAATGATAAAGCTACAGAATGCTAGATAGTTTGCACAGTCATATTAGTAGTTTTTAAATCCAGTACCTAAACTACATTTACCTGAATCCTCTTAGATGTCAGTTTAAATTACAAAAAGGTCATGTTAATTTAAACATAAGCTACATATGATGCACAAGTCAACAGCTACACTTGCCAAACATCTACTACAGGTTTGGACTTCGTTCAACTGTAAAGTGAAGTGACTGGATATATTTCAGATGTCTAATTTCAATGCTTTCTATAATAATAGAAAGAGGCTGCTGTGTAGCTCAATGAACCACTGTGCACAACTGCCCTTCCCATTCGCAGCTGTAAATCCTGCTGAACCCAAGCCAACTGGCAACAAAGCAGCTGTTGTCAGGATGTTAAAGTGCTCCTTTCACACATCTTCACTGTCTCAAGACTCTTCTTAAACTTAACAGGACAGTTATCACATTTCTCCTTTAATCCAACTTTAGCCCATCTTGCTTAAGCACTCACAACTACAAAAGGTGCATTTATCCAAATTTTAGTTCCACAGTTTAGTTTCAATGCTGAAGCTAACCTTCAATAAACAAAAGAATTTAAATCTCAAAGTGAGCACCCACCTTCATCTTGTTTTCAAGTTGTTTTCCAGCACAGACAGTTTCCACTTTTAGATTCCATGAGATGCTGAGTTAAGTCAGAGGCTGACTCAAATCCAGAAGAGGTGGTCTTGCTACTTTTGCTTTCAGACACACACATTCTTCAAACTACACTGGAGACATTTGGATTTGTCCAACATCTCAACAAACTAGTCAAGCAGAAAACGCTGCTACAGGAGGAGTGAAAGGGGCAGCTTAGTAGGCCACCACATCAGTGAGTGAAATGTAAGCTATTGGATGAGCTCCCATCTTCCCACAGGACTACACTCATGTGCTCTTACAGTGCTCTAGAAGCATGGTCTCCAAAATTATACAGCATGCTTTGCATTATTACCCTTAAGGGTAGTCAGGGGAGGTTTAGCCTGGATATTAGGAAAAATTTCATTACTGAAGGAGTGGTCAGGCATTGGAACAGGCTGCCCAGAGAGGTGGTGGAGTCACCATCCCTGGACGTGTTCAGAAACAGCATAGATGTGGCACTTCAGGGCATGGTTTAGGAGGAAGCATGGTGGTGTTGGGTTGATGGGTGGACTTGATGGTCCTGGAGGTCTTTTCCAAGTTTAAGGATCCTACGACATTAAGAACTTGATTTACTCTGGACAACTGTGCAACACTACACTATACAAAAACAAGGAGGAGCAAAAAGGAAGAGAAAAAGAAAGGAGGCATACAAAAGAAGTATCTGTAACTGCTACATCAGAAAAGAGCCCTTTTAGCTTTTCATTTAGTTTAGGACATTAGTTTAAAACTACTTCCTAATTTGCTCTCACTCCCACAAGCCACATCCAACTTTCTGTATACATTCTTGCAGCACTTGCCACAGAGCCACTTTGTTGGGATGGCAGGAGAAAGTCCAAGCTCCTGCATAGCTGGAGAAGTGCCTAGAACCACACAGCTTCTAAAACTTAGACCATAAAGTTCCTCAAACCAAGCATATGTGTTTATAGTATGCAAGTCAATAACAAAACTCCCAGTCAGGATCAGCCCTTATCAACTTTCAAGTAAGACTGTAATAGCAGTAGAATCTGGACTTGATTAGAACAATAAGCTTGCCGTATGACAACAAACAAGACACATCAAGACAAGGGAGTGAAATATGGGGGGAAAATTTTGATATGCTACATTGACCAGGAATTTAGAGATAATTACCAAATTAAACTTACCAAGTCAGTCACATGCACTTTTGTATCTTAAATATAATTTCACCATTTTACAATACTTAGTAAATTCATAGCTCAGTTTCAAAAATCTCGCGTCAGAGAAACAATTTAAGGCCTTAAAAAGGTGTTCATATCAATGCTTTAGGTGCCATCAGGTGACTTACTAATGAATAACAAGCTCGACAACTCTTCTATTAGCAACTAGCAGAATTATCCATCATACAGGATTTGGAGGGAAGGTGAAAATAATGGAGACTTTCATTACCTGGGAAAAAGGTTTGGAAGTCTTTCAGCAAGACCTTAGGAACACATCAATAAGTTTTTTCCCCATTTTATTTTTATATATATATTCTGTTGCTCACAGAATAGAAAAAAAAACATCTAGATTACATTCTAATAGAGAAGAACTGATTGCAACTATCAAACAGAAACTGATCTGATTGAGAATGATACACATTGCAGATTTTATAATCATAGGGACAGGAAGGAAGACTGAAAAACCCAGTAAGGCTTCAGGAAAACAAATGCCAACTGGTAAGATCAGCTTTATATGACCTTTTACTGAGGGAGGAAATAAAGTGGCATTATGGAGAGCTGACTTTTTCTTTATGAAACAATATTAAGGACATGGACGACAGTTAACACACCTGAGAATGGAAGGAGGGACAGATAGAAAAGGGGAGGGAAGGAACTGTGCCAAGAGACCAAATCCCAAATTCTTAACTGACTTCATGCAAACAGGAAAGTGTACAGGAAGTGGAAACTAGGTCAGGTGAGGCAGTATGAACATATACAGCACAAGTACATATTCTTGTAACAATGTGCCACTAGTAAGCAACAGCTAAAGTAAAGGTAGTGCTACAGGCTGGAATAGTCAGAGGACACCAGAAAAAATGGTTCCACCCCCTCAATTACAAAGGGAAAGATATGGTCAACGGACACTAAGGCGGCCAAAAAGTCTACACTTTTTTGCATCTGTTGTAACTATACAAGAATCATTAGCAACCACATAATTAACATAAATTACTAGTTATGTAAGGTCAACACTGCAGCATAAACCAGGAAAGGAACAGAACAGAGCATTTGAAGTAAAACGTCTTCAAATTGACTAGGTCTGATAAAATAAAAGAGCATATTAGTGAAGACTGAGCAGCTAGTGGACACCTTGCAGAACCTCTGCAAACATCAAGTGGATAGGAAACTATGAAAGGACAGTGCCTAACAGAAAACAGCAAATGAAAGAGCAAAGACACTCAAGCCTAGTTATTATTCCTTAGGCTTGGGGCATTAAAAAGGCTATAGTTTATAAGCATCTAGGTGAAACATGAATATAAATCACAATTCAGAAGTATTTTTTCAGCAGTAAACAACATCAGAATTATGCAGTGTCCAAAAAGGTAAAGTCATTATGGCTAGGAGAGGCAGATGTTAACATCCTCACTAAGAATTTGACACTCATAGCACTCTTAGGAGCAACACAAACAGCACAGCCCAGATAATATTTCACGAGAACAAGTACAAAACTGCTTGATGATTAAACCATGTATGAATACATCCTTCCCTTCTGCAAATTAAGAAGGTCTGCATGCATGATAGGCCCAGTATTTTTCAGTATTTCCCACTAACAAGCATGAAGATCTCTTCATTTGCCCTAATCCTTAATTTGCAGAGACCTTCAAACTGAGAAAGAGTATGCCAGATAGCTTCAGAACTCACTTTGCAGTGAATGGAAAAATGGACTACAAAGGAAGAAGAAGGGTAGGGATAAATAGGGGTAAAGGACCATAGCATGCCTAGACAGGAACATAAAGGACAAGGAAATAATGGGCCAGGAAGGAATCTCTCGGTCACAGCAGATCAGAAGTTGAACATAAGTCAATGGCATGCTGTTGCAAAAAAGGCTGCACCACAGTAAGCCGTACGCTAAGTAAACCTTCTGTGCTACTCAGCATGGCATTTCCTCCCCTGGAGTACTGCACTTATTTTGGCCACTGTACTTCAGCAGAGCAACAACATTCAGAGAACGAACATGACTGTAGAGGTATACAAAATGGTTCTGGAAGGCAGAGGAATGAGAAAATGCATAGTAAAGAGCTGAAGCTGCAACAGAAAAGACTGAAGTTGCAACTGAGGAAGTACGTCAGCAGCAAGGACATAAAAAACACTCTGCTACCTCGAGAACTTGTGAGTCGCCACTATTGTTAAATCTTTGCTAACATAACAATCACCCTATCAGGAATGACACTGGTAGAGGCAATCCTACTAGGACACAGGGAGACACTAGGTCCTTTCTGGTGCTGCGATTCTACAGTTTATATTTCAGTTTAAAGAAACAACCTAAGAAGTTCCCATAGGTCCTGTTAATTAAAGATTTTGTTTGCTTAACTAGCAATTTATGTCCATCATTTGAGGCCACGGTCTGCAAAGTAACAGCTGGAAGCCTTATAACCAGTTACAAAAAAATAGGAATTCAGAATGACCTTACACCCAAATTCACACAAGAACAGCAGCGATAAATGTTTCAGCTTTTTTTAACAAAAAAAAAAACCAAACTTTTTTGTAAATGGAAACTGTTGTGGCAACACCACAAAAGAATGATCTTTCTATTAGTTATTTTTCCCAAGAAATTATTGGTTTGCCATCCTCTCCCCCCAGGGTTTTAATTCAAACTTCTACATTTAAAAAAGTTGAGCTCATCACACCATGAAGCACAGACCACAGCAATTTGGGAGTTTCAGAACACTTTGAAACAATTTCATTAATAGGCAGATTTCCACAGATCATAAAAACCACCCAGTTTCAGATGTCCTTCCCTTTTCTTGACCTAAAAAAAGCAGGTTTCCTCACAGACTTAATACCTAATCAAAATGCAGCTGAACAGGCATACCCATTCTTTCTCCCCTTCACCAAAACTGAAAGCTATCCTTTTTTTTTTTGGTTTTGCTTGCTAATCCATAGAAGCCTTTAAAATGGCACAAATAGAGGCAGCAGCATTTTGTTCTCTAAATCAATTTTATCCTCAGCCATCAACTAGATGTTCCAGCACAGAGAAAGAACAGTCCTTCCCTTCTAATTCAAAAATCCATACTACCATTGCCCTTGCAAACTGCTAAACAAGCAGTATCGGCAATTCACTTGTGTTCTGTAATATATTTACTGCAAATCCCAAGGGCTTGCCTCCTAATGCAGTTTTCTGTTGTGTCTGTTCTTGTCAATACACTGACTGGTCACCTTACAAGTAAGTTGCTTTGACCAACTGTTTACACAAACATCAAAAAGCTTCAAGAGGAATAAAAAAAAAAGACTGAACAGAAAAAAAAGAACATCCATGCTGCTAGGGGAGGGAGACAAAACAAACAAAAAACCCAACCCTATACCAAACCACAAATTAACCTCAGTTTTCTGTTTTGTTATCATGTAGCCAAAAAGGCTAGTTAGCTTTTCAGATCACCTGAGCAGTACAAGGTATTTCCAGGTAAGCAGCCCTGACACAAAGTTTACCCAATACCCCTCGAAAAACTTTAATTTGCAATCTAATCATCTGTGCTAATTTGTCCACATATCTGAAGAACTGAAAGAAAAGGTGAGAGCAACTCAGTCAATCCCCAATTACAGATTAGAGCAGTCTTAAATACTAGTTAGTCTTAAACACTAGTTATCATTAGCCACAGAAGACTATCATTATAAACAGTTAAGTGAAACCTTCCAGATTCATTTCCTGAACTGCCTTCCCCATGCTAGAAAGCATTTTATAACAACTAGGCTTGCTAACAACTAAAATAACCCTCAACACTTACAAGCCTAAAATACTACTACCCTAGGAAATAATGCTGTAAACCTTTTCCTATTCCAATTTTGCTTAAGCATACTACAATTGTAGTTCCAATCAAGAGAAGTCTACATTGCATCCACTCGTTTACATGAAGCAACAGGGTAGGCTGCTGTACTTTTCAAAGTACCAAAAAAGTGCATCACTATGCCTTCTTTTAAAAGAGACAACCTCATGAAGAAATAACTTGGTTTTAAACATATTCAGATTTCAACTATATTTCAGTTAAGAACAAACTCAATTTCAGCAAGCTCTAATCTACTCTTCAATCATCTCCAGCACTATGCCACAAAGCAGTCACTGGTGGAGTTTCACAGGGGCCTTTACTGCAATTTTTTATGAATATGTTCAGCATTGCAGCCTAGAAAAGACAGCAAGCAGTGAGTACGAAAGCTTGCTCCATAAAAGAATTCATTCCAAGTAAAAACAGTGGCTGAAGAACTGCAAAGACACCTTACAAGACGAAGCAGGCAATGAAAAGAATTGTATATAAATAGAATTTATGCACATTGGGAGTAGCCATCCCTAGCCTCAACGTGAAGTGATGGCTCCTGAGCTTACCGTCATCACTCATGATCAAGAACTCAAATGTGAAAGGTGACTCCAGCAGTTCAGCATTTCGTGGCAGCCAAAAGAGAAATCTGATATTGGGAACTTTTAGTAAAGAAAAAAGAAAAAAGAAAACATCCAGAAAACAGAATTATGTGATAATATAAATATCTGGTTCACCTGCACCTTGAGAACTGCATGTAGTTCTAGTTCCCTTACTTCAACAGGCTAAGTTAAAAATGGAAAATGTTGAGGGAAAAAGCAAGGAAGATGATCAAAGCAAACTACACAACTGTGTAGGCTGGGACTGCCCGACCTGAAAAGGAGTCAACACATGCATTACAACAGAGAGATAAAATTTTGAGTGCATTGAAAAAGCAGCCAGGCATCAACCACTTGTCTATTCTGACAAGGACCATCAATAAAGATAGTAGAAACCAGGTTCAAAGCAAACAAAGGTTGGCTTTTGTCCTGCACCTAGGACAACCTCCTCCCCCAACAGCATAGCCACAGTGGAAACATACTGGAAAGCAGTTTTGCAGAAGAGGGCACAGGTGTCCTGGAGGACAAGTTGAATACACATCAGCCCCACACCCTTGTGTTGGCAAAGACTACACCTCATACTAGGATGCAACAGCATGACTGTAACCAGCTGGCTGATTAAATTAAATTTTTCCCCTATTTTTTCCCCTTGTTTGGCAAGTAGAAAGATGTTGCCAAACTGAGGCAAGTCACTATGTGACACCAGGAAGATGATCAGGGAATCAGAGCACACAACAAACATACCAGGAAGAAGTTAGATTTCTTTAGTTTCAAGTGGAGGATTAATGGGAGAGAAGATCCGATTGCTGACAAAGAGGTGATCATGGAGAAGACTAAGCCAGACTCTTCTCAGAGGGGCACGGCAGAAGAACAAAAGGCAGGCAATGGTCATCAGTGCAGAAAACCCAAGTCCCAGTTAGTGAAGGAAAAAATTCTCCACAATAAGGGTGGGTCAAACACTGGAAAGTGTTGCCCAGAGATGTCACAAGATTACTTCCATAAAATACTTATGATGGAAATTTTATACTTGCAAAAGCACAGGTTGCAAGTCCAGGTTGAACATGGGACCAGCTTGCAAGTACTTTAAAAGCCATGGCTTACGAGTAGTCATAAGGACTGATCCGTTAAACTAGCTGTTTTGACAAATACATGCTGAACAACTGGGAATTCTCCCTATCAGCTGTTGGTTTTCCCCTTTCTGAAAGGAACTACGTAAGCAACTACTATTGCTCAAATAGCTACACCCAGCGCCCAACTAAGAAGTGTGATGCATAAGATGAAAATAATAGTGTTTGACATAATTGCCATTAGATATCCCTAAATCTTACTTCAAGTGGAACGATAACCTCATTAGTTCTACTCGAAGCTGTTATCATTTTTAAGATAACAATACCATGCAGTCTTCTGATAAGTGCCAGTTAACCTAAAATTGTTTCTAAAGGCTTTTACCGTACACCAGTGGTGGCCTACTATCAAACCTAGAAGATCCTATCTTCGATTTTTTACAAGAGACAATGCAATTTTACTGCTTTACTACAAACACTTAAGTTCTGGAGCAGGGTGGAAGGAAAGGCAAGTCAAATGCTCAGCTTGATTTGGTGTAACAACTAGCAGAAGGAGGAAAAACGTTAAGCTTTTTCCCTGGAATCTGTTGTGACTTGAAGGGGTACTGCACATTCACAAAGCATCTTCCCTCTCACTCTTCCCCCTGCCTCCAAAAATACCAGGAATTTTTTCTGTCCTCTTGAACCGATCCATGAAGTATATCAACAGACATTTGGCAACCTAAGTTCCAACAATGCAATGGAAGTTTAACAACGTAGCTGATAGGAAGGCATTTCCTCTCTTCCTCCACGGTTCTGCGAAGAACCTGAAACCTGGTAGACATCTAAAATGCGAGATTATCAGGCAGTATTTAAAATACAGTGTTTATACTGTGACAAACTTTCAGATTAAGTTTTGTAAGGAGTTGACATAATACATGGTATTTGACAATATGGTTACCTAGAAGCCTCATGGAGATGTACTTCACACAGTGCCCCGAATCTGTCAGATAAATCCTTAGGAATAATGCTGACCTCAAGCTTGAATGTGGTTCAAAAGTCAAGAAAGTTAGGGTCATTACTCTAGTCTTTCCTCCCCATTCAAACTGCCAGATCTAGTTATGGTTGAAATAGCTGCACTGGTGATACAACTGTACTCATTTAGAAACCCAGTATTTGTAGAATAAGTACAGTTTTTTGAGTGAAAAATATTGTCCCAATTAACCTTACCATTTTCTCTTTTAAATAAAAACAGGCTTTGCATGTCTTATGTGGCAGTGACAACTGTAAAATGCTCCTGAAACACACACTGCACACCACCAAAACCTTAAGGATTCATGAAGTTTTTCATTCCAATAATTAAAATGCAAGTAGGAAAAAAAGAAAAAAATTAATTTATCTTTAAATCCTTTTCAACAGCACAGCCATCCTACTCAGGAGCTGTAGAGAGCTAACTAAGCTCCTTAATTCTCTTCTATTTAACCCACTCCTGAAGACTGATGTTCTAATGAGATATCAGTAGAAAATTCTGTCCTTTGCTGTAGAGCATTAGAAATGATTCCTCAAGACGGTCCAGGCTAAAACAGACATTTAACTCTTGTACTATCGGTTAACATAATGCAGTTTGGGAGTTTGTATACTTCTCTACAAGAGGCAAGGTACTGAATGACAGGTCTGCCTCCAGGCAGGTCACAGAGATCACAATAAGCCACCCAAAGAGAGGGAAACCTAGCTGTCACTGTTGGGATAGCAGAAACCCACATACTGCAGTAGTTTATATAGTCTGTCAGTTGGTTCAGCAGTGATGAATTTTTCTTTCTTTGGCTGCCTGCCACTGAACAAAAGCTAATCTTGCACCTAAACAATCCAGGCATTAAACACACAGGAAGTCTTATCTTCTGACTTATGACAGAAGATGACAGACAGAGCTGGTGAAAATAAGGAGGCACTGCCCTAAGAGCCAAGGGCAGCAACCCTTTAAGTACAGCGTGATTTTTAACACCCAAGCAACTCTACATCTTGGCATTAGCAGTTGATGCATCTGCTTTGCCAGCCATCGATGTCACAGTGGGAAAAATGTGACTTGGACAGTATAACACAAAGAAACTTAAGACCACACAAAACATCCTTATTCATTCTGTCTTCTTGACACATATGAAAATGACATCCGAATCAAGTGCGTCTATCCTAAACAAATCCTCAGGTGCTTGTTTCTGTTTCAGGTAAGCAAACTTTGGTCAGTAACTATCCACCTTAAAATAATTACCTCTGAAAAACAGTGTAAAAATCCACACACATCATCCTCTTAAGAACCGACCTTTGAAATTTTAAAAAAAAAGAATTAAAAATTTTAAAACACCAAACCAGAAACAAGACCAAAAGACCCCCAAAACACCCCACAAACTAGCCACAAATATGCTAAAAAGATTATTTCCTGACCACTGTTCAGCCAGCAGGCTGAAAATCAGCAGCTGTACCTGGATTTAAGCACACAGTTATGCAATTAAGCACTACAAAGTGCCAAAGCTAAAGTTGTGAAGGAAGCCTTACCTGGCCATTTCTGGACTCAAATGCAACATATTCAAGTGGAAAGCTCTGCAGTACAGCTGTTTGTGTATGCAAAGTTCACCTCAGTTAAGACTGTTTACAGCAACATTCAAGTGCTGACTAACTTTGTTTTAGTCAAATTGTAATAGATTACCAAATCAAATGAAGAGGGAACTGCTGAAACAACTGTATCAGTACAGGAAATCAACCCTTTCACACGCAGGCAAACTGCAACTACTTCATTTTATCGATGTGGCTCTACCTCAACAGTGATGTACGCACTGCACTGCATAAAAGAAACACCGCTGCAGTGTAATTTTTTGTTTTTCAATCAGCAGCCCAAGCGCTCTGAAGGGCTTCACACAGAGCGAGTGCAGCATCCACACAGGAGGCAGGCCTTAAAAACATTAAAGCTTGTTCAGTGGAAAGTTTCCCCATCACCGCATTTTTCAGTAACAAAGATGTTGTCAGAAATGACAATTTTTCGTGTCCCCTGATGATGCCTTGCTAGCATTTGGTTATAAGCCATAAAGCAGGAATAATTTCAGCCTGTCAGGAGTCTAGCTAATGCCCAGTTTCCCCCTAGAGAGAATTCCTGTCAAACGTAATGAGAGCTCCAAAGGCCCTCTCTACAACATAATGAGCACTTAGGCCATGCTGGTGATCAGCCAGCAAAAAGCATCAATTTGAGCCTGGCTACACCCTTGGGGCTAGACGTCACCAGTTTTAATAAGAATTATGATTACTATCTGCCAAAAGCCTCCTCAGAACTCAGCATTAGCAGTGGAAATTGAGAAGAATGTCATTGGTAGATCGCAGGAAACAAAAATACCTAAGACCACCTACATACCGAACTGTAACACCATTTGACATCCTCAGTGCAGGCATCTAAATCAGGACTCTTTTACAAGAGGTGCTACTTTTATGAGAAATTAGAATTACTTAACATGTAAAAGTATAGTATCTGAGACTCATATCCAGGGGAATATATTTATGTCTTCAAAAGCTTATTCTTTTCTTAACAGCATACACAGAACGAGTGTGCTCTACTCTCCCCAGTTACAACCAACACAGGAATAACGCTCTGTCATAAGTCTTAAAAGCTTCCGAAGCATCACTGCCTACTCGATACGTAATTATAGTTGCCATACATACAGAACATTAAACCCTTGCAATACACAGATGTTAAGGTCAAAGTGGAAACCTCAGTTCTCACACTCTTTAATCTTGTGGGTTTAACTGATTTTATCTAAAGTTAATTCGTAGTACATTTACTGAAGTCACATGTTCTCATCAAAGATCATCTGAAAACAGCATCCATTTTGCACCAAATGAGGCTCCCATACAGATGTTGCCTTCCTCACAGGTTACAGTATGCCAAAGTTGTTTAGAAGAAAAAAAAAACACAAATAAATCCAATAAAGAAATCTCTGTATCACAAAGCTGGGAAAAGAGCCACCTCACAGAAAAACTGATGTTCTTCTAAAACACAAGACGACTAATGCAACTACAGTGGAGAACCAAGTCAAACATTACTCTAGTTGTTCTGTCTACCTATTCAGTGCATTCCTTAAAACACACAAAAATGAGGTTGTATAATATTTCTTCTTTTACTGGCACTATGGATTCAAACCAGTTTACCTCTAAAAACCAAGAGAGGATACACCTACTCAGCCTTGCAGACAGAAAGTTATCATGGAATTACAATGCCACCTCATCAAATATGGTATTTTTACAGGAAAACAAAACAAAAATCAAAGAGTTCAGAGTTAGAAAAGCAAAACTCAACTCTGCAATTCACTTGCTGAATGAATGTCTTTGAATATACTGAAGATCCAAAGCCTGAACTAATCAATTGCTTCGCTGTGCCCTAGCCGGTCAGCCATGCTCTTTAATTTAATGAAACAAGAGTTTTAGATGAAATAGCACATACACATCACGAAAGAATTGTATTGTTGCACTTTGAAATGTGTCCAACTGTGCAACTTCATCTAATGATAATTTTTTTTAAGAGGCCATCGATTTCTGAAAGACTTATTGTACCAGCATCTTGATGAAAAAGTGAATGTCAGCATATCTACAGAATACTTACACCCTGCCATTAATGCTTTATTTGGCAGACAATGACTACTCAATTGAGGGTCCTCCGGGCTGAGCAATCATTTAGCTTTTCTTCTCTTATGAGGTCCTTAGTGTCTTGTTCCAGTTCAATACTCTTTTTATTCACCATTATAGTGGCCATAAGTGTGAATTTTATGGGAACTTGCAAACTCATAGTCATAACTAGAGCTTTCCAAGTCACTAATCTTTTCATACCTTTAAATGGCAAGGATTTGAGCAACTATCACTACATATGCTACACACGCATAAGACCAGTTCTACATATCAAAGGCTCTACCACCGACAAAAGGAAACCACGTAAAGTACTGAACTATACTTTTGAAGCCACAGACACAAGACTTCCTATTTTTGCCAATGTCTTTCAGGACCAACACCAAGAAAGCCTTGTCACTCAACCTAACCTATACCTCATTTGACAGCAGGTAGGCAAAGGTTTACTAACCACAGCTGCAAATTAGCCTATTGATTCAGGCACATGAACACAAACAGAACAGCTACATTTAAATGAACTAGGCAGACTACAGATTTTGTGGTTCAGAAATCAAAAATGCCTTACCTGTTTGTGCATTTCAATGTTTAATCCATACGACATTTCATAATACTGCAAATAAAGGAGCATACATTATTTTCTTATGTTGGTTTACATTGTATTAGGAGATAATTACTGAAATAAAGAAAAAACAAATATACTTACCATCACATAGTGCCTCTGCATTTCTGTCTTTTCGCTTGCCAGTTTCTCACATTCCAATTTAAGGCTACAAAATAGATCATACTTTAATGTAACTGTTATGTCAATCGTTTTGACATCTACCCACTTTATCTGTATTTTGACAGAAGCAGCTAATTAAAAGAACACTCATAAACTAACAGGCAAACAAAGACTTAATTAATACTTTAAATACAAAGGCTGAACAGGAAATTTAAGAAGTATTTCTTGGGTGCTGTATGAGACCCAGACTACCTCCAGAATGCAAACACATCTAATCTGCATGCGCTGACAAAGAGTTGCTATGAAGTGCTACAACTTTCAAGCTGTAACAGGGTTTGAGTTTCTCCAAAGTACTTCTCAGTAGTAAAAGAGAGGTATTTCTTTGGATACGACATCTAGTCGGCTACTGCCACGTAAAACCACTCACGTTTACAATTACACCTTGAGTACGTCTACAATTCTTAACCTTAAGTACGCTCTAGCTAATGTTATCTTGTCCTCAGCTTGAAAAAAATCAGTAACTTTGACTATCATTTACCAGCAAGCTTGTTTCCTATTGTTGTTTTCATAAATGAAAAAGTGTTGCATTTGGCACTTGCCTATCTCATCAATAACAAAGGCACAATTTTGACTGCTTTCACTGAGGGCTACACTCTCTTTGTTCTCTGGCAAACTGATATTTTTTTTTTTTTAGTGACACTAGTAAGCATCCTAGGGAAGAGTTAGTGTGTTAGCCAGCATTTTTCACTTACAGCTGCGATACCAAATGGTTATAGCTTACACTGCATTCCCAAAGTAATAAATGGCTTAAACGAGTTAACGATTTTAGATAAGACTAAGACTACAGTTATCATAGGTAAGAAAGCAGAAGCCTAATCAAAACCAAGCGATTTCTAACAGGGAAACCTGCAAAGCTTTTGTTCCTAGCCAGACCTTGCAGGTGCGCCTAAGAGCAAAATTAAGGAAGATTAATGCCCCTTACCGCCAATTGCCCTGTGTACACAAGAACCCATACCCTCAGTCTCTGCAGGGACCTTAGCAGCAAGCACAAATACAAGAACGTCTGAAGGACAGCACAGCAATCAGAAACGCATGTCATGGCTTCAATAGATTCATGTCAACTTTATGCCTGTACTCCAGTACTTGTGTGCTTTAACAATCCTTCTCGGCTCTTTAAGCACCGCACGTCGGCATCTTATTAATCTTTGCATTAACACCACACACAAATGAGCAAACATGAGAATTAGCCTCCTTAACGCTCTGCGCCACAGAATTAGCGCAGGTTTTCTCTCGATACGCTTAAAAAAAAAATCTTCCACATACGGATCCCTAACAAATTTTTTGTTTTTAAATGAACACAAGTGCCGAACGCCTCCAGCTTCGACACTACCGCCCTTCCGCAGGTGCCGGGGCAGGGCAGTACCCCGGCGGGAAGACCCGCGCAGGGCAGGGCTGCCTCCTCCCGAGCCGCCCCGTCCTCCGAGCACCCCCCCGCCACCGCCGGGGCCCGGGGCTCCCCGCGCCGCCCCTCACCAGAGCGGCCGGCAAAGGCCGGGTCCCGCGGCGGGACTCAGCCGCGACGCCGCACGCCACCGCCTGGACGCGGCCGCTCGGTGCAGCCCCCCCGCGCCCGGCCGGGGGCGGCGGGGCGACTACCCCCGGCCCCGCGGCGGCCCGCCGGCGCTCACCTGTGGTATTGCGCCTGGAGGAACTGGAACTCCTCCTTGATGCGGTCCAGCGACTCCGGGATGGTGAATTTGAAAGGCTGGCCCGCAGCCTGGTGCGGGGTCTGGCTCGGCGGCCGGCGCGGGAGAGAGGCACGTTCAGACAGAGCCGCGGTCGCCCCAGGGGACGGGGGATGGGACAGGACGGGAACGGGACGGGGACGGTGCTCCCCGCCGCGAATGGGCCAGAAGGATGGAGGGAGTCAGGGGGTTGGGGGGGGGGGGGGGAGGAGGAGGGGGGGAAGCAAGGAGGGAGACCCCGGCCCGCCCCGGGGCGCTGCGCACTTGTTACCCACCTTCCCGTCCCTCATCTGCGGGGGGAGGGAGAGGGGGGCGAGTCTACCCAGCCTCCGGGAGCCGCTCCGGCCCCGACCCGCCCGCTCCTGCCGCCGCCGTCTGCCCGAAAGCGGGGCGTGCCGGCTCCTCCCCGCCGACCCCCTCCGCGGGGGCACGGCCGGCCCCGGCCCGGGCGCCCCGCTCGGCCGGGAGGGGGGGATGCTGCCCGGCCGCGACCCCCCCCGCCGTCTTTCCCAAGGCATATAATAAGTTGCCCCACGAAACAAAAAAGGTCGGCGGAGGAGAGTGTTGGGGAGGGGGCGCGTCCCCTCCCCAGCCGCGCCGGCGGGCAGGATGCGCCGCTCCTCCCAGGAGGGGACAAACTTAGGAGGGCGCTCTCCCGACGCCCCCTCAGCCGGGCGGGCGTGCACCCCGGGGGTGCGCCCCTGCGGGGCGGAGGCGGCAGCTGGGGGCCGCCCGGACCGACCGACCATCCCCGCCGTGCTCCCCGCCCGGCCCCGCGCCCCCACAAAGCGGCGCCCCGAGCCGTACTTACGGGGTGCCGGCTTTGGGGGAACATGGCTCCGGCCGCGGCGGGGCTCCCTCGCTGAGCGGTTCTCGCGGCGAGCCCCCCGCCCTGTCCCGGCTTCGCACCCGGGGGACCGAGGGGGGCAGGAGCGGTGGCAGCCGCCGGCCGCCTACCCTCCGCCGCGGCGGGCAGCAGCGGAGCGAGGCGGCGCTCAGTGCCCCCGCCGCGGGGACATCCTCCGGCCGCGGCGTCCTTTGTTGCTGCTGTTGCGGGGAGGGCTGGGGGTGCCCCGGGGAGGCGGAGGGGCCGCGCTCCAGACGGTCACCACCGCGCCGCGCTCCTTCGGCGGCGTCCACAGCTCCCGGGCGCGGCGGGACGGGACAGGACCCGACGGCGCGGGGTGGTGGTGATGGGGTTGCGGGTCGGAGGGGGGTGTGAGCCGCGGCTGCCCCGCTGCGGGAGCGAATAATCCCCCTCTCGGGCTCGCAAGTTGCCGATGCAGTCGTAAGGCCGGAAACCCCGGGCGGAGGCGACTCCTCTCCCCACTTCTGCCTTTTACCAGGAGGGGAAAATCCAGCCGGAGGAAGCGGGACGCGGTGTCAGCGGCGGGACGGTCGCAAGCCGGGGGGGCGAGAGAAAGTCTCCAGGGAGGGCCGCGCTGTTCCCGGGCGTCGGCAGAGGGGCCAGGTCATCGGCAAGACATGGAGCGATGAAAAAGAGAGGAAGGCGGGAGGAGGAGGAAGAAGGGGGTGGGGGGGGACTCCGCACAGCCGGCCCCGGTCGGAGCAGCTCCAGTAGCACATGCACGAAACGCAGGAGGGCAGAGGAGGGGTAACCACACACGCAGCAGAGACTCTTCCGTTAGTTGCAAAGAGGTCCCTACGACAAAAGAAAATCAAATCTCCTCAAAAAGCCCGCTGGCCCGACCGGCCAAGCTGCCCGCCCCGTCGAGGGGGGAGGAAGGAGGAAAATAAAAATATATATAAGGGTCCGTATCGGGGCTAAATCAGACGCGAAGCTCCTTCGTGCAACGGCACCACTGCAGCCTCCTCCGGGCGGGCGTGCGGGCATCGGGGAGCTGCGCCTCTCACCAGAGCTCCCCGAGCGCGGTACATCGCAGCGGCATCATCATCACCAACAGCAGCAGCATCCTCCTCCTCCCCCTCCGCCGCCCTGCCCCACCGCTCCTCGCCGACCCGGGATAAAGTTCTCCCCGGCTGGGAAGAAGAAAAAAAAAAAAAAAAAAAAAAAAAAGAAAACAAACCCAAACCCAAAATGCCCCCAAAACCCGGACCACGAGCGGCCGGAAACGCCACCGGCCTCCTGTCCCCTTCCCCTCCGCGCCGGCCGGGGGCACAGGGGGAGCCGGGGCGGCGGGACGGGTGCGGGGCCGGGGCCGATCGCTGCGCTCCGCTCCGCGCCGCGCGCGCTCTCCCGCGCCGCTTACATTAGCACGCGGTTTCACACTCCGCCAGCTAACCAGCCGCCCGGCCCCGCCCACGCCGCCGCCAGGAGGGGGGGGGGGGGGCAGCCGCCGCCACCGCCCAATCCCCGACCCCGGCACCAACGTGGGTCCGTGATGCGGGCCGGCTCCGCGGGCCAATGGGGAGAGCCGGAACGCGGCCGCCTCTCAGCCTTTCGCTGGGAACCGTTTCTGGCGGAGCGGCAGGAGCGGTGCGAGCTGGCCAATAGGAGCGCGCGGAGCGCTCGGAGCGGCGAGGAGGCGGGGAAGGTCGGTGGGAAGGAGAGTAGAGAGGCTGAGCTGTCAGTCAAAGTAACGTGGGGCAGGCGTGCGGGCGCGGAGGGGCGGGGCGGGGCTGCCGGCGGGGCGGGCGCGCGGCGGCGGCTCGCGGCCGGCGCGGCGCGGCTCTGTGCGGTGCGGAGCGGTGCGGGGCTTTGCGGTGGCCTGCGGTACTCTGCGCCTGCAGCCCGCCGGAGGGTTCTCCTCAGAGGGGCTGCGCGGAGAGGGGCGGCGCGCCCGGCAGCTTCCCCCGTGCGTTGCGCGCATACGCTGGCGGGTGGAGGGGGGTTGGCGGGGCACACGCACGCACACACACGCACGCATTCACCGTGCGCGGACCTGCGTCCGCCATCTCTTGCGGTCGACTACGGGCGCGCGCAACGCGGCTGCGGCGGCGTGAAGGAGCCGGCCCCGCACCCACGGCACTGCCCACACGGAGCCTGGCCCAGAGCGCTCAGGGCGGAGGCTAAACTTCCCTGACCCCAGGCTTTGCTTTGTAACCCGGTCTTATTTCTGTAGCGATGCCGGTGCGTGCGGTAGCACCTGCCACAGTGCTCTCAGCTCTACAGAAAATACCATAAAGGATAAAACCTCATGCTCGTTTGCGTCACTCAAATATACCAACTGAAACGCTGGTTAGAGCGACCCTCCATTAAGACAGAAACTGTCCTTTGGGGAAAATTGGCTTCTTTATAAGAGGGGCCTGCCGGAGGAAAGCTGTCAAGAACTTGGCTGTTGGGAATGGTTTGTAGGCCCACTTGGGGTAGATGAGGGTCAAACAAATTCCACGCTCTGTGTGTGACTACTGAGATGGCAAATGGTGACACACCTTGCAGTGGGAAGTAAACTTCAAAACATATTCTCTATTAACAACCACCTTATTCATAGCAGAATTACATGATAAAGTGTGAGATGTGGTACCTTCAGACATAAAACAACATCGTAAGACATTTTTATGATGTTAGTATACCTGCAAACTACCTAAAAAGAGGCCTTAAAATGTTGTATCACATCATTTAAACACAGTAAGGGTGATTTTATAATTTGAATTTTCTTTAAATTCCCAGTTAATGTGTACTAGATACACTTATGTAGAACCGTATTTCGCTTCGTCTTGTATCCTAAAGAAAAAGCAGCCTATGTTTAAAATTTGATGTGGAATTTGGTATGTTGCAATATCAAGATACAGCTTTACTTATTCAGAGCGCTAATCTCCATACTACATTATTGCCAGTTTCACACAGAATTGAGCAAAGGAAAAGAAAATGAAACTGTCCCAGTCTTCTGCAGTGAAGTTTGGACTTCATTCCAGGACCACAGAGATTTGACACTGAAGACAGATGCACCTATGTCTCTGTGCATGCGTCGGTGTGCGTGTACATATAATAGTGTCTGGTACCTATAGGTGTCTGTACCTATACATGTGTTTGTGTGTGTGTGTTCATATTTTTATACATAATATGTATGTGCAAACATGTTTGTGAATGCGTAATGTCAAGACGTCTAATGTTTTTTAAGATAAGGCAAAATATCCTTGATAGGGTGACCTTTGGTAGATTGTGGTTCCCAGACAGGAATGTAAACTTTTCTGGTGTTCTGCGTGCAAAAGTAAAGCTAAAACTCATGCGTTCTGTTCCCAGCTCTTCCCTTGTAGTCTTGGACAAGCAAACTCACTGCTCTGTTCATGGCATTAGAAAGCTTAATTAATTAATGCTTATAAAGTACTTAGATCTTCAGATGAAAGATGCCATAAAAATGCAAGCTATTATTATATACTTTGTGTGTGTACCTAGTAGCTATGGAGTCTGTAATAACGTAACACTTACCTAACTTTGGTTGTACTTTGCTTAACCTGCTGGCACAAGTTGTTAATGAGATATTAACAGATATGACATTAAAACAACACTATGTTTTGGAACATAAACAAAAGCTTGCTTTTTTTTTTTTTTTTTAATTGCTCGCCTACATGAAAGTTGAAACGTCTTATAACCTTTATTTGTCATCATTAAAATGTCCAAGGCATGTTTTAACAGAAACCGAAAAGCTCTATTTTCCTGATGTTTTTTAAAAAGTGCTTTTAACCTACTTAGATTCTGGAATCAGACACTTAAGGCTATTTTGAATCTTCTTCATTATAATTGAGATAGAAGAGCTGTAAAAGTAGTGGTAGAATAAAATATGATTATTTCTATTCCTTTTTTTTTCGAACGAAAGTCACAGACATTACATAGGATGAACAATATCCGTCATGATCTAATACTTATCTAATTTATAATGCATCATAATTGGCTGATTAGAGCATAAAAATTTCCTTTTTGTTAGATGGGTATAAATCTGGATTAATCCAAGAAAACTGAGCATCCTTATTCCATGGTAGTACTCACTATTTACACCACTGAAAGACAGGCCAGAAATTGACGAAGCCTCGTTGTAAAGAGCTGTATTCCTCTAAAGGTAGTATTTTACACCAGATCGTTATGCCACAATACTGTACTCTACACAATTCTTCAACTGGATTAAAAATGATTGTGTTTAAACCTTTGTCTCATATTTTAAAAATACAATAAAAAGATGGCCTTCAGCATTAACCCCCCAAACCATTCTGTTTAATCACCAACCTGACTCTGCTCTTTGAAATCAATTGTTTTTCACTGTAAGCATTTTAATGCAGTGTTCCTACCTTGTATAGAAAAGGGCCTAATCCTGCATTTACTATGTACTGAAAACTCACACTGGAAGCAGTTGGAACTTTGAGTCAAAAAAAGCAGTATTGGGTCCAAAATGTAGTTTGGATATACTGAAAGGGCTTCAGATGTAGCATCTGTTCTTTAGGGAAATGACGTATTGTATGATGCTCAGTTTACCATACTGTTTATGTTTTTTCCTTTGCTGTTAACAGTACTATTTGCAAGCAATATTTTTTAACTTCCCACGAACTGGCACATAAAATAAAAATGTTGATGATGTTAATCACCAGGAGTTTGCTGCAGGTGGGTGGGAAACAATTTAGCATATTTGTGATTTATCCCACTGTTCTACTACCTATGGTAGTGAGAGTAAATCAGTGGAGGAAGCAATAACAGAATTCAATAGATTTTATGCTTTCAAAATTTTAAGTTGTGACATCATTGGATTTCAGCTGAAAGAGAAACAGTACACTGAAAAATTATGAATATGTACGTGGGGGTAGGGGATTGTTCTTTTTTTGTTTAATGGTGGTACAGCACAGGTGGAATAGAGAAAAAAACTTGTGTCTGAGTCATACAGTGCATGTGGTGTAGTAGTATACAGCTGCAAGAATAATAATTATTATGAGGGCATGCAAAACAATATCACTTTTAAAATATTTCTCTATTTATAAAGTGCAAATGATGTGAGCAGGGTAAAGCAATTACATTTCTAATTATTTGCTATCTTTTGGCTAATAGCCATTGCATACCCTCTTTGTAATTTGATTTCTTTTTAATTAGTAGCTTTCCTTGTAGGCAAGAATGTTCAAAAAATTGCACTAGGTCATTTTACCATAATGTCTGTATTCCCTTCCCCCATTCTTTCACCCTTAAAAATTTTCCAAGTAGAATTTAAAAGAAAAGTCAGTAGCAGATCGTGCAGCAGTAAAACCTCAAATAAAATCAGATCCGAAGAATCCCTTGTGGTTTCACACAATATGGTAAAATTAGAGATTGCAGGAAACCAACAAAATTAAACTGGGAACATTTGAAGAGAAATGACCAGGCTTTATGAAAATGACACATTGACTGGCCAGTGTGTTTTTTTATCGACAATTTCTTTGTTGAGGCGTAGATCAAAGAAACCTGCATATGTTTTCGTTTTGTTCGAAGTCTAACTAGAAAATTACATCCAGATGTTTAATAGGCATTCTGTTGGTTTTTCTGCATTGATTGGATATGTTGGTACTGTTTGCTTACAAGTGTAGCCGGATCATTAGCTAATGCAAAGAAATGTTTGCAGCGAGTTGCTAATTAGGTCTTTTGGAAACTCTCCATACTCAGGAACAATTTGTACAGTGGCCAGAAAAACTTGCGGTACTTGAGAAGTCGCTTTCCCTTCTGTGTCTGGGAAAAAACAGTCAGTCGCTTTCCCTAATCTTCTTTTGCCTACAGGGATTGCAGCTTGATCCCAATGGGCTGAAGTGCAAATAAATTAGGAAGGGACCACACGCACGCGCGCGCACGCGCGCGCACGCACACACCGCCCCCCCCACCCAATCTGCTCTTTCAGTAAAAATGCAGTTGTACAATCTTACAAAAAGTTAACCAAAATAGAGTGTTTAAAACTAAAATGTGTTAAATTCTCAACCTTCATGTTATCAAATACACAGCATTTTTGAGCATACTTTAGAGACAGATGGGGAAGCCCTTTATGATAAATGAGTGTACTTGAATTCATTACTGTGGTACTTAAAGTAGCTCTTTCACAACTTCGATACTTCTGCAGGGTACTTCAAGACAAAGCTTATGGGAAGTGTATACATGGAGGGGTGAAAGAGGTGCAGAAGAACTTTAATCTCCTGTTTTGTTAAGTCTAAAAAGGGGTCAGAGATATTACCTGTTTATAATATTGTCAGAGAAATTGTTGTAGGCTTCATGGCTCTGGCCTGATAACCTTCTAGGTGCAATGTCACCTTTCAAAAGAGGCTTGACAATGTCAATGACCTTTTTAATAAAGACCACCTGCTGGTATATCACACTTCAGTCTGTTGCAGAATGAGGTCTCCACCACAGGAGGTGACAGCAAAAGGAGCAATGTGTGTCCATTTTGTACAGTAAACGGGGACACCTGCTCAAACCAGCTCCCTGATCCTGTCGTCACACACATGATTAAGCTTACTTCTAGAAATAGTCCCTCTAAAGTCAATGACAATACTTGCATGGAAAAGGGTATCTCTGTCTCAGACTTCACCAGACCAGGGCCACACATACAGAATTCGTAGGCTGTGTGTGATATACATATGCAAAACACATGTATTTTACCAATGAGGCTACCTGTAGGGGAATAGACAGGGATCGGCGACCGGAAGATTACGGGATGTGACGGAAAGATAGACTCCTCCCCATAGGAGTGGCAGGAACAGGAACCGCAAGAGCTATATAAGCGTGTGACGCAGCCAAATAGACGGACATTTTGTATCCATCATATTGATGTCTGTGCATCACTGTCCCCAGGGCGGGTAGAGCCCTGTGTCCCGGAGGTATGCGGCCCAAGATAAGTTCTCCCGCAGAAGCGTACAGCTACAGCTACCCAAGTGTAGAAGACTGGGGTTTATCCCCTTTTTTAAGGAGTTACCTAAAAGGGAAGGGTGTCATAGATGTGCAGTTAACCATTTCACTTCAGCAGACTAGTCATGGTACACTATTTGTCCTTGACTTGTAAAACTTTTCCAGCCTCTTTTGGTTCCTTACGTATTGTCTTTTGACACAAATAGTAGAATCTTTTAATTTTTTTTTTCCTAAGCTGTCAATAACAACTTAACATCTTAGAAAGAACCTAGAGATCACCAAAGATCCTTAGACTTAAAACCACAGGGGGAATAGCATTAAGACAAACGGTCTTTGGAAATGTTGTTTTCACATTTGTTGAAATGTGTGAAGGAGGTTTTGTCTTAAAAAGAAAGAGATTATCCGAGGGGGAGAGACAGCTCCAGGTGGTCTGGCATTTCAGTGTTAGGAACAACAACTGCTTGCTGCTGCAAAGGTACATGAAGCCCTGTCCTTTACCCTGTGTATGACAGCAACAACCTTGAGGGATATTTTAAGTACAGATGTGATACAAAAACATTGTGTGCAAAATCATGACTCTCTGTCAGCCAATAGGAATTAGGTTCAACTGGAAGTTGTCTGGATTTTGGCAGCTATTTCTCTAATACTTCTGCCTCTCAATTCTTCAGAATTTGAGTTCTTGCCTACACTGAGGTTATAAACCCCATATGAGCTGCTTTCATACCAACCTTCTACTCCAGACATCAGATTTCAGTCTGGTGGAGTCTAGATGAGAGCAGATTGTGCTGTCCTGCTGTCTCTTCATAATGTGGATGCTGTAATGCGCTGGCATGCTACGGCTGCAACATCTGCGGAGATGCTCTTCCAGCACTGGTGGCACAGAGGCACTAGGTCTGTTTCCAACTTTCCCCATGCCGTAAAAGCTCTGGGCTCCCATATTCTTGGGGGAATGAATTTACCAATATGTCTTTTAGGATCCAATGAGAATTGGAGAGATTATGAGAACGAAGTTGCTGGACAGGGATATTGATGGGGAGGAGAACTGGGGAGAAGGAAAGGAATTATATGGGAGGGAACATTTCAGTACCAACGTGATGAAATTCGTAACAAATGTGGAAATTTCCTTAGAAAAACACCATTGAACTTCAGACAAGATTGTAAACAGTTACAGTTGCTCACAATATAAAAAGAAAATAATTAAATATCTCCGTTTTCCAGCACTGTCCACTTCTCTGTTCTTCTCACTCTGAACTTACTGCCTTCCAGTACTCTCAATGCTGGTGTCTCAGTTTATATCCTGAAGGACTAATATGTAATGACAACTGTTGATTATTAGTAGAGAATATCTGTCCTCTAAAATATGAAATCATAAATTCCATAGTTTGACATACACATAGAACTGTCACTAATATGGATGCCCTACTCACCCCTGAAGTGAATGCTCAAATGAAGCATCCCATCAAAAAGACATCTTGCAACTATTGATCTTTTCTGATACATGGGTATGTTTGTAATCAGTGGCATCAATCAGTATCAAATTGGTATAAAGAAGAGGAAAAATAGATCCACCACATGCAATGCCTCTTACATATTACTGCCTCTAAAATACCAATAAACCCTCTCCAGAGAAAACCACATGGTATGATTACAAAGACAGTAACCACACATCAGTAATCCAAGTATCTGAATATTTAGCAGTTAGAAAGATGAAGAGTTAAGATTAATACTGGTTGAGGAAAGAGCAGCCAAAGTCACTGAACAGACATTTTTTTGTGAAAACAGAGGCCTAATGAGTACAGTATAAATAGGATGTTGTACACTGAACTGCTTGGGTGGTGAGGGGATGTTACATGGGTTTTTTCATCTTTTTTTTTTTTTTTGGTGGTTTGTACAAGTCTGTCCACCTGAGCTCAAAACCAATGAGAACTATGTACATGTCCATAATTTACTATTATAAATTCAACAGTTAGTAGTGAAATATTTTCCATCCAGCCCCTCACATTTTTTGCTGTAGCTTTACTGTCTGTTAATGTGCTTATGCATACTCAGTTGCTCAGCTGTCTGAGTTAAGCAGCATCCGTGCAGGAGAAAATCTCTGTGTTACATGGCCCCAGAGCATAGCCCAAGAGAATGTCTGTGTTTTAAAACTGGCAGTAGACTGTACTTCAGTAACAGACTGGATCACATAGTGAAATCATTATATCTTCATTAATTTTGCTGTAAAATAGTTGCAGATCTCACCAATGCAAACCACGAAAAGCAAGGGTTAAGCAACATACAGGTGTGTGTATACACCATTTTACATACACACATGCAGCATAATTATACCTGGGATTAAATATCATCATATTGCCCATATGGACAGATAGCAGTTAAGTGTCAGTATTTTGCTTTTGAATTCAGGTCTTTCACTTAAATGGAAGAGACACATGATTAGTTGTCTGAAGGCAGTTCAGTACAAGAGAGCTTTTACCAGTCCTCTTCACATCTGCAAGTGAGATGCCCTTGAAAGATAACAGTATTTGGGGATTTGTAGAAAGCCACCACTTGTGTAAACCATTACTGAGGTCCTATGAAGTCGGACACCTTTTCTGAAAACATTCTATTCCATCTTGATATACCGACAATACTTTCCCTTCTTTTTCTTTTTTTTTTTTCCTTCCTCCAGATTTTGCTTTTAGCTCAAGAAAGCTGGGGAATTTTCATCTAACAGAAGGAAGATGTGGATAAGCATTTGGGGATATGTTCTACATGCATTTTGCATGGCAAATTTTGCAGTCTTGTAGAACAATTCAGAATACGGCATTTAATTTTCAAGACAAATGTACTATCGGCAGTGAAGGGCAGTAACTTCAGTGCAACTCCTCTAAAAGAGCAGAGGTATTTCATTCATTTAATTAATCTGGTAAATCTTCATCCGTTTTGTTTCTATTGATATCCTTTTCTTAGGAGCTTGCTTTTGCCTGTGTTTCATATAAATTGTGGTATGTCTGCATGTAGATAGGCACCTGAACATCTATCACAGTTTTGTATTTAAGTAAGTAGATATTTTTATTTTGAAATCACATCCTCTAGTTTGAGTTAGAGGTCATACAGTTTCTTTTCTTATGCTATCAATTCTGCTGAAGAAAAAAAGCAAATAAATGTGGGTATTAAAACCAAATCACAGGTCATTGTTCAACTTTAGGTCTGGCGTAGGCTGAGACAGTATGGAAAGAGAAAAGGCGATGTTCTAAACCAGTTTTCTTTAAGTGGTTCACACAGGGCTCCTGCTGAACTGGCCAGATGGTGCAGACAAGGTCACACATGTTTTTAAATAATTTTTGAATATTGGTTGGTTCACTCCAAACTAGCCAGCCAAACCACAAGACAACTTCTGAATCCTCAGTTGAGCAAAACTCCCACAAGCAAATTGCTCAACAAAGCCTGGCATGTTTTGCCCCTGTGTTTGAAAACAATAGGAACGGGAAGCATATTTCCCAATTTACTTCAATCCCAAGCTGTGAGACACCTCGCAGAAGGCCCTAGGAGGGGAACAGGTCGTGTTTGTCTTCTAATGGTTTCCCTTGAATGGGGGCTGCCAGTTGCAGCACAGCCATAAACTTTGTCTCCTTTCTCTGCCCCACACATCACCCTACGTTGTTTAATATCATAAATCAAGCTGATGTGCATCCCTGTCTCCTGGGTCATAAAGCATGAGAAACTCTTAATGCATGAGGTACAGGGCTAACTATAGGAATACCAACTGTGTAGGTGTCTTGCTCTACACATTCAACAGGTGCTATTCACTTCAGCTGGGGTAGGATTTCATCCCAGTTATCTGACATGTCTAGAAAATACACTGTTTAAGATACCCCAAGAGTTTTCCTGCTTGGGATATGTGATGAGAGTTTAAAGCAATGATCCAGAATCACTTATCTTAACCTAATTGTCAAGCATAGCTTTCTTCTCAAGAAACCTCTGCAACTGCAGAAATATTGCTGGGTGTAGTTTGCAGAATTTTACTGTAGAGAATAGTTGTCCCTCTTAGTCCACCCTTTCTTATTTTAAGGTCATTAATAATTTTGCTGCCCTGCATGAATACCTTCTTCTTTTGCCTGCAAAGGACATCTGGGGCTTGTTACTTGCACAGAAAAGTGCTAGAATATAGTTTATCTGGAATACAGTACTAGAAAGTATATTAGCAGCAGCTGTTGAGTTCAGGAAAAGATACATCTTTCTCTAAATAGCCTTATATCACTTACTTTTGTTTTGTTGTTGTTGGTTGTTTTTTTTTTTTAATTCCACAGAATTTTTAACTTCTAATGGGAATGTAGTGGAACTTTAAAAATAGAAAACTTCAAATCAATCAGCTTATTACATTGGCAGTCACCTGGAACATTGTTATATCATTGCAGGAAGTTGAAACTCTGCAGTAAATCTCCAGTAAAACCAAAGAACACATTTATCAGGATAATAAGTATTTGAAAAGCATGACAGAGTGGAAAATAAAGTTTAATTTATTTTTAAGTGCTACTTTAGGTATTTGCTTTGCTGGAATATTATTTTTTTCATTGAAATTTGAGAAACCATTACAGTTTGGGCCTAATTAGATATTTTCTTAATGAGTGAAAGACTACTAGCTAGACTACTGGCATCTGGCCTAAGCCAGAAATATTATTATTTTGTAGAAGATAGACTGTATTCACCTAAGCCTCTGATTGAGCTCCTTATTCTATCTAGTATGTGACTATTTGTTGCCCACTCATGAATAAGTTGTATCACTTTTAAAATTTTACTTGAATGAAAAACGTGATTTTTATGCTTTTGCAAATTTACTGGAAAAGCACAGTTTTGTAAGCATGCTCTACTGATAAGATAATAGCAAAAATATATAAATGTTATTCCCATCTTCCTCTTACATCAGCTAAGAAGAAAGGGAGACTCATAGGCACTATTTGGGTCACTAAGTGTGGACATTATACAAAAGCTTGCATGGTACAGGGTATAATTTTGTGTTTCTTTGTTGTTTTGAAAAAAAGAGAGGTATGTTCTTCAGTAAGTCGGGAAGTTAGTTATGCATACATACATATATATTGGTAATATATGTACATGTGCATATACATGTATACATATACAACAGCATGAGGTGACAATTGACCTGTTCAATTCCCAGGCAGGGCATTCAGTAAACTCAAAGAGTTGGGTAAAGAGAACCTGACCCAGAGGTTTAAAACTTTCAGTTCATGCTGTGATTAATTGAATGTCAAATCAAAGTAACCTCACTTTTTTTTCTACACCTGTTTGAAACAATTATTCAAAATTAATACAGAATGCTTAAAAATATCCTTGTTAGAGTATCAGATGCCCGGGAATGTTGTTGTCTTCTGCTTTCACCATTGTATACCTTCTGTTCCTCAGTATAAATGGCAAACTGCAACTGGCACGTGAGAAAGTGTTAAAACACACTGGAAGTATTGGAATGATGTTGATAAATGCAAACAGCCTGCCTGAAGGAATACCACCTTCATTTAGATCATCTGTTTTCAACTGTGTGTATCTGTGAAAACAGACATATTAATATAGCTTTTTTCACCAAATCAATACTTGGAGAATAATTTACATGAAATCTGTAATATCTGTTGATACCTTAAGAAGAAAAAAAAAAGCTCCTGAAGATAATTCCATAATTAAGAGTCCAAAAGACTTTAACTTTTTATCATACGATAAAAAATCATGAAACATTCTTCTTGCAGTGTAAAAGTTTCTTTTTTCTCCCAAAGTATATTTCTCCCTTTTCAGTAAAAAATTCTGATTTTAGTAAATGCAAACTCACTCAGCTGTAAAAGTGCCACCATATTAACTGATCCAAAGTTGTGCATTAGACTCTTTTATTTTATTGTTGCACTTTCCTTTGAAGGCAGCCTGTCCTTTTCTGGGGCAATATGCTTCATTTAGATGGGGTTTAACATTCACGTTTTCAAACATGAGAATATGCTCAACTTTTTCTCTCCCTCCATATGCACACGTGTGCACACACACACACACACATTCATATATTCAAACAAGCAAATACAACACTAATCAAAAGATGTTTCATTATCATGGAGATGGAAAGCCACGGGGATTTGTGATCAATTTATGCAGAGTAGAAGAAATTAGAAAAAGTATTTGACTGTGTACTGGTGGAAAGGGTATTTTAGCTGATGTATATGCTTGGTCCTTTAGCTTATTAGATGAAGGCTGACATGACATTTTACATTTGTAGATAGGAAGCAAACAAACTGTGAATTTCTCTTCATCCTTGAGTCTGGTTAAGGGAGAGTATAAGAATAGATGTACTTTTCATCTGCATACAAAGGGTAAACTGTGAGGCCCCGTAGCTAGCTTATGTGAGGTTCACACTGGGTCTGGTAGGCAAGGGCAAAGTGACTGCCGTATTCAGTACCAGACTGAGATTTAGTACCATGAAGAATGACACATTAGAGCTCATAGGGAATGGTGGTATGTCTGTATTTCCTCTGTTAATTTGAAACTCTCAGATATTGTTTTTAGAACACATGATGCTTTTTCTGAGATGACACTTTTTCTGTTCCACACACCATGCCCGCATTTCCCGTTTGCATTAATCCTGCTGCCTACTGGTAAGAGGGGGAAAAGAAGTGTCTTGCAAGGCTGCAGAGCATTACAACAGATGTGCTCAAAGGTTACGTCTTGCTCTCCAGCTGCTGTACAACAAAATGAGGGAGTCAGTGGTTCGTTAGGGGAATCCAGCAACTTCCACTGTGGTGTACTCCTCTGATTTTATGAAAGAACACTAGAGCAAATCAATTCAGAGGTTCCTGCAGGACTTGATGTATATAGTTGTGTTGGTTTGGTCCCACAAAAGCACGACTAGGTGTTTTTTGTTTTTTTGTTTTTTAACATGCTAGGTAACACCCCTAGATTTCAGGGTAAAAACAGCCACCGTTATGAAACCCTGTTTCATCTAGTCTTGTAATTCCAGATTGGAAAAATTGTTTGGCTTGATGTCTAACCCATTTACTTTAAAGGGAAGTGAGAATGTTTCTGTCAAGCAAAAAGAAAATTAGTCAAATATTTTTTCATTATATTAAAATAGTGTAATTAAAAATCTTGGTTTTGTCAGTTTAGATCAAAGAGGCTGTTGTTCTGTTACCACTTAAAACTTATCCTTTACTTAAATCTGTTGAATATTCATGTGCCAGAGGTATTCAAGAAAGAGGATTTAGTAAAGTGGAGTTATTAATCATTTGGTTGCAAGTAGGTTGGGCCTAGTCATTTCCCGGCTTTTTGTAAACCCAGCCTTTTATTCATGGGTATCTGAAGGACTGAGGGGTTTCCGTCTCTGAGGACAGAGCTGTTATGTGTCCAGTGATTGTTTTCAGTTCAGTAAGGGCTTACAGGTCCAGCTACAGCTCACTGCTAAAAGACCTCTCCTTTTAGTTCAAAAGGGAGAAGACTGTAGTTTGGAAATGAAGTACAGGGTTCCAGTTACAATATCTGTAGGTGTTGAAGGTTGTTAAAGGGAAATAGTCACATAACCAAGATTAGGTGTTACCCCTTTTGATTTTTATTTTTACCAAAGAGAATCACATAGAATTTAAATTTAGGGCTATACCTTTGGCAACAAGAATACATTAAAAATGTTGGCTAAAAAACTAAGGACTGCTTTTAAAGTATTTTTTAATAACTGCTTTGGACTGCTTTGCAGAATGCCTAAGTTTTAGCTTCACCTATCTGATTATTGTGCTATCTTTGTAGAAACTGAGGATAGGATTAAGAACACTAAAAAATAAGTAATGTGTATTTAATTTTTTCTTTCATGTTGTCAGAGGGGCAGAAACAAAGATTCATGTAACCGAATTTCTTCACAAATTCTATTTAACATTATGTTTCAAAATATATGGGTCTATGCTCATAGCAGCTGTGGAAAAGAAGATTTAAAATGGAATAGGAAGCATGCTAAAATATGGTAAAGAGATGCAGTTCAGAACCTGCTTTACAATTAGTGATCACAGCTAGATCGCTTCCCGTGTCCGGGCTACCTCCTTTAGAGCTTGTTATCAACCACGTACTGGGTAGTTTGGAGGAAACTAGTCCTTGGAGCTTCTCTGCAAGGAAAAAACCTGCAGTTTTGCAGTACACTGACTTACCATGTGGAGTAAGGATGAGGTAGTTCAACCCATTGTAATGGGGAACTAGCTGGAATAACCACAAAACAACATTGAAGAACTGAAGAAATGTGTCTGGGTGATAATGTTATATATTAAAATAATCTCTAAAGATCACACTCTGGCCTCCACTGGAAAAAAACAACAGTCAAAACATTGAAATTTTTGTTTGGCATTTACAGTTGCTGACATACAGGAACAGCAACCCTACTTTACTGATTATTTCAAAATACTGGAATGACAGCAGCACAAGACGATAAGGTGCCAACGTGAGAGAGGAGCAACAGCAGCCATCGTGGACCATCTTACCTTTCCACAGAACATCAGGATAGCCAGTAGCTAGAACAGCAAGAGGAGAAGCTTGGTCTTCCAAAACAGGGTAGCCTCTATGTTCCTTTTCAAGGAACACTTCCCATGGTTCCATTCTCCTTGTGTCACGGAGGGTGTTATTGTCAGATACTTGGAATTGATAGCTGCATAACAGTGCTTTCTGATGTGGAAAGAGCCTGTGCAGGTCCTTCTGTACTGGCACAGTTCCCTTCTACTTCTTGAAAAATTTTGTGTGCATAGTCAGGTATGATCACGACTATATCTCACTTCTTTTCCTTTTGGTTTTTATTTGTTTGTTTGTTTTCATCAAATATTTGCTTTGACATTTTAGACAGAAATTCAAGATAGAAGAAAGATGCAACTGAAGAAATAGTAAAAGTCAGATGATGTACCCAGAGATACAGCGACAAAGACAATATGAGAAGAAAGAACTCCAGACATCATGGATGACAGCTTTGTGCTCTTAAATGTCTAGATCTAATAGAGCTGCAGTAACTTGCATGGGGAAGAAGCCACATCAGCAGACACACAGATTTCATGCTAGCAACCCCATGCTACATTGATAATGTGTGGTCTTAAGCTATGTTTTCTTTCTAGTGGAGTTTCTCCCAATGTTTAGACAAAAAGAACTTTAAAACAATCTTTTGTGGCAGTTTGAGGAATATAGGCAGATATTTCTATACAGAGTGAATGGTTTGGTTTACGTATACAAAAAAGCTCTCTTTTAAATATACTTAAATGATGAAAATTATGGAAAGTATAAAAAAATCAATTGATCTAAGTTTTTAATCAAATATATTTTGAACATTCTCACAAACAGCAAGTCACAGGCATTCCTGCATGTTTATATGTATGTTTGAAATGATAAAACTCATTTAATGTGAGTCTAATTCTCTTTATGCTATTGTTCAGGTGCTGCATTATTTAACAAATGTAACTTCTGGAATATTTTTTTTTCATAATATCCATTTTATAAGCATTGACTCAGATTTCTCAAACGTGTGAATGAAGCTTAGTGGGAATTGATAAGCCTTGCTTAAATAAGAAAGAAACCTAATGGCTGTGAGTTGCTGTTATGTGGTAGCAGTCAAACTCAGTTGTCTTTCAATTCTACAATTTTCTGTCTACCAAGACGCTGTTTCGAACCTCTACTAAGTGTCCTACTTCATTTAGATTCTCACATCTGAAATCCAGCATAATGAGGAAAAGCAAAGAGCTAGTCTGTCCCCGAGGAAGTCTGACTTTTTCTAATGGGAAAGAATACCTCTCTGTCAATCATGGATGATATTTCCTCAGGACTGAGACCTACATTTTCATAGTACTCTCAGCTGGAATTAGTAGATCGATCAACAAATGGTCGCAGCTTTCAGTATTCAGTGACCTTGACTGCAGTTCCTGGCATATTATTGCTATTACCTTAAATTTACTTCCTTGTCCTTCAGAAATCAACTATTTTGGTTCTTTTTATAAAAAAAAAACCTGTGACTTCTTACAGAAATACAGGTGCATCCAAATTGCTTGAAAGAAGGGACATTCAATTTCTGCATCTTGTGATGTAATGTTATTGCTCCTTGATAACGTGTTCCCACTTTGCCTGTCAGCAGATTTGCACATTATGAGGTTGAAAGCACTTACAATTTAAAACTTATATTTTAAAATATCTCTTTTCCTAATAGAAAATAATTTTTTATTAAAAAGATCTGGTAAAGTTTTCAGAAATTTTTATGTTCCCTTGAGTCATTTTTGTTCTTTGCATGCAAGCATCATTGATATACATCAATATGTAGGAAGGACCCACTAGCACTGAAAAGTCACAATTTTTAGTGTGCAGTAGCCCAAGAGGGGCATCAATTGTTGAAAGATCTAAAGCCTTTCATGGGCTAAGTCTTCTGGGAATTAATATTTGTTTGGAAACGTAGGTTACTCCATATCTTCCATATCTCCTTGAAGGATTTGTCACCACTGTTCAAGGTTTCCAGTTGAAAAGAAGACCCACTTGCTTTAAACTTGAAAAATAAGTATTTTTTTCTCTTATTATGAGAAGAGTGAAGCATTAAGAAGCAACAAAAGAAAGAGTAAAGTAAGGTATTTATGACATAGCACACCATGTTTCTTTTGTGGCATGCTGTATTCAGTCTGACTCAGAGAATGACAGATGCCCATGGGACTCTTTATAAATTTAAAGGTGAGTTTTATAACTTTGGCAAGTGGAAAATACAAATTTGTTCCAATATGTCACCAGAGGTATCTTCTGTTGTGCTGATAGACTGTATAGTCACTGGAGAAGAGACTTTACCATAGCGTTACGTCTCTTTATGTAACAGTTGTTTTTGCCTGAAAAGAAGTAATATGTATAGGATTCCAGAAGACTATAAAAATGCTATAAAACTATTCACCCACAAAAAACCCACACCAACATCTGGGTGCTCCTACAAAACACCCTATTTCTGCAGATCCTAATCTGCAGGACTCTCGAGTAAGAATGCTTCCCTGTCTCAGTCCCCTAGGAGGGAGACCCCTGTAAGAATTTCAAAGCAGTGGCTGTCAAGAAAGGGGAGCATGCAAAATAAAATGCATTCCTTAAATCCATAGATATTTGGTTGCTGACTGGGCAAGGTGAGGCACATGGCTTCCACTTCTGTAGGTCTTGTCTGTGAGATGGATGCACCCCCTGAAGACGACTTCGAAGGGTTTCTGCAGAGAGGGCAGGCAAGTCCTAAAAACAGACTACATGGGCAGGCCTCAAAAAGTAGAAATGCAACCGGAAAATTTCTGCTCCGACATCAAGATAAAAAGTAATGGAGAATCTGGTCATACTTCTGCGGAATATTTAGGGGCAGCATAAAGCCAGAGAGCCTGTGCTCAGGCTCATGGCCGGCAGAAAAATAGCCTTGGTTTCTTGTGGTAGATCTGTGAGATTAGAACTATTACCATAGGAGCTTACTAGAAAACTTCCAGTGGAACAGTATTTCATCTAAAAATGCTGATTGTGCAAAATAAAGGAACTATGTGAGAACATGTTGCCTCTGTTGTAAGGCTGAGTGGGTACCAGGCAGACAGGTAGTCCAGGATTACTGCTGGGTGGGGCAAAATGTTATGCAGAAATTTGAGCTAGGTGAAAAGCAGAATTTCCATTTTGTGGCTAAGAATCCTTGATCTATGGAGCTTAAGGTGCATATTTCCCTTGAAATAAAAATGTGTTGCATACCTTATGCCAAAATATTCTACAAAATACTTCCTAAAACACACAAAAAAAAGGTGAGGACAAAATTTGTGTTCTGTTCAATACTGATTGCTCTCAACCAATGATTAACAAAACCTCTGCAAAATGCTTCCAGTGGAATTTCTTCTTGCAGTCTTCTTTTGTAGGTATCTCCATGGAAAGAAAACCTATCCTTTTTCTTGTATCTATTAATCCCATTACTGCCACAGTTAATGACAAATTATTGTATTAAGTAAGTGATGAGGAATCAGGCTTTCAATAGGTTGAAGCAGATATAGCGCATGTTATGTGGTTTTCAAACATTGGCAGATAAGCTATTTAGATGAAAAAGATTAAACTTAAATTTTACATATTAGGGACTAATGTTAACACATTCTGTATTATATATCAGTGCTAGTTTGAATGAGAAGAAAGCAAGCACAAATTTCTGATAGCGTGGTTCAACGGATTTCAACAATTTATAAATCATATCAATGTGAATGTAAATTGCAAAACAGATTCTTTGGCAGTTTAGTGCCTGGAAATTCTGGCCCAAATTCTTGGTTAGTGAAAAGTTAGATCATATTTCAGTTAAAAGAGAAATGCTTGCCAGTAGGCAAGCAGGCAGATGTATGCCACTGCGCAGCAGCGTGGACTCTATTCCTTTTTAACCTCTAACGTAGCTGTAAGAATCTGGTTTATTAGCTAGACGATCACCTTTTATCCTTTGTGAAATGTGGAATATGATGTTTAAAGAGAATACTTTCTTTCATATTTTCAGGTAGTGATAACTGAGGCATGATTTATTTTATCAATCTTCTCATTTTCCCTTGTTTACATGACTAAAGTTCCTGTGTCATGCGTGTCTGATGCCAACACATGGCTCTGTTGTCTCTTTGTCTTTTCCACTAAGCTTAAAATCAACAACCAACATCTCTATCTTTCCAGTCTTGGATTTCACTTTACATGCCATTCAGCTTTTAGAAGGCGTGTGAAACTCCTTTGGAAACAAAGTAGTAATTCATGCTTACCACTGAAAGAAACAATTACCTGTCTCTCATTTTCAGTAATCCATTTCTATGAGTAAACACTGTTTTTAAAAAGCCCTGCATTCATAGAAAGTGAATTAACTTCCTTACTGCTCAAAGCCTTTTATTAGTAATAACATGTCTCTGTTTCTATTCTTTGTATCTATGTTATCTTTTACTTCTGAAAAACATAGATATAGATGTATATTCTGGAGTGTGTAAAAGCAGGTGGCTAATGACATTTCCCTAAAGTCTGACTGTCTGTCAGGCTAGTAACCAGACTGACAGAACAAAGGAATAAGGGCACATTTATTCTCTGCCTGTGCTCTCCACCACTAAACCAGCTGTGCTGAGACTCACCTCAGTGGAGGAATGAAGGCGTGGGAAGGGAGAGGGAGAGGGAGAGGGAGAGGGAGAGGGAGAGGGGAAGGAGAGGAGAGGAGAGGAGAGGAGAGAAGAGGAGAGGAGAGGGGAGGGGAGGGGAGGGGAGGGGAGGGGAGGGGAGGGGAGGGGAGAGGAGAGGAGAGGAGAGGAGAGGAGAGGAGAGGAGAGGAGAGGAGAGGAGAGGAGAGGAGAGGAGAGGAGAGGAGAGGAGAGGAGAGGAGAGGAGAGGGGAGGGGAGGGGAGGGGAGGGGAGGGGAGGGGAGGGGAGGGGAGGGGAGGGGAGGGGAGGGGAGGGGAGGGGAGGGGAGGGGAGGGGAGGGGAGGGGAGGGGAGGGGAGGGGAGGGGAGGGGAGGGGAGGGGAGAGGAGAGGAGAGGAGAGGAGAGGAGAGGAGAGGAGAGGAGAGGAGAGGAGAGGAGAGGAGAGGAGAGGAGAGGAGAGGAGAGGAGAGGAGAGGAGAGGAGAGGAGAGGAGAGGAGAGGAGAGGAGAGGAGAGGAGAGGAGAGGAGAGGAGAGGAGAGGAGAGGAGAGGAGAGGAGAGGAGAGGAGAGGAGAGGAGAGGAGAGGAGAGGAGAGGAGAGGAGAGGAGAGGAGAGGAGAGGAGAGGAGAGGAGAGGAGAGGAGAGGAGAGGAGAGGAGAGGAGAGGAGGAGGGGAAGGGATGGTGCTAAGGGTAATGAGAAAGGTTAGTAGGTGGATATGGCTGGAGACTGCCTGGATCACTGAGTCTAGTTCCTTGTTTCCATGTATGCCACATTATAAAAATATCTTTGCGTGAATCATTAAACTATCTGCCTTGAGAGTTGTGTATTTAATAGTTGAACAAATAAAAATGCCTACATGCATCTTTCAGTTCTGAGTATCACTTTTATAGTATGAGACTTCGTTATGCTATATTACAATTGAGTTTTGATTGATCCTTAAAGTAAGTTCTATTTACTTAAAGGAAAAGAAAGTCTTTGGGACTGGAAGATGATTCAATTTAAAATACAAATTTAATAACTAAAAAATTCCCTGTGAGCCTTGTATTTACCTTAAACATTTTTTCCTAATTATATTCCTCTAAATACTTTTAAATATTGCAACTCAAATTTGGCTTCTGTTTGGAGATAATTAATAGAACACCACATACGCCATTTCCATTACACAGAACCCATTTTTTCATGGGTTTGCAACTGCCTATATTAATTTACACTGGAATTATACATATTTTAATTCACAGAGGTTGTGAAAATTTTTTAGGTATTACTAAGTTCCTGGACTATTGGCTTCTCATGTTCTTTTCTAAAAACATGAATTGTTAAATGCTGTAAAAAAAAAGCATTCTTAATGTATGATAGACATTTTATACTGCAAAATCTATGGTCATATGATTGTGCTTCTATGTGCCTTTTACAGTAAATCATTAACTTCTTATTTTAGCAACCCCAGGTGAGGTCTGGGATCCCTTTGTGAAACATACAACACAAAGGAAAAACAAGACACTTCCTGCCTCAGAGACTCACAATCTGAAATTAGAGTTTACATTCATCCCTCCTGGAAGATGTTTTCTCTTCTACCAGATAAACAAAATCTGATCTACCTTCTTGGCAGGCTCAGTCATCAGGAAAGATGTAATGCAGGAAGAGGAAAGGGAAAGATGGGCTCTCCTTAAGTATCTATCTGTGAACTGCACAAAACAAATACATGCCATTCTGCATCCTGTTGTCATGGACAATTCAGAAATGCACATAATTAATAAATGCTGGGTAAGCTTTTTAATGTAATTAACAACACAATGTCCAGATGAACCAATGTTATGAAATCCAGTGGCAAAACATACAAGTGTGTAATCATCATCTAATTAGTGGATTATCTTTAAAAAACTTGTTGGAGGAGTGGATTTCTAGATGGAAAAAAGTAGGAGAGGAAAAGAGCTTCTGAATTATTCTTATGGCAGTTCTGACTTTGCCTTTTGCTGATTTTACAAAGTTGGTCAGCTACTGCATGGAGACTAAAGCTTAAGGTCATTGCTTTTTAACATCAGCTTTTACTGTAGCAGATGCTGTGTTGGAAGTTCAAGGGCTATAGAGTCAATCATCTGATGAATAGTATACCATCTGATGAATAATATCCTAAATTATCATTTCTGTTACTCCTTTTTATCTGCACAGCTATAGTCTTGCAGTGTTTGGCCTACAAGAAGTAGTTTAAGACTGTTAGGGAGATTTTTCTTTTGTTTTGTTTTCATTTGAGTCAGCGTGTAGAAGGGGAGTAGTTTCCCAATTTTAATCCTGCTTCTTCATGGTTTATAACAACTTTTGAAAGTCACTTTACATTAGAGAAAATGTTATGGTAGTCTTATGCAAGACATACAGAGCAAACACCCACTTTCAATAGCAAACACTCATTCTGAATAGTATCATTATAAGGTCATTCAGGCAGTGAGCCGGAGACTGAACATCATAATTTTCATTTCTGTTTTTATGTCAGCCTATCAGGGTCATGTCAGCAGCGGTGCTTGCCTTGCTGTGTGACATGTTCAGAAGAGGAGTGGCAAATGGAAATACTGCTCTGAGGCAGAAAGCTGACACCTGGGATTGAATTTCTGGCAGATACTAGATATTTTTTATAATTTTCTGCAGGCAAGTCGACTTTTGAACAGAGGGACAAAATTTACATTTCATTGCACACAACCCTCCAATTTTGTCCCCACCCACTTTCTTATAGAAAAGTGTTGTTGATCGTCCTAGGGAAAGTGACAACAATTAAAATTCTTTTTAAACACAACAACAGTATTACATCTGAGACTAATAGTTCATAATTAAAACGAGCTGTTTCTTTTCAAAGTAATACACAGTTACACTGTACCAGGACTGCCAGATGGTTATTTTTCACTATGACAAGGCTAATCTTGGTTCTGTGCAATGTTGTACTTGGTGTTAAGATGAAGGCCACAATCAGGGATTTTGAAGAATGTAAGAAGAGGAATGATTTAAAGAGCCTTCTGGGCTAAAAAATCGTTCCAATATTTTTTAGTTACACTTTTCCCCATTTCAAGTAAAACTGAAGCCTTATTTGTAGGATAGCCTGATCCTTTGTTGACTTGGGTTAGAGGTATGACCAAGCCATATGCTAAGGCCCTGGGTCCATACAAGGATTTAGGACTTTTGATCACCCTTTTTTTCAGGCACTCGTCCTTTGTGTTCCATGGTGAATGCAGTTTTGTGTTGCACATTCAGGTTACTGGTACAATGCATGTGAAAAGTGAGGTCCCATGAGACCACTGCTTAGAAAACAGAGCTGCCTGAACTAGGATGTAGGGAAATTTCAGGACAGTCAATGTCTTAATTTCTGTCTCAGTCCATCACTTAGGCTTGGGACTGTGGGGGGATATTTCTCTCATGGAGCACCTACCTCCACAGCCCAGGGCATTAACCTTTTTTTTTTTTTTACAGTTGAGCAAGGCAGAGTCACTTAAGTGCATTGAACAAACAGAGAGGAGAGAGAAAGTGGGGAATTTCACTCCCTTTTTTCCAGCATAGCACCCTGTTTCACCTGAGCACCAGCCACTGGACTACTACCCCAGGAAAGGGTTCAGCCTGAAGAATTCAAAGCTATTCTCGTGTGAGGATACTCTCATTTTTTCATCTTTGCCTCAGAATACCTAAATGGTCTATGTAACAGCAAGTTATAGCATAGGAAGGAACACATTCTCTTACTCGTCAACCATTAATTTAGGAGAATTCACTCAGTGTGTATATTGGGCAATTATAAATAATGAAATCAGTCCCCAAATGCAGAAGTGACGAGGGATGCCATCATGCTTACAATGAGAAATCTGGCTTGGAGCTTCTTGACATTTTGTAGAACCAGAATTTCCACTTTAATGTTGCTATAATGTTGCTTTTAAGTATAATTTTTTTACATAACTTATTTTACCTTTCCTTCCTTGGAGTGGATTAAAAAAACCCAAAACCCTAGCTACAGTTCAACCACCCAAAGTATTTCTGCATCTTCTGATGAAATACTATTTCATAACCACGACAGCATTTCTCAGAAGATGTCTTTTACCCTTCCACAAATAACAATATATTTCAGAGGACTTTTCTAGTTCGCCTAGCATCTGATCAAACAAATAAACTGTTGTAACAGAACTCCTGAACTGTTCCTGTCTACCACATTAATAGTAAACTGTTATTTTGAAAATGCATTTTGTTATGAGGCTCCAGACAAAATTTTGATGAAGAAAGCCTGTCTAATGTCCACATTTTCTGGGTACAAAATGGCGCCTCAAGTCTTCCAGTATTTCAGTAGTAACTGTGGAAGTCCATTTACAAAGGTAATGATAAAAATACTGTCCTTCAAAAAATTTCCCTTAACTTCCTTAATGTGCTCGTTTCTTTTTTTAATGAATGTAGTATCAATCAAGCAGCAGGTCGACTTACTAAAACAAGCAAATATGTACTAAAATCAAACCTGGTGTAAGAGGTATGATGTCACTGACTTCTGTGGGTTTGTATTAGGGGTGCATTTGCCCTGAATATGTAAGCTTCACATGAATCATAAGCTCCTAAGGCACTGAAGGACTGTGATAGTTTTAAAATCAACTCTGTCCTACATACTGCATATGAGTAATAGCATTTCAATTAGTGGAAAATAGTTCCTCCCTTTTCCTCTTGAAAGCTTATTGCCAGCATTATAAAAATTAGTTTTGTGAGCTTTTACCCCCTCTGAGTATTTTATAGTCTTTTCTCAGAACAAGAAACTGAATTGCCATCTGTTTTTAGCCAGTATTGGCTAAATTTCAATGATTTAGAGGTTTTGTCACATCTCTATAAATTATATACTTTATTTATTATATATCTAAATGACAAAATACTTTCAAAGAAGTAATCACATAGGACTTCTGATCCCATGACTGGTTTTGTCCACACTTGACCCAGCACTCTTTGAACTGGTGGTGTATTTGTCCTATTGCCACACCCCTGAACCATGGAGTCCCTTAAAGTTGAAATATCTTATTTGTCACTTGTAAATACATGTCAGTATTTGATAATGTTTAGCTCACAGCAATGACATAACAGTACAGGAGACTCATACTAAGCCAGTTTCATTAGCATTCCTTGTGTTGAATGAAGCTATTATTTTTAAATAGCTGCTCTAGTTTTGGTGGAATTACCTGTGAAGTAGAAAAACAATACAAAGAGGGGGCAGAAAAAAATAATAAGTATTCACTTTGAAGTAGACCCTTGTACTAGGTTCATCGAGCTGAGGATTGTCACAAATTATGTTCTGTAAAAATAAAGGAAAGAGATCACAATTTAAGAATAAACACTTTTAAAATTTTTCTCTACAAAATTTGTATTTAATTGCCTCCTAGGTATACTTGCTGGTTATCAGAAGTGCTTCATCATATGTGTTATTATTTTATACTCCAGGATCTTTGATAATCTCCACAGGTAAAAGCTGTTCTTTGTATATAGGAGCCACCCGATGTAGCTAAGTGGAAAACATACGGGAACACCAATATTAGTCTGAAAGGAAAAAACTATAAGCAACTCTATGAGTACAGCTGGGAAGTGAATCTGACTGCTAACCTGGCAAAACAGCAACAATCATCCTCCTTTCTTCTACAACCAAAACCTATCTTTTTAAGTATCTTAAAGTTTCTTAAATTCCAACAAGAGTTTATGTCACTTGCATCTTTTCAAGTGTAAAATCGCATTGACTCAATGAAGGGCAAATATTTTTTCTGTTAAAGAACTTCTTGAAGAATTTTTTCTTTATTTCTAGGAAAGATGAATGTGAAATTCTGTATTTGTGAAGCAAAGTCAAAGAGCAATTCTGAAAGAACTGCTTAAGGGGACAAACAAGAAAAAAATGTAAGTATAGGAGAGTGAATCAATAGTAAAATATAATCTTAAGACACAGTTTTGTTTAACACTATGACATTAAATCATGTTCAGATTAGAGGTAAGAATCACACTTGCTGATAGAATTTCAAGCACAACCAGAACGAAATAAGCTACAAGCTTTTTCATTGTAAAAAGTTTTAACTGCAGCTTTTCAAACCTGTGTGTGCACATGAGGATGTGGTCAGATTCCCTCTAAACCTCTTACAAGTAAGCTCAGAAGTATGGTACCTTCTGCTGAGGTGCAGAAATGCCAACATGGCCTTAGGGAAACAGGATATATGGAAGTTTTAATCTTTAAGAGGGAAAGATGCTGGCACCTTACCTAAACTATGACCAAGCCTAAGCTTGCAGAAGTTTGTGAAAAGGAGAGCAAGTAAATTTAGCTGTGCAGTGCATGGGTGGGCAAAAGTCCTGACCCTATGGACTGCATGCAAAAATCTGCCTGTGCCTGAGAGCCACACAGACAGACCACATGCTTTGCCAATGCAGGGAGAGAGGAGCTGTGTCAGCTGCCTACGGACAAGAGATGCATCTTGCTTTCTGTGAGAGATGGGGAAGGGCATGGTGTAGATTCCTTTCAGTAATATCAAGGATGTGGCTGATGGTGAGAAGACTAAGACAGAATGAAGAAATGCTCCTGGAAATTTCCATTTATAAGGCAACCTTTTCAGAAGCCTGTAAATTCAGTTTGCATGCCACTTTATGCCACAGGGGTGCCAGAACTGGTGTGACTCTTTTTCCATTGCTGGTTTGCAAGTACAGGCCTGAGAGCAAGAATTCAACGATGTAATAATAAAAAAAGAGCTTTGATGAAGGCTAACGCCCTCATTGTTTCCAGCAAAATTCAAGATAATTCCATGAAATAATAAAGATTTTTATTCTAAGGCAGTTAAACTGCCAACGAGCTCCTAGCTAAAATCCAGACAGAAATGCAGTCAACATTGACCCTGGCTCAGAATATTAACTTTAATGGCAAACTATTGTTCTGAATTTGGTGCTTTTACTGGTCAATCCCATTGAAAAGCATTATATCACAACATCTGTATTTGCTTAGACCAGCGCCTGTTATTATGCAGGATGTGCCTTTTTTTTTTTTCTTAGATAAGTTTTAAAGGCAAATCGTTTTAACTAGAGTTAGTATCTGTGGCTGTTCAGAGCCCATGAACAGTATACATTTCTAATTGTGACCTACTTTACAAGTCACTTAAAGTTAATGCTAAATTTCAGCATCACATGAAGTGGAGATCCTACGTCAGTTGTCACTGTAAAGTCCAGGGCATATGTAACAGTGTTAGGATATAGAGAAGAAATTTTAGTAATTTTTTTAAAAAATGCTATTAGTTATGCTTTCTGGCATCTCTCTTGATTTATATGCAAATTTTTGCTCAATTCATTTAATACTATGACAGTTTCTTCCCACCTCCCATGCCATTAGATCATAAGGTGCTGAAAGGAACACTAGGTCCATTTTCAAAGGACTGATCTAAGAAGCAACTCCCGGACCATACAGACATCTGAAAAACATTTTTAGTATTCCAGAAGTCTGAACTGAACAAGTTCTTTTAAATGCTTCATTACAGTTATTCTGGCAATCATTTACCAGAATGCCATATGTTGCCAATAAATAAGCCTTCACTAGATAGCCATTGTCCCCTACAACAGACATAAACACTTGTTAATTAAACCTAATTAAGCCAATAGCATACATATTGGAAACACATGCTGACCAATTTGCTAACCAAAGTTACTGTAGCCAAGTCTTCAGCTTTTGGCAGATTGCTGACATCTCAAAGCCATGTGCATTAAGAAAATAGTCGGGGTATTTGGGAAGACAGACATGAAAAAGGTTTGTGTATACATACAAAACCCTCATGTCTGTACAGATGTAAGGCTGATTTTCTCTGTGGCCTGAGAGCCAGCAATGCTTCCAATTCAGAGAATTCAGTTATGAAAAGTGTCTCAGAGAAAAGAGAAATCACATGCAACTTCTTTGCCACTTTGTGAATGGCTACAGACAGGAAATGCGGGTGGGTGTATGGCCAGAAGTATTGTGCCTTTGCAACCTCACAGACAGCCACATTGCACCTCCCAGTGCAGGTGCCAAAGGCTGATTCTCCACAAGTACCTACCCACCAAATACTGTGACCCATTCACAGAACACTGAGTGTTTTTATAAAACCAAGAGCTCTTGGTTCACAGATGTCTGTGTGCTTTCAAGATCAAGAGCAGATAATTTTCAGTTTTTTCATAATTACATTAATCTGTACAAACCCTTTCATACATTAGCAGACTACTGTGATGTGAGAAACAGTAGGGGAACAATACATAAAGCTATGACACAGCTGTCATTCTGCTTTAGAGGAGTTAATACCCAATTGACAAAAATATTACTACACTTAATATTTTATTTTCTTTTCTCCTCCCCTCCCCCCCCCCCCCGCAATTTACCATTCCAGCAATCTGGATAATTTCTTATTAGTCCAGATATTTCAGCTAATACTTTTGGCAAAGTCTGCCTGAGCTCTATAACCTGGCACCATCAGGGCGGTGACAGAGGCAGTTGCCCATGGCACAGCCTGCAGGCAATGGTGAAAAGGCTGTCTGGTGTCTTAGTGCACATTTAGTGTTCAGAGTGTCCGTGGGCTTTTTGATTAGTGGTAAAGCTGCCTGACAATGGCCATGCAAGAGTCTTCTTACAAATCATACAGTATAAAAAAGACTGCAGTGGTCTTACATTTTCATGAGGTTATATTCTTATTTTAAAATAATTCTTATCTGACTAGCAAATTTACTAGTCCCATATCACACCTGCTGCCTTTTAGAAGATATAAGCAGCAGTATACCACGAGCAAGCTGAGGACATAATTTTCAACACAACAGATATATACTGAAATAGAGACATTTTAGGAACATTGGCAGGAAAAACGTGATTGTGTTTTGTCTCTAACTACCAACCATTGCGTTTTTTTATCCAGAGTTTTTTTTAATAGTATAAATTGCTAATAAGACTAAAGAAGAGCAATATGATTATACATGTTCTGATATACATCGTTGCCTTAGTCTTGCGGTGCAAATTCATTCACTTTTCCAATGTCTAGTACAACATTTCAGGCGTAATGCAATAAAAAGAAGGCACCTATATTTTTTATTTAATTCAAAGCAAAATTTAATTCAGACATCTGATACGCAACCAAATATATGTATTAAATATCCTGGGTTTATGAATATTGTATTAGGAACATTTATTAGTTGGCAATTTCAATTAACCTATGTTTACATATGCAACATTAAACCACAAAAATTGCATGTTTCCAATTACTATAAAAGAACTGAAACTATTTACAATGTTTAAAGTAACAGAAGAGAAGTTATTGCATTTGAATAGTGGGACAAGAACTGGATTTTAAAACAATCCAACATCTATGGATTCCTTAGAAGCCTGATTTACACTATTGCCTTCACTCAGGAATCAAAAGTATCACAGTCATGTGAAGTTTAGAATATGGTGCCAAGAGATGGTGAAGTTATGACCAGATGATGAATTAGGTCACAGTACCACCTTATACAGAGTGACGATGGAAGTTTGCAGGAAAATGTGCAAGCAATTTTTCCTCCTGGAAGTAATTTGAATTATTTCCCTTCCACATACAAAAGAGAGATAACAACAGGTCCAAGTGTTTCTACTAGTTTTCTAGGACTACATGAAAGCCACTAAATGCATGTGTATACTTTAGGAAAAATTAATTTATTACCAATATTGCTTTACCTCCCCTGATTTTTGAGAAGCAGCAAATAAAATGAAATAACTTTTCCAGACTTTTTTTTTTTCCTTTGTTAGAATGCAAGTAAAGGCAAGGACAAGCTTAAGATGCCAGAACGTACATTCAGGGTCACAGTGAAAACATTCTTGTTGCTTTCTGAATAATTTCTTTTTTTTTTTTCTCAGAGTGGTAACTGCAAAATAAATCCTTAACCTCAGGTATGGTATTTACTATGGATTAAAGTAAGCCAGCATCTGACATGGCCAATCTAAAATAGACTTTTGTTTATAGAATTAGTAGCTAGTTACAGAAGTTTGTACTTTGTAGTGTTTTGGAAACAGAGTCATTCATGCCAGTTATGTCCATCAATTTTTCTAATGAATCTTCCTCAAAGAGCTATCTGATTTATTTCATTCCTTAACTGTGCATTGTATGTTTACAGAGATTATTTTTAAATGAAATTTCTTTATTTTAACATATTTTTAAAATATGCTGCATTAGTTTACACAAAGGTTCTGTGTGTCTTAGGCAAACTTTGTGTACAAGTCCATGAATCCCAGAAACCGTGCTTGCAAGAGAACAGTTTTGTTTACGGGATTTGCAGATATGATGAGCTTACAACTGTATGAATTTTACTAAACTCTGAAGAACTTTCATAATCTATACTCACAGAAAATAATTTATTGCAAGCAGGTGCAGGTGAAATGCATTAGCTTTCATCACACCACTGCTTAAATGTCCATTGCAGATCTCTGATGGACAGACTTGGATTTGCATTAAAAAAGATGATTTTTCCTCCTCACTGTATCATTTTCATTTTGAATCTGAAGACTTTGGATAGAAGCTTGACCATGGATTTCCTCAGAAAATATTTTGATTTTCAGGTCAAAATGATGATTCAATGAGAAACCATCATAAACACAAGACACCTAAACACATGGATGGATTCCCAGAGAAACAGAGTCTAATTTGAAAGTTTTAACAGATCAGGTCCTAATATTTTTTCTTCAGATTTCTGTTTCATAAATGCTTACATAATTTCTATTTCTCACTCCAAGATGAAGGCAAAAAAGTCAAAATTTTAAAATTCCTGTAGGAATTTTGTTCCCAGCACCATGCAGAAATTATACTATTCTCCACAAGCCTTGTCATCACTTTTCTTGAGAAAGACATGAGAGAGATTCCTCAGATTGACTATTACATTTCTTCAGGTTCTCATATACAAGAATGCTGTACCAGCCTTTTTTCATAATAATCTGGCTGAGGATGGTAAAAGGTTCACTGCCATACCATTAGATTTGGCTTGAGTAAACCAGCTTGATCTCCCTGCTTGTCAGCAGTTTCATCCATAAAATAAGGTTATAGTCTTTGTTTCATAGAGGCTTGTAAAAATGAGTATGTTTTGGCTACTAGCTCTTTGGAAATTTTTAAGTATTGCTAATAGAACATTGTACTGTGCATGTAAAAACTATCCACCTAGTAAAGCCTGGTCTTCCAGATTCTAGCCTATTAAAGCTTGTTGGGTTCAGTAAGAATAATCATATGAGAAGAAGTTTAAAAGGACTGGTCATAGAATCAAAAACAATGATTTAAAAAGTACAGTCAGTCTTTAATTATTTCTTTCCCAAACTGAAAATGTAATCACCCACAGAGTCTATGATTTCTAAATAATTAAGTCAGTATAGAAAGAGACAACATGTGTGTGTTAGGTTTGGGGAGGGAGGCATGAAATGTCCAGTAAAATTCATTTTGTTTAACAAACCTATTTTATCATCAGTTTGTTATTGGACCTGTGATGATACATAAAACTATGCAAAGATAATCAAGAACCTGATTTGACATAGCAGCCTTGATTACTGTGTCTAGAACAGCAAATAGCTTTCTGAGGAGAATTACATTAAGCATAGGCTTAATGTTACCAGTCACTTTCAAGAAATCTGCTAACCATTTTAACACCTTGCTCAGGTAAAAAGGTCAGCTATCTGACTGCCAGGAATAGGAATTTTACAGAAGGTGAATAATGAGATCTGTTTCCTCTCCAAATGAGGACAATATTAGTGTCTTAATATGTTTCTGAAGCAGACCAAGGAAAGACAGATACAACACTTAATGTAATCCATTCTTTTATTCATTACAGTTTAGATAATTGTCAGAAATCCTTCAACTAGACTGATTAAGGCTTGTGTATCACAAAGCAGTATTTTGAATAAGTTTTTTCTAGGATTGAAGCTGTAGAGAAACTGGAATGCGCTGAAGAAATCCAGAGTCCTTTTGAAGGAAGCACGTTGTATAGCACATAGTAATGATTGCTGATAAAAGCAATGCAACTGGATACAATTATTATAGAGATAAATTCTTTGAATGCATTACACATTCTGCCATTTAACTGTTTCAATGTTTGTACTAGGTGGATGGGGTTTGTTTGAACTGGCTGGGATGGAGTTAACTTTATTGTCAGCAGACAGTATGGTGCTGTATTTTGGACTTGTGACTAAAACAGTGTTGATAACACACCAATGTTCGGTCTACTATTAAACAGTCCTTGCCAGTGTCAAGGTTTTCCCTTTTCCCCACTCTGTCCAATCCCACAGTGACTAGGCTGAGGTCAAGCAAGAAATTTGAAAGGGACATAGCCAGGACAGCTGACCCAAATTGGCCAAAGGGATATTCCATACCATTGTAATGTCATGCTCAGCAATAAAGCTGGTGTAGCAGAAGAAAGTGTCATTTGAGGTTTTTATGTTTTCCAGGGTGGCTGTTGCTCAGAGACTGGCTGAGCATCAGTCTGCTTGTGGAAGGTGGTGATTTGTCACCTTTGTATCACTTGATTTTTATCTTTCCTTCATTTACTAAACTGTCTTTTTCTCGACCCATGAGTTTTCTTGCTTTTGTTCTTCCTGTTTTCTCCCCTATTCTGCTGCGCAGAGGGGAGTGAGCAAGCAGTTGTGTGGGTGCATGGCTGCTGGCAAGGTTCAGCTCACCACAACATTATACCTATAAAATAATTTTCTTGCACTCGCAGTTGTATGTGTTGGTATTGGAGAAATAGCAAATGCTTGTCTTTTGAAAACATGCAATGTACTTCTGCTACAGGTCGTGGCACGTGAAGATTACATGACTCCTTTCTCAAGTTTGAGCCTATATGGCTTCTCCCCAAACCTTACATATATGTATACACACACGTGTATATGTATACATATATATGTATATTCATACAAACTATTAAGTCGTACTGTTCATAATTCCTGCATCCTTACCTCCAAGTTTCATCAGAAATGAAGGAGATTCTGGGCCTACTACCATAACTCTTAATCCCATGCATACCTTGGCTGAAGCAAATATACCCACTAAAAATTTATTAATCTGGATAATTACCTGTCCTTTCTTTTTTTCTAACTTGAATTTGAACTCTTTTTTTTTAGGAATAGCTTGACACCAAAAGACTTTCCCATATCTTAGCAAACTAATATATATTTTCCCTGACATCAGGAAGTGTTCTAAGCACGAAGAGCATTTATTTGATTTAGAGATTTTATTAGGCATAACTAGTCTTGATGTTTTGTTTGGCACGACATTCTTGGTGTAGTGACTTTGTGGTTGAATTCTGCAGACTTTATGCAACAAGATCCCCATTTAATGGTTTAGTGTGGCCATATTTCAAAAACAGACAAAACATGATGCACTTTTATTTTATAGGCTTCTCTTCCAATTTGTGGCTTTCATTTGGGATTTTTTTTTTTTTAATAACACCGTATGCCCTTTACATATGAATGGCAGCAGCCTGCTAGGAAAGAATGCTTTTTGCATTATTTGATGTCAAGAATGTGTTTACATGTTGCTGTAATTTTTAAACCTTGAATATCACTGTACTGATTCAGGTAGTAATCTGAGGAAGCTGAAAGGTAGCAAAAATTTTTGCTAAGTACACGAAGAGTCAGAATTCAAGAATCTGTAAACACAGCAGGGTGATTTGTAGATGTTCTTTTACATTGAGAGATGTAAGAAGGCACCAAGGGTGCAAGATGCAGTTCGCCTAGATGGCTTACAGTGTGAATATCTATGTCTTCGCTAGGAACATCTGAGGGTCAAAGGAGTGAAATGGGCACTTCTAGAACATGATTCATCTAAGTTATTGGAAAAAAAAAAAAGCCTTAGGGTGAGAGGAATGACAACCTAGAATTGCCTTTTTGTGCTGACTGTAGGAAAAGGCCAGAAAACTAGCTTATATGTAGACACGTCGATTTGGGCAGAGTAGCCCCACCACCAGTTTCATTTTCAAAGACTGCAGGATCCCTATAGATTTATTTTATTTCTGTCACATTTTTAGGCATCTAGACACCTTTAAAAAATCTGGCCTACAGCTCCCAAGGAACTTGCTTAAATACTGCACAGGCATTAGACTAGCACTCAAGCACCACGATTCCTGTCCTTGCAAAGACTAAAGAACTTGGGACTTGCTGATAAGGTAAGTGCCTCGATTCAGATCATTGGACCTCATTGACCTCAGTAACAGAAATATAGTTAATAAAGAAGAAAATATAACCTAACCTAATATACCCTGCTGTACTCTGGGTGTTCAAAGTCGACCTGGAGAAAAATACTTGGAAAGCAGTGGCATAGTTCATGGTTTTCTCACCTGCTCAGCTTTAAGTCCTGAGTACAACTCACTACCATTTCTGCTATAAACAGAGGTGCTTGCTTTGAATTTAGGTTTTGGTTACTCGTTGCATAATTACCATGTGTGCTCTTTAAAACTGCCTACTTGGAGACCTTGAAAGCAGGAAGTTTCTTACAATGCTGGTGCTGTATTTTTAAAGCTAAAACAATTGACAAAGCCTGGTGTTCTGTTTTGATGAGAAAGCCTGTTTCAAAAGCTTTCAGGATACTTTATGTTAAAAAAGATGTTTACTACTACAGAACATTAAGTCATTGTTAGATTTTATACCATATTACTTTCAGATAAAGGCTTATAGGAAAGAGGAAGAATCAGGTGCCCTGCCTCATAATTTATAGGTTAAAGCTTTGATAAGTATGCTGTTCAGACACCATAATTGGTATAGTTCATAGAAGTCTCCAAACTTCAGTGGTTGGAATGTGAACAAATAAAGTAGAGAGAAAAACAGAAAAATAAGTACTGTTCTTATACATTTCAGGCAAAACATCTCTGGTATCTTGCAGTCTTTAAATAGTAAGGCTTGTAAGGAGAACCTGTGCCATATTCCCGGATGTGTTGTGCTAACATAGCACAGTGTGGTACCTTATAAGGTACTTGCCTAGCCACAGGCTGTGCTGCAAGGAAGTGGCTGCACTGCTTCTATTCAGTTTCAGCTGTGATATCTCTGCACGTCACTGCTTCATACTTTGCAGGCCTACCCAATCAGTGTGTCACTGAGAAAGCATGTTCATTACCTACTTCATTATTAGACTTCTATGACATATGATTTGCCATACCCATTGCAATACACCAGTGTGCAGCCATAGGCGAAAGGCAGAAATGTAGCTTCTGGCTAAAGTCAGTATAGCTGGATAAATGACCTAACACTTCTGCACTTAGCTCATATACCTTTCTCATCCTTAGGTATCTGAATTGCCTTCAGCTGGGCATTAAACAACCATGACTAATATATGCCATACGTGGTTTGTTCTTATCCTTTGTCTTATATACAAAATGCAGTCTTTTGTTTTGTTAGGTTTTTTTTTTTTTTTTTACTATACCCATATAAACATGTTGTGTTAGTGCAGTCAAAGCACTTGGTCTTGGAAGCAGGAGTAAAAAATGGTAAAAATTGTGAAGATATTTAGTTTCCTTTCATATTTTTACACTACTTCATACAAAAAGCATTTCTCTAATAACTAATAGGCTTTCAAGTTGCATTGTTCCAGAGGTACTGCCTGTCAGTCATGGTCTTTATCCTGGCATATGTCTTTTAGATGCAGTGAGACTGAGCAATAAGCATGATGAATATAAACGTCTAAACCTTTAGCCTGTCTCCACATTCTCTGATAAACCAGCTTAATGACTACAGTATGTTTGTTATCTTTATGTCAGCCTGTGCAGGTAAGGATACCGGTGCAGCTTTCTTTATAGGACAGATTTCCCCAGAGACACCTTTAGCCTTGCTGTAGTTTCAAAGTGTAAGGCTCCAAGTAACATTTGGTCCTCCCACTAAGGCAAAATTCTGGATCTTCCTTCATCACATTCATAATAAGCCCAGAGGGAAACCAGCTATAGGCAAGCATCCATTCCCATTAACGTCCTGAATGGGAATACCAAACAAGATGTGAGTGCTGTGATTCTGAAAGATGTCAAAATGACATAACTGTGCAGTCTAGCTGGATCCAACAGCTACAAGCATAGTGTCAAAAATCAGTGTTTCTATTTTACTGGAAAAATGGAAAAAGAAAAACTAAACTCCAAAACAACAACCACCCAGTGTTCAATTTTTGGAATGTAAACTAGATTTTTAAAAAAAAAAAAAAGGATGGGAAAATCACCCATAAAAATTATACTAGTTATGAATTAATGAAAATATTCTGTGTAGAAAACATGAAAGCAGAAGAGATTTGGTGTTGGGCTCTGTGAGGAAGCATGGAAGTCATGTTAACATCAGTTCAAGCCCTCATTGTTGAGGTGTCCAGGCTTCCTGCTGGGCTGCTGGGTCTTCTTAGGCTTCCAGACTCTGGTTTCACAATATTATGAGGTTCACAAATGAAGCTGTCTACAGCCACAGTCAGTGCTTTAGGGGCAAATTGTACAACAGGTATGCTACCGAAATTCATTGGGTTTTAGGCTTTAAAGAACCATAACAGGTGAGATGGCAGAAGAAGAAACAGCTTTGCAAGGGAATGATGACTGTATTTAATCAAAAGATTATAAAAATGAACTTTTGTGCCTCCTGTGACACAATAAAACTTTAATCGAATAAGTGCTCTGAAAAAACCGTTTTATGGAAAATTCTCAGCCATGAAAGCCCCAAACTCTCAGTCATACAACAATATTTTCCAGAATTATTTTTCAAGTTTAGTGGCTTTTTTGTGGTTATTTGGATGAGGAGGAATAGTGAAAAAAAGTTTTTCATATGTCCACTTACACAAGTCTGTCCTGTTAATTTGGTGACTTTTTAAAAATGCGGTCACCAAATGGAACAACATTTCTGGAAGATGTTTAGATATAAATGCTATAAATCAACATTAAATCGCAATGGACTCCAGGCACAATAGCAGCAGAATTAATCCTCCCGTTCGAGCATCTGTGTAGTATATCAATTCTATAAATATTGCTTAATTGCTAGGAAAATATCTTCACCTAAATTAATTTAAGAAAGTATGTTGTGTTTCATTTCTTCCTTGGGCTGGTTTCTAGTAATCATCCATGATGAGCACACAATATTTTTGAATTTCTGTGGTTGGTTTTCAAATGATCAACACATCATAACTCTCAGCAAAGTTTTCCATGGCTTTGTCGTCATCACTGGTTAATATTGAAGTCAAGTAAATACAGAATAAAGACTCTGGTGGCTAGTGATTGCTACTGAGCAAGAAAAAGCAATTAAAGGTGCCTTTCATGGTGGCCCCATGACATTAACCAGAAAAAATACATTGTTCATAACTGGAAAGTAAATGTATGTATGGAAGAAGACTCCATTTATAGGAGATTTTCTCATTTCTTGACATAATTTTAAAGATTCATATGAATTTAGCAATACCTACATAGCCTTCAAGCTGACCTTCAATACTCTCTTAATGCCTCTCGATTAAACTAAAGATCAAAAGAATTTGCTATTTACCTTAAATCCTTTATGGGGACACTTTCAGTAGTCTTTATAGGGGAGTAGTAAGAGAATCATTGAACTGTATTTGAATTTCATAACTGTATTTGAATTTAAAAATTTAATTTGAAAAATGTCTTTGAAAATGGACTGCACCTTCAATAATATTAGAAGTTCCGTTGATCTAAGATCTGAGCAAGATGAGATGCCTTTACAGTACTGTGGCTAGGCATCCATTCTAAGTTACAAGCCACACGATAGAGTAGTCCCTGAGTGTAAGGAAGCCAGCAAGGAACTTTCTGACAGTAGATAACTGCTTTCCAAAGCAAGTGCAAAATTAATAGCTAGATGTCGAGTAAGTGAATATCGCCTCCCGAGATCTCATCACCCTTATGGGATGGAAGCCGTAGGATAGAAAAACAACCCACACAAAAACACAGAACTGAGGCCTTGGTATGCAGGATAGAAGGTCAGGGGCACAGCTGGAGCACCGAAGCAGGAGAGCGCGCTTATCTATGTTTATACCATACGTGAAGCTAGTGTGATAGAACACATTCAGAGGCGGAGAGAAGGGAAAAATACTAGCTGAGGAGGCAGACTATATGAAGGCTGCTTTTTTGTGAATAAATGACTTTGGCTTTGCTTGTGCATGAATATGGAGTCTATGTTGTGAATCGCCACAGCTAGATTTAGAATTGGTGTTATTTAGAACTGTATTACAAAGCCAGGCTCTGTAACTTGATAAACATGTGGCAGCAAAACCAATAATCAAACAACTTTCACGTGTCCTTAAAACTGTAACAAAATTGTTAAAATCAGGTTCACAAATCTTTCACAGGAACCTATACTGATATGTACATTTGCATTGTTAATACTATTTCTTGACAATCTAGGACTCTTTGCAACTATGTAGAAAGACTTAGTGAATTTAATTTTGAGATCTTGGATACATTTTAATGTTATTCTGTTGAATCCCAAAAGCTTTGGCCACATAAGCTGGCTATACAGCAAAACTGCCAGGCTTTGTAATGCCTTCCTCATGGGTCTAAAAAGCCTGGCTTCCATCTCTAACATTTAGTGAACCTTTTCTGAAGGGTGATGTTCTCTGTTCAATCCCTCCTTTTCTTTCCTTACCTCCTACACAGACTCAGTTGTCTGTTTGGGTTGTTTGGAGATGATAGTCAGACAGAGCCTAAATGTCAATGGCTTTGATTCTTCTTCTGATGCTTGGAAAGTTGAAATAAAACTCAATTTAACTGGAGGGCTGTGACATGGAAAGGTCTAAGAATTAAACAAATCTCACACTGGATCCGTTCCGAAGATGCTACTGCTCTCAAATTCCATAAAGTGACCTTGATTCTCCTGTCAGCACCAAGGCATCCCTTCTGTTCATCTATTCACTGTTAGTAGGAACATCCAATAGGAAGTTAAAATACCTTGCCACTCCATGTGACATTACCTGCCTAATTGGATGCTGCCAGCAAACTCAAGGGTCGTTACAGGGACAAAAATAACAAAACTGCTGTAGAAACCACATGTTTTCTATCATACAGGGGAAAAATAAGGTCAGTATGGGCTTGAAGGGTTGTAAAGCTTTAGTCTGCCTGAATTATTTTATGCTTGTGAAAGTTAAGCAGATGAGAAACACATTAAATAAGATGACAGAATTTAGATTATACCTCCTCCCCTCCTCGTGCCCCTTCCCGGTCTTTAGCTCAGTGGATGAATTCCTCCCCCCATTCCCTTTTTTTTTTTTTCAATTTGTTAAGATGCTGAAATCTGCTTTGTGTGATTTATGAAGGAACTTGAAGCGATTAGTTTCACAGTGCATGAAAATTCCTCAGGTTCAGAGGGATGTCCAATCTGTTACACTGTGAGCTGTTGACTGGATGAGAACATGAGCAGCTCGGAGCCATAAGGAGATTGTGTTGAGTTATTAAACACTTGTGCTAAAGCTGCTTATTGTTAATTCCCCAATGTCCTGCTGAAGCGATCAGATAAGATCAGATCGGATTAGATCAAAGAGCCTGGGAACCAGCCTTTCGAGCAGATTCATTTAATCAATAAAGAGGGCCTCCAAAGAGAGAGAGAAGCAGTACCAGGATCACGAGAGATTAGACTAGGGAAAATAAGAAACAACAGATTATTTTCCTCTTATTTTTTTAAATGTAATTCTGTAAGCAAAAGCATGATTTTTTGTGCATATGTGTGTGTGCAAATTCTTGTGACCAAAGCAGCCAAAAAGGATACAAATGGTCCCTTAAAACTTCATTACCAGGCAGACAGTTTAAAACCAAGTATTTTGTAATACTGTAATACTTTATAAGTCAAGACACTGTAAAAGTATTATTAAAGCAATCAGTACCATGAAATACCTACTGTGAAAAAAAGAACTCCTATTAAGAGTGTTTCAGCAGAAGCAGTTTTTGCTTTAATGATTCCCTAAGAATAGGGGATTCTGGGTGGGTTAATCTGCACAATTTCCGATCTTTCTTTCATCTAAAAGAAAAAAATGCAAGCAAAACCCAAAAACAACAACAACAAAAACCCCACCCACCAACATCGCATCAAGATCTGAATGTATTAAATTAATAACACTGGCAGATGTTACGGAATGTGCATTGTTATAATACATGTAATTACAGTACCACTGCTGTTGTTAATGCTTGTACAGCGAATAAACTCATGTATAAGTACTTAGAGAACATTGCTAAATCTGTACTAAAATCTAGAAGCTGTCGGTGAATGATTAGAAAGTCAACCCACAGAATAAGAAAAAGAAGGAAAATACAAAGAACAAAGAATCAATTGTTGATACTTATGAAGCCATTATGTAACTCCTTTTCATTTCTACAGGAGCAGAATTTCACCCAAAATAACTTGGAGAGAGGGACACACTTCCTTCAATGATTATTGAAGGCCAGGTTAGATGGGACTTTGAGCAACCTTGTCTAGTGGAAGGTGTCCCTGCCCATGGCAGGGGGGTTGGAACCAGATGATCTTTAAGGTCCATTGCAATCCAAACCATTCTATGATTCTATGATTCTATGATTATTAACCATTATAGCATAATAAAAAAACTACATCTGCTTTTACAAGTTATAATTTATATTCAGAGTTAGGTAAGGATACATATCTATAAATCCTTTCTATAAAATGTAATTTTCCATCTAGATAGGCTGATGACTTCAGGTCTTGCACACCTTTACCAATTGTTAATTACTGTGGGACAGTTTAACACTATTTTCCAAATCAGCATGCATGCATAAAATGACTGCAATCTAATTTGACGTATTATTAGTGATGATTATTGTCATAGATAAATTAGATTGAACAGAAAATAACCTTCATCCTTAGCATGTTTTAGCTCTCAGAATTAATGTGATTTGGTGAACACATATAAATAAAGTCTGATGAGTCCCTGCTGACTGCAGGGCCTGCTGGTGCTGAAGTGTATCAATTTCATGCAGATGATGAATTCCTTAAGCATTCAATGATAATCATGCTTGATTTGACAAGACTTTCTCATGCTATTTTAGGGCCTTAATTTTCTGTGAAGTTCTGTCAAGTGTTCATCAAGCACCCACTTATCTCCCTATCTTAACCTGGCAGCCAATCCAAAGGTTGCCTACCAGTGCTGCTACCGGTCCCAATCCATTAATATTCTTACCACGTGACTGTCCACAGAGAGAAGCCAATCAATGGCTGATTAACATTCAGGTCACATGATGCCCAAGGAGAGTAAATGAGTTACACAGTAAGACATCAAACAAATTTTCATCTTGAAAGAGTGATTGCTTTTTCTGCTGCTGTGATGTTTGTCAAATTCGCTCTAGCCTTGTCCAATTAAGCTCCATGAGCTGAATGACTAATGAAGAGATGGGAGTGCCGTGCCAGCATGACAGCTATGAGAAATACCACTGAATAAGAACTGCTAAAAAAATTTTAAAAGATTTTTTAAAACCCCACAATGATTGAAAAAGTCACATCTGGATAACTGGCATAATTGCTTTCAAATTTCAAATGCTGTTTGGAAGTCTCCAGTGAAAAATATCAATCGCAAGTTGCTGTATAGGACATTTGCTTTCTGTCTAACTTACCATTGAAAAAGCAGTTTGCATTTTCTTATAATAAAATTATTTTTCAGATTTTAAACAAATATACATTAACTGGATTATTGCCAGCAAATGTGTTAATGAACTTTTGCAGGCTGCTAGAGACATACTGGTGACAGAAGAGCCAATCTTAAAGCATCATCCAGCATGGATAAAACAACACTTCATGAAACTGAAAAAGAGGGAAAAAGGAAGATATTTAACAGATGAAGTGGGGGAGGAAAGCAAGTTTGTGTAGTGGACTGTAGAAGGAAGCAGCTTTATAGGATATTGACTTAAATATTGGGTGAGATTCTTAAATAATATAATTTGGCACAACTCCGTTTGCATCTTTTGAGGAGCTGAACCAGTATAGATTGATTATTTTATTTTATTTTACTTTATTTTATGTCACTACTGTATGTTTGTTGCTACATTAAAATTGCTTGAGGGACAAAAATGGATGTTTGAATAAAATTATAATCCTCTTTAGCAGAAAGCTTTTAAAGTGGATATCCAAAACTACATTCTGGGACATCATTGAAAGTCTATTTAGTCAGAAAGTCAATTGCATTTTAGTGCTGATACTGTACTAAATTCTGGTGACATGTTTAGAGTAGAGACCATATGACTAATAAAGCTTTCATCCAGTCACTGAAAGGAGTTACAGTCACCTAATGGATTACTGAAGATATGAAAGAATGTCGTATCCTACTTATTAAGTTCTAGCATGAAATTAGTTAAATTCCCAAGGCATTCTGAAGCAATATTTTCAAGTTGGCTTAATAAGGGTGTTAGAGCATGCCAATTAACTGGCAGCCTGAAATAAACAGTAGTTGGAGGCATAAGACAGTGTTTATATCTGCAAAGTTAATAACATTTTAAATGGGACTTCTTGGTACGATGGCTCAAGGTGCTGTAAGGAGGCAAGATGTGGAACATACTGTATTCAAAAGACCGTAAGTCAATTCTCAGCACTGCTAGTCAAGGATGGAGACTGCAAATAGAGAAGCAATGAATTTCTGAGAGTCAATGAGAAGGGAGACAAGAAGGTAGGGGACTGACAGTTCGGTGAAAGAAGAAGGGGGTGTCAAGTGGATACTGTTGAAGCAACCTGTGGTGAGTGATTTGGCCAAGTGCCTGCCTTTAAGGCATCACCACAAAGGCAAATTATGGAGTAGAATGTGCAAAGGGGGCAGGGTACAAAAGGGAAGAATACATTTAAATAGCGATATGGTGTACTGTGTGCATAAAACATTGTTCGTAGTAAAGTAGCACAGTAAACTTTAGAGCTCAGCACTGCCTCGACATGAAATATTAGCTCATTAGATTACTGTTTTACTTGTTCCTGCTGCAGCCGTGCCACAGAGAATTCACAGGCATTAAACCATTAGCTGCTCAAATGTTAACAAAACAAAAAATGGTGAATATTATTATAAGCGACACCACTTGCTGACACCTTTAAATCAACAGTGGAGAAGGTGTCTAACTTTCTGTCAGTCACATTAGGTGGTTATGAATAAAAGAGTATTCTACTTTCTGCATAACTTTGCATAATTAATAGTTTTTCATTCAAACTATTGTTTGCCTTAATTGTTGTTTCAACAGCTGTTTTCATTAAATTGTAAAGCTCTTTGTGTCTAATCCTTTGAGCTGCACTATTGATAACAAGAACGAGCTGGAGCTAGCTTTAGAGGAAGAGAGTCCCTGCCAAGCTGGAAAGCAGTCATGAAGTTACTTGAGAAATAAGGCCCTACAGTGGGACTGGTTGTGTAGCTAATCCATTAGTCTTTTCAAAAGGACCTTGCTCTGCACCCTTATGGCTAAATTGACCCAACAACCTATCAATGCCTTTATTTGCTGAGTGGTTGTCCATGAAAGGTCTCCGTGCTGGATCCAAGCTTTAATCAAAGCCTCCATCAGTACCAGGGCCCTGATGACACAAATGGCCAAACTTTCGATGAGGCTGGCTGGCTTCCAGCCACACCATTTTGAAGATACAAAGAGGCTGTGTTGTGCTGTGGAATTCATTTTCTTGTTTACTTCCTACAGAAACAAGAGCATAATCAGCACTCAGTGCATCGGATCAGACCGCTGAGTTGTTGACAGAAGCTTGGAGAGGCTTGCCAGCTTTCCACATGAAACACTGGCTTTCTTCTAATACACCCCCCACCGTCTGTGGCCCTGCCAATTGTAGCACATCAGAGCGGCCATTGAGATAATGACCGTGAAGTCTCATGATACACTTTGATGAAGTGTAACATTTTTTAAAGGATTTTTGTCTGTGCCAAAATGATAGAGACAGCTGACTAAAAATCACCCCATCAAAATCAAGGCTGATGAACAGCAGGCAAAGACATGTGCTTCCACAGAGAAAAGGGAGGAGAATTTACAGCCAAAGACTCTCAATGACTATGTGCATCACAGATTCCTTTATTTTGCTTTTAAATGATCCTTTGTTTCAAATGAATGTATGTAACTTTGCCAAGACAGCAATTTCCCCAAATATTTTATTTTGCATCAAAAAATGATTCAACATTTATCTTTTATAATGCTAAATAAATACCTTGACTACACAAGCTAATTTTATTTCTTAACATTAATTTTTGCAACCTTGCAGGGTAATGTTTTGGAATAGCTGGGACTTAAATATCTCCTCAACTGCTTTTAAATTATCTAGTGGCTACTAGTTGAACCAATTTAGCTTATGGCAAAACAATTGGAGATGTGTTTTCCACGCAAACCACAGGGGAAAGAAAAAGCAAGACAGTCACTTAAACTTTTACCCTGCTTGCATCAGGAATGTAGTCTTTTTCCTAACAGGAGATTCATTACTAGCAATAGATCCATTGATATACACCAGTGCTAAGGAGCCTGGTTTTGGAGGTTAGAAAAAGCCTGCAGAATTTCTTGAACTGGCCATTTACTATGGATCTAGACCACCCCACTGTGCTGATGGAAGTGTGGTTAGGAGATCTTTGAGCTGAATCAATTTAAGTTGGAATTTTCCCAGTGTATCACAGTTACATAAACACCTGTGCAAAATACCTTTGAGCTGAATTAATGGCATGGGGGTGAAGGGGGGAAGGAAGTAGAGAAATGGAGTAGGAAAGAGAAAGCTGTTTTCAGTAGCTTTCAAAATTTCCTGCTTGCAGAAGGTTGGTCTGGAGGACTGTATTTTAGATTTTCTTTACTGTAACCAGTACAAGAGCTCATGTATTTCTTTTTGTTGTCTCCTCAGTACTGTAAAGCTAGAATTATATTCTTTAAAATATCTCTCTCTCTCTCTCTTTTGCTGAATTCCTATTAAAATATATTTTTGCCAAGCTCAAATTTGCAAAGCATGCTGGAGATCTACAGTGGCAAAGAAGGATGCAGTAGTCTTCTGGAACAGAGCAAAAATACTGGCAAGAGAACAAAGGCACAAACTTCACTTTGAACCCAGGTATGTAGCATGTTGCAACCAACACTATTATAAGTGTGTAGAATGCAGAGCTTTCCACAATATACCTGTAGAATACACATAGCTTCTCTTGTTTCAATTTGTACTGCCTGTTTGACTTTGAAGAAAGAGTAAAACTGGAAAAAAGGAGTGTGGGTGAATAGAAGTTTCAGCACTCTTGCCTACTTTCCCGGAAATGCTTCGTTAGAGAGACAGGCGCTACTTCAGAGCAAGAGGATATTTCTTTCTATTATGACTCAGTCTCTGTAGTAGACTAAAAGACAAACTGGCACATTGTTTTCTCTGGAGACTGCCCTTTGCTCTGCTCTCTTGATATAAAATAAGATACTTCAGCCTGACAATATGCAGTTGCTTTTCATATCTGGAAAAAAAAACAGGCTCAAAATTTACCAGATTTCAAGTGGTTTGTGCACAGCAAAAGCAGGCAATACTTTTCATTTTGTTACCATCCCTCCCAACAAATCCAAAGCAGCTCAGATTTGCTAAGCAGTGGCACAGACTTGATTGACAGTTTTACAGGTTTGAGCATGTCTTTCAGTGAGTTTTGATAAACCAGGCTTTCATACCTCTATCTCCACTTCAAAGCAGGGCCTAGGTTATGCTTTGCATAAGACATGCTCTATGCTTTTCCATGAACACATAGAATCATAAAATCATAGAATGGTTTGGGTTGAAAGGGACTTTAAAGGTCATCTAATTCAACCCCCCCTACAGTCAGCAGGAACATTTTCAACTAGATCAGGTTGCTCAGAGCCCCATCCAAGCTGGCCTTGCACCTTTGCAGGCATGGGGCATCTACCACCTCTCTCTGGGCAACCTGTTCCAGTGTTTCATCTCTATCATTGTAAAAAATGTCTTCCTTATATCTAGTCAGAATCCACCATCTTTTGCTTTAAAACCAATACCCCTAGTCCTATTGCAACAGGCCCTACTAAGAAGTCTGTCCCCATCTTTTTATAAGCCCCCTTTAAGGACTGGAAGGATGCAATAAGGTCTCCCCAGAGTCATCTCTTCTCCAGGCTGAACAACCACAAGTCTCCCAGCCCTTTGTCACAGGAGAGGTGTTACAGCCCTCTGATCATTTTTGTGGCCTTCTTCTGGACTCGATCCAACAGGTCCATGTCTGTTGTATTGGAGGCCCCAGAACTGGACACAGTAATCCAAGTAGGGTTTCACAAGAATAGAGTAGAGCAGCTGAATGACCTCCCTCAACCTACTTGCTACACATCTTTTGATGCAGCCCAGGAAGCAATTGGCTTTCTGGGCTGCAAGTGCACATTGCCAGTTTCCCCCAGCCTGTATAGATATTGGTGATTGCCCCAACCCAGGTGCAGGATCTTGCACTTGGCATTGTTGAACCTCATGAGGTTCACATGGGCCCACTTCTCAAGCTTGTCCAGGTCCCTCTGGATGGAATCCCCTCCCTCAGACATGTCAACTGCACCACTCAGCTTGGTGTCATCTGCAAACTTGCTGATGATGCACTCAATCCCACCATCTATGTTATTGATGAAGATATTAAACACTGTACTGTTTAAACAAAGTACTGTTCCTAATATGACCCCTGAGGGACACCACTTGTCACTGATTTCCATCTGAACATTGAGCTGTTGACCACTATCCTCTGGATGCTTCCATCCAAACAATTCCTCATCCACCAAACAGTCCACCCATCAAATGCATCTCTCTCCAATTTAGAGAGAAGGATGTTGTGGAGGAACATGTCAAAGGCCTTACATCAGTAGATGCACACTAGGAAGCTGGTGCCTGAAACCCTTTCCTGTCACAGGCTAGTTTAGGATGAATAACTGGTTAAGAAGTCGTGTTTGCTGCTAACTTGGTGAATGTCCTGTACACCTAATGCAGACGTCCTAGCAGAAACAGCAGTTGTAAAAGAGCCAGGAATACAAAGGTACCTCTACCCTCTTGCCTTCTCAGAGGCAGAAGTCACGTGCAAGCATTCATCATCACATATCCCAAGTGCCTTTCCATATGTTAACAGCAACAGGTCTGTTGACACTAGTATCACATTTGAAACACAGTGTCTGTGGAAGTGATGGCCAAATTTCTGTTAATGTGGTCTAGTGGTGTTAAAGCAGCAGAACTTCCCTATCTTAAAGAATAGGCTAGAAGGCACAAAGAACTGAATGCATCATTAGAGAAAATCCTGGCATTGCACTGTCAGTATGTGTGAACATGAATGAACCAGGAACTATTCATACAGGTTGAGAGTGTTATTTCCCATCTCCTTCCTTTTTTTGAAAGAATGTCCTGAGAGTATTAATTTTGGAAAGCAGTTCAAACAATGAAGTTATTCAAGCTGACCTTATTTTTGCTGGCTGGTAGATGCCAGCACACATGGAATAGGTACACTTCCAGCAGCCTGCATGGGAGTCAGAATAATTAGAACACTTAAAAGTTTTGTACCTTAGAGGCAAAGGTTGTCATCCTCCCACCTCCATTTTCATTCACATATTGCAAAACTGGGTAGGAAAGGGAGGACCGAGTTAGGCGGTTTTGCATCTCTGAGTGGGCATCTGTCACTGATAAGCAATTTTGATGGAACTTTGCCGCAGGGAATATTCAACAGTAATATATTCCTAGCTCTACCAGTGAATTTATTCATTATGTATGCCAGCATGAGAAAGCTGAATGAAGTCAAGGGAAATGAAGAAAAGGTTGTGGGGAGAAGATAATGAAAGGAGTGAGGAGGGGGGGAGACAGTTAGCAATGTAGGCACATATGTTTCAAAGCTTCTCAGATTTCCTGAAACTGAGCCTAACTGAAATGAGTAATAGTTAGAATTCAAACACAGTATCATGACAATCCAGGCATTTTGGAAACCACTTCCCTACAGTGTCTTTAAGGACTACTTGATGTTGTGGATTATGGTTGGAGGAACTAACATCTGTTGTATTCACCCAAAGCCATGTATATGTTTCCATGTTTTCCCCTGTCTTTTAATGATGATTTTCTTTCTTTTTTGTTTTGTTCTGTTTTGACTTGTTGAATCAGAGTATGTCAGGAAAAAAAAAAGTTGAATGCATTTGTTTATTTCTGGTTTTCTTTGTAAAAATAAACTTACAGATTAGAAGAAATAGAAATTCTTGAGAGGAAAATAATGAACAAAGTCATGTTAAGTGCTTATAATTCCTACAAAAAAGACTCTCATCTCAACATATAGTATAAAGGTAGTTGGGAAGCCTACTGTGTTATGCGCCTATGAGTACACACCCAAACCATGAAGATTTTAACATTAAATGAAATACAAATATTAATGTGAAAATTGTTAAGTTTTTTACATGCACTTTTGTTTATTTTTTTCTAATTGATTAATTTTTATTCATGGCTGTAATAAGTAATTTGGAAACAATTCAAAGTCAATACCAATTCAAGCAACAAGGTCATATTTATTGCATGAAAATAAAAATTATTTTTAAAATTCACAAAAATCTATGCTAGTCTGTTCAAAGGGGGCAACAAAATGTATTTTCTTCTACCTTCCCCATCCCACTTTGCATGAAACTATATGCGAAATAAAACAATGAGCTATTAAAAGACACACTATTGTAGAAACAGTATGGTTTTCATGCCAAGTTGATTGTATTTGCCTTGCTGTGGGCTCAAAACCTATGATGTAAAAAACAGCCAACATACAGTAATGAAAACAACTAAAATGTTTTTTTCTGCTTAGAGGCAGAACCTTGTAGAAAAAAGACATAGAACCTGACCTCAGTTTAGACTCTAACCTGTTATAAAGCTTATTGAACATTTTAAAACTAAGTAATGAATGACATTATGTCATTAATGTAAAAAACATTGAAGGGCTTCAAGATCAACTTGTTTTAATTACGGATTAAAAAGTAGGAGAAGGATGTGACTCTCTCACTTCTTTCCCATTCATACAGCGTGTACATACATGAGCATTCAAGGAATATTACCAATTTGTACAACCTTTTGTCTATTCAAATTTTGTCACTCTGGATATACAGTCAGACACTTTTCATGTACATGCAAGTTATAGGGCTGTAGAGAGACACTTTCTGATTAGACATAAATGAGTGTGTGCATATATATACATGACAGAAGTGGTTGTTAGCTTTATGAGTAATATAATTCATCTGATTCCAGTACTTTCGATCATTATAGAAGAGGTTTGTATCTTTAGAAGAATGAGGTCCCTTTCCCCTTGCTTTTTTTCAGATGTTATATGGATGTTTCAAGATGGATGAGAAGGAAGTATTTAGTCTTCATTGGAATGAATGGTATTTGCATACCAAAAATTTATATCAAAGAACAACAGTAAAGCCCCAACTAGGCCATCCTTTATGCATCATCTGAAAGTAAAAATTTTGCTGGGATGTAGGTTCACACTCCCTTCCCCAGACTATCAGAACCTATACCCTGACTGAACAACCACCATGGGACTTGCTAGAGACTGTGAGCACCTTGGGTCTCAAATACCTGGGGTTAGTGACAGTGGGAATAAATTTACGCAATGAACTGTTAAGCTTAGTGGTGCATTTTTTAACATGTTCATTTATTCTTACTTTATTGATCATTTTAATATTTTTTGTAATTATATTGGAGATATTAACTAAAGGCAAATATACTTTCACTAAGAGCAAAACAAAATCTTTGTCTCCCTGATTAGGTGAAGCTTCACTGATGGGACATGTAGCTATTAGCAGCATCAAACTCCAATGCAACACTTATTACAGATCATCCAATTGCATACATATAAATAGTGGCTCTTGCCTGAATGCAACAAACAGGTTGTTGTGATCCAATGAGGGATTACAGTTCATATACACTATAAATCCCCTTAAGATACAGTGAGAAAGATTATGTGCTCTTGCACTCATTGCAATGAAAGATTTTTAGCTGCCAGGAAATAAATAGGTTTTTCTCTCTTGTTCTGTTTTTAAGAATTATTTATCTCTGAAGGACTGTATGCCTCTGGCAGATTCTGAGTTTTAAAATACAGAGGCACTAAATGAAATCCTGAGCCCAGTGAAGTCAGCTGAGTTTTGCCATTGAAATCTGCAGAAGCAGAATTTTGTCTACTGTTTGGAAAACGTTGCTTGCAGTGATCAGATAGCAATCATTGCTGACATCTAGCAGAGAAAACACTAACTACGCAGCTGTCAGTAGCACTCAACTGTTTGTTTTTCTCCTTGTGCAGACACTAGGGTTATGTGACCAAAACCATGTAAGTGGTTAGAAGTAATCAGTGCTCCAGGTAGCAGAAATCATAGGGTTAAGCTCTTTCTCCATGTAAGTTCCTATAATGTAAGGACCACTGCTGCCTTATATTTTTTCCTTCAGTCAGATTTCTTAAGAAGGACAATGGCAGAATCTGTTCAACACAGGAGAGCAGGGCTTAAAAGTCTCATGAGAGACTTCAAATATTTACTGGTATGTTCACAAGCATCAACATTCTTGTGTAAATTTATGTAGACACGGTCCTGGCTTTGGGACATACAATTAGAATAGCTTTGATGAGATAGCTCTTGCACTTATCTTATGAGAAATCTGTTTCAGTGAGATTCCTTTATTGCCGTAAAGGGAAGAACACAAAAGTCAGATCACTTCACTTTCCTTTATAGCACAACAGCGTGAAAGTACAGGGAGCTGTTCATCAGAGATTCAGACTCAGGAAGGCATGAAAACTGAAGCCTGTTTATGGTGCATTTTACCTTCTTGCTTTGAACTGCTATTGCTTAGGCAAAACAACTAGACTCTGTTTCTACTGTAATATGGCCTCAAGGGGCTCACAGGAGTTTTTTAGAGTATGTTCTGTGTGTTGAAAGTGTTTTGTGAGAGAAATATTGAGAAATTTTAGTGAAAGGTCTTTTAGATGGATGCCTGAATTTAGGAGTCCTTCTCCATAACCCTCAAATTAACAATGCTTCTGTTCGTTACATCATTTGTCCTTGAGAAATCCTATAGACACTTTGGTGCTGTGGGAGATAAAGATGCACAGAAACACCACTGCAATGAAAATAGGCCTATTTTTAAGAGGCAGGCCTCATTTTTAGAGAGTACTACAATGTGTTACATGAAGTGATTATTTAGAGGCTTCTGTGAGCTCTGAAATAAAACGATGGCAACTAGATTCTCCTTCAGGAAATTATTTTAAATCTCAATGACTTCATGTGAAATTGGGACCTTCACTAGAAAACTGGATATTTTTTCTGTGAAAGAACAATAATATTCTAAACCTTAAATCAATACTTAAACTTGATTTAGATGTGTTCTGAAAATGTGTTTTCCTTCCCAGCTCTGAGAGCCTCATCTTTTTTAGTTAAAAACCTCACAGAATTAAGAAAAGGTATATTAGTCCATGTGTACAAATGAGTATCTGTGTGAGTGTAGGGAACAGGTAAATAACTTTAGCAACAGACATTGCTTTACAACAAAGAGACTTCTGAAGAAATCAAGCTGTGGAAGTTCTGAATCTTTAGCTCATAGTTAATTTGATAATTAATGGACGTTTAATGCTTCAATATGGACTGCTCTGTCTGTATGAGCTCTGCAAGAGACATCTGTGTCTGCAAAACAACATTTCCAGTCACCTCTCGGGTTAGATCCTCACTGGATTTAATTTATTTAACAAAGTTACTCTGATCTTTTCAGCTGTGGATTTGACTCTGCAGCCATGTAGTATACCTAAATTCAGTAAAGACACCCCTGTCACTGCCATTGAAGTTAATGGCAAAACTGTGACTTTTTTCCAAAGGGATTGGCCAATAATTTTACTCTGTGTATTGTGATTGGTTTGATGTTAGGTACTGCATTCTGAGTACAACCCACTATTTATTTACCCCAATGTTCCAATATTTCACAACCTTTCATTAAACCTCATGCATCTTTCTCATCTTTTGCCTTGTTCTGATCATATATAAATTGGTACAAGACAGTGTTTGTCTTGCTACCTGCTACTTGCTCCACAGAAGTTAAGTGATTGCTTTCCTTTGTGATTTGAAGTTCTTTCAGGCATAATTCTGCTTTCTGCCAACCATCCATATTCATTTGTTAACATAGCTCCTTTTGTAGAATGAATATTGATTTAGAAATTCCCAATTAGAAAATGTGTGACCCACTTTATTTTACCTCTCATATGAATGTGGAGTGACTAATGTGCTGAAATCATAACATCAGGTCATATAATTTATTAATATATAATGATATGACTCATCTACATTAGGAGAGAGGTAGAGAATATTTCTGTTGACTCAGACCTCCAACCACTGGCAAACAGAAGAATCCCATGGATTGTTTTCTGTCAAAGCATCACATTTAGCAATGTGGCTCAGCACCTTGTCTCTCCAAATTTAATGTGGCATTTTTTTGCCAGAGGCCCAGCAAGTCCTATTCTTTCCCTGAATATGTATGCTACTGAAATCTTGCAGTTTAGCAGAAAAATCTTGGAGGGGCATTTATTAAGAGCCTATTAATATATGCCTGTAGTGTGCTGTCAGGCAGGATGGAATGAAAGCCAATTGGCTTAAACTACAAAGAGGAGTATTAATCGGTCATTAATGTGCACCCTAGAATACCTTTGCATTTAACACATTAGAAAGGCTTTTTTCCCTTTTAAACGGTTAGTTTTTAAAGTTATTTTTTGTATAAACAAGTTCTGAAGAAGGCAGAACATAAAGAATATATATCATTTGATTAGCAGGCTGGAATGGGGCAGAGGGAGGAGGAAAACTTAAATATGGGGAAAAACAGTAGGCAAAATGCCTATAAGAAGGAATACTTTAAATATTAGGAAATTAACTGGCAAAAACATTTTGAAGTAATGCAAATTTTCATGAGAAGTTGGGAGGCAATATTGTTGAAGAAAGTCAATGCTACGTTAGATATCCATTCACAGCACTTAAAAAGAAATTTTGAAATAAATTCTGATAGAATATTTGAGTCTTGAAGTTGCTTCCAGGTTTATTATAATATTACAATACTCTGTTAATAGTATATGATGAAGATCTAGGGAGAGTACAGAAAGTCACAGACTGTTGAAACAGATTTAAAAAATGCATTTTAAAGTCCTGTAATTTGGTAATCTCTTTTTAGTTTCCATTAACAAAACTTGGCCCATGATACCGACTATGTAAAGGGCTGAGGACAGAGAAGAAAATGGGAAGCAAGAACTCCTCTTATTGTCATTCTCTCAGTTGCAGGTATTTACATATTGGCACAAAAACCTTTTTGTAGTGTTTATTATTGTATGTGTGCAAAGAATTGTATATTTCATGGAATGAATTATTTTAATTTCCCATCATCTAGTATTTGTGCACATTGGATATTATTTTGCTTGGGTAGCTTGAGGCTTGTGTAAAAATGGGGAATGACCATTAACAAAAGGCAGGTCTCCAAGGCTTTCTTTCCTTGAAGTATCATATTGAAGGGAAGGAGAATTAACCTAATGTGCATGGCTTTACCTCAAGCATCCAATTCTGGCGTTGGGAGATCAGGTAGGGAAGACCATTCCTTTTGCATCTAATTTTCTGGAAGGGGAGTTTTATTAGGAAAAGGAACTTAAGTGGAATCCACCATTTTGCTTCTCCTTTTCATGGAGAAGAGAGGCAATCAGACCAAAGGAAGTTATTCCTCTTGGGTTTTTTGTAGATTATATCTTTAATTTTGCAGTGATTGGACTGTTAAAAATATCGGGTGGTGAAGAAAAACTAAATGAATGGGACTACTTCTCTGGAACTATGCTAGAGAGGTGTACTGTCCTAGAAAGCTATTGAGAAGTGCAAGTGAGTGAACACTGGTAGTATTCTACCATGTTCCTCATGGTGGGTCCAGAAGCCTGAGCAAAAGACTCTGAGAGAACTGGTTATATTTTCCTGGCCATCTTGACTCTGAATAAGGACTTAGAAGGGAAAGACAGAGGGCGGCCACTGGCAACCCTCTACCTTTCTCCCATGAGACAGGATGGAAGGTTGACCACATGCAGCTGCCCTCTAAACAGCGCAACACGCAGAGCTTTGAGGCACTTTAAATTAATCTGGTAACACCTATACCACTGGCACATGACACAGCAATTTAGTTCCCGTAACTCCAGTATTTAGCTAAACCTGTTCCATACTTATCTTTTCTAAATGTTGTTTTGCTATTAAAGCAAATCATATATTCAAGAAGGTTGGCAAGAAATACTGAATTGGTTTTTGCTGCACTATACAATCTTGTTATTTCATAAAATATCTTTTGCCATTAATTCAAATAATAGATTTGGGAAGCTGAACAGTCACTACAGGTTTTCCACCTATACTAATACACAGGCTTCATATTAAGTAAATCAAATCTAAGTTTGAATGTTTCAGCTGAACTATGCTAACATATTTCTGTCAGTCATTTTTAAAATAGTTACTAACTTACTGAAATCATTATCAGCCCAGTAAAGCAACTTCAAACAAAGGGAACTGCTCCATCTAGAGTTCCATCTTGCAAACAAGCTTATTAAATATTTTAATCAACTATTTTATTGGCTGTCATGGCCCATAGCATTAGCTGTCTCTGACTTTGTTATTTAAATAATTTAGGAACAATGAATCTGCCAACAACTTTAAAAAAGTGTTTCATGTGATCTGGTGGTCTCAAACTAATTATAAATATCTGAAATATGGTGTGCACATAACAAAAGATAACTAGTTTTGCAGTAGTGTAGTGCAGGAAGAAGTTTTCTCCAGAGGTGAAGTGTTCAGATTCTGATTTAAATCATGAAGATGGTAATTCCTGTAATTTTATCAAAGCTAGTCTAAAGCCAGTGCACATTTCTTCAAATACTTATTTACATAAGTAACTTCCTGTGGCAATGAGTTCCACAGAATATAAAGTTATCACCTAAAACTATACTGTAATATGTACATAGTTTGCATTTTAATTTACTGAAAGTGCTTTAGGTTTTGTATTCAAAGAAAATAAAATATAATTCCTGTATTGACCTTGTCTTGATCTTCTTTGTCCTACTTAATGCATCTGCAAGTCCTTCTTACTAACAAGTTTAGTTTCCAAATTAAACCAACAAAAAATTCTTTTTAGATTTCTGCTTCCACTGTACCTCTCCTCTCAATGTTTTTATCTTCTCTTTTCTATTTTCCAGTACATTTTTTTGAAACTAGTTAATCAAAACTGAATGCACTCATCAAGGTGAGAAAATTGGTAATTGCATTTTAATTAATCAATTCTTCCACAGGGCTACATCAAGACAGTTGTTTTAGAAGACAACATTATGCAACTCAAAAAGCTAGTAGGGGAAAAGATCTAGATACAGAAAATCACATAAAAATACAGCAATATTCAGTACATTTTGATAACTGAGGACTGAGACAATGTGTAGCTTACGTCAGCCAAGCCACGGTAGCCACCTGTCTGCCTGCTCTCAGCCCATGTAAATAAGATGTCGTCTAAGCTGATTTAGCTCAGTCAAGCTGAACTGAGTTATTCTGCAGCTGCAAGGACTATCTGTGTGCAAACTGTTGCCACAGAACAACTAACAAATGAGAGCTTGGTTGCATTTTTTGAATCTCAGTGCTAAGTACAGCAAAGGTGACTTCTTTGCTGAGTCAGCTCACCTGCTGTGAGCAATGCTGTGCTCTAGCTAGACTGTTACTGCTGTCACTGGTTTAGAGCTCACTTACATGTTAACGTTACATGGCAGTCCCTCAAATCTGACAACGTTGCTTAATTTGGCCTTATCACAGTGTGACAGGGGTTAAAGTTAGAGGTCTGTGTCCATTCAGGAGGTGGGACATATTCCTAGCAATATTCAGAAATAAGGCAGAAAAAAACCATGTGACACTGTCACCAGCAGGATAATGGAAGAGGAATATTTAGTAGACCTACTGGAATAAATGTGCTAAATTTTAGGACCTGGGCATTCAAGCAGAGATATATCAAACTGTCAATTAATTTTGCTAAATGCCCAAGGCCTGATGCGACTCATGGTTATTATTCTGACTCAATGTACACAATGGGACTCAGAGCACAGAGATCTCATCTCAGATTTGTAAATGCCTGAGAAGATATACACAAGTGAGATATACAATTATAAATGACACTGCACTTCTTAAAGTTTTTAATCTTGTTTTTAACTGAACAAAATGAATTATACTCCAGACAAGTATTATGTGACTTATCTTTATGATCTTTCCAAAAACAAAAGTTAAAGATGGCTTAAGAGTTTCTTCTCTCTCTCAGGATCATTGACTAGTAAAAGAGCATGCAGACAAACTAAGAAAAAATGGCAAAGATTTAATCAAACACTGAATTATGCAGGTTGTTCTTCAATGTTCCCATGGAATATTTATGTGAAAGTGAAGGCCTGTCTATTTTATATGCTCGGTAAAAATCAGGTATTAATTTATTTCACTACACAGTTTCTAATGTAAGGGTAGATATCTAGGCACTCCAGAGGAATTGAGAGGAAAAAATCCACCCTACTATCTCTGGTTTTGTCTGTGTAAAAAAAATCAAGGGGAATGTACATGTCCTTCTTGGAATTATGAGGCCAATGTCTTTTTCTTTTACAGTATTATCACACAATTACAATCACAGACTGGTAGGGGTTGGAAGGAACTTCTGGAGATTATCTCATCCAACCCCCCTGCTTGAGCAGGCACACCTACAGCAGGGAGCACAGGACATGTCCAGGAGAGTTTTGAATGTCTCCAGGGAAGGAGACTCCACAACCTCCCTGGGCAGCCTGTTCCACTGCTCTGGCACCCTCAAGGTTAAGAAGTTTTTCCTCATACTCAGGTGGAACTTCCTGTGTTCCAATTTGTGCCCATCGCCCCTTGCCCTGTCGTTGGGCACCACTGAAAAAAAGTCTGGCCTCATCCTCTTGACACCGACCCTTCAGATATTTATAAGCATTGATGAGATTCCCCCTAAGTCTTCTCTTCTCCAGAACAAATGCAGGTCTCTCAGCCTTTCCTCATACGGGAGATGCTCCAGTCCCCGGATCATCTTGGTAGCTCTTTGCTGGACTTGCTTGAGCAGTTCCCTGTCCTTCTTAAACTGGAGGGCCCAAAACTGGACACAGCACTCCAAATGTGGTTTCACTAGGGCAGAGTAGAGGGGGAGGATAACCTCCCTCGACCTGCTGGCCACAATCCTTTTAACACACCCCAGAATACCGCTGGCTGCCTTGGTCACAAGGGCACATTGCTGGCTCGTGATCAGCTTGTTGTCCACCAGCACTCCCAGGTCCTTCTCAGCAGAGCCGCTTTCCAGTGGATTGACCCCCCAGCCTGTACTGGTGCATGGGGTTGTTCCTCCCCAGGCAGAGGATCTTGCACTTGCTGTGGTTGAATTTCATGAGGTTCCCCTTGGCCCAGCTCTCCAGCCTGTCCAGGTCTCATTGGATGGCAGCACAGCCTTCTGGTGTATCAGCCACTCCTCCCAGCTTGGTACCATCAGCAAACTTGCTGAGGGTGTGCTCTGTCCCATCATCCAGGTCCTTGATAAATATGTTGAACAGAGCTGGACCCAGCACAGACCCCTGTGGAACACCGCTAGTTACAGGCCTCCAAGCAGACTCTGCCCCATTGATCATGACCCTCTGAGCTCTGTCATTCATCCAGTCCTCTAGCCACCTCAATTTTGGATATCTTTTAACATTTTCACAAAGGAGCAGATACAAATCAGTAACTAGGAGCAAGTAAGAAAGATTGATGTGACCCTTTAAAAGGACTGATAGAATGGGGGCAAGTCATGCTCAGATGCCCAGGCAAATACCAAAAGTGTAGGTTTCTTTTTTCTTTTCTTATATTTAGCTTGCTGTACACTAGATCAAAATGCCGCCTGGAAGAAGGCCAACCTGTGGTCTTTTACAGATAATTTCATTGATGTTTCAAAGAATTCTTGCAATAAAACACAAACTTTATCTGCAGCCAGCCTACTTGTGTTATATTTGCCTCATAAAGTAGTTCTACAAGTGAAGGAAAGTGCTAACACACTAGTCATGACTTATTGCCAAAATTGTTCTGAGGAACCCAGCTGGCAGACTGGGTTTCTTTTAAGAACAAAACAGAAAGGTTCGTGTAAGAAAGAATCATGTAGGCACAGGAAGAATCTCTGTGAAGTTGCTTCCAGTGGTTGTAAAGTATGCCCAGCTTCCCTCCTCAGATACAGCAACTGGGTGAGGCTCAGAGCGCATTGTCCCTCTGAGGGATTGCTACTTCTCCTGAAAATAATTTGTAAGACTTTTGACGTGTTCTAACTGACTGGAAGCTGCCTTAACAGTTACATTTTTCAGTTCATAAGAACACTCAAGGCTTATCTTAAAAACATATCTCTGACTCTCAAAATACATCCACTCCAACCATCCCATTGTTCCACAAAGCCTCTGCTTCAACTTGACACCAAAATAGACACAGGGCATATTGGAAAGTGGCACTTTTCAATAACTTCATTCCAAGTAAAGTCATTATTATGGGCAGGGAACCCAGGAGGGAAGTTCACTGTAATTTGATCCTCCTCCACTAATTGAATTCTTTTTTTTTTTCAATTGCTAGTTTAATCCTTGATACTAATTTTGATACTACCAGAAGGTGGAGGATGGGGGGTGGAACCCTCTCCCTGCTCAGGGCCAAATAAGCCTTTCAAAGATATTTTACAGTCACTAACACATGCTCTAGTAATAGCCAATAAAGGTGCATAAAAAGAGATGGCAATGGGCCTGAGGAAATACAGTCATGGGCTGTACCCAACTTCTGGATCATAAGTTCCCCACCCTTGTGGTTCATAATAGAGAAAGAATTATTGATGATTGCTACAGGTTTGGGTATGAAACCTACAAATTAATCCCACTTTGAAATCTACTTCGTATTCTGTAGGCAAGGAGGCTCAAGAAAACAGAATGTATAAGCATGATGGAGGAAAAGTACAGTAGATGAATGAATCCACAATAGGCAGCTGCAGGACAATTATCAGATGCTGCTGGTCCTTAACTTGCACTTCAAAAAATTTTGTAATGACATTCATTTAAGGTTTTGGGGAAAGGAGAATCCACTGCAATAGTCTAAAAGTTATTAAGTCAATAAGTCACATAGGAAATGTGTGCTTTAAAAAACATGCCTGTGCTTTCCAAAACTATTTTAATGTTGTTTATATATTAAAAAAAGAGGCAATTCAGCCTATTCCCAAAAATATGGTGACATTTCCTTTTTCTTACTCCTATATTCCCCTTACATATACATACCGTAAAGAGGAAAAATAAAAGTTTACCAGATGTGTTACCAGTGTCTGACAGAAGTAGGAATACTATTTTTTAAACTTCATATGCTAAAACTTAACCTCTGTATACTGCTTTGAAAAAGGTGAATAGCAATGAAGAAAGCAGACGTTTTCAGCAAAAGGGGTACACATTTGACTCAGATGATAATATTACATGAGCATTCACGCTACACTGAAGTAACTTGTAAGACAAACTAATTAATTTAAAAGGGACTAGAACTGTGCCAAGGACACTGCTGCTACTAACATGAATAGGACATTTCACATATGGGGTTCTTTGGGTCTTTTTTCTTTAAAAGAGTGTGAGGATATGCATGTTTTTAATATTATTAATATACAACAAAAGTCAATCAAAGAACTCAAAATATTAAACGACAGAAATATGAATTCTTATAACTTTGTGATCAAGATGGAACTGCAAACAGCTTCAAAGTTGATTTGGTTCCAGGTTTCTATATTACAATGTTTATATGACACTTTTAAACAACTGATGGCATTTAAACAAAAAATGCGTTCAGGACTTTTGAGTAAAATGCTTACTGATTTGTAGAAGTTGGTCTCCAGCTGCAATGTGTCTAAAGCACTTTGAAGAAATAGGCAATTTAAAAAGTAATAAGGATTTTAAAAATGAGTGGCTACATTCTTCAGTATTCTTAACGTACGTCTAGGACTACCTTGTGGTTTATCCAGGCCTCTGAATTATGGGACTGCTTAGTCACAGTCATGTGTTTTTGTTTTCTGGAGTACTCAGCAGAAGTATGAATCATGTTTGTCAGTCATGCTCATAATGTATTATTTTTCATAAGATACAACTGTATCACCCTATAATTGTGAAAGTACAATTAAAATATGTACTCTTCCATTAATTATATAGTTTATGATTTACACAATTAAAATGGAGATAGGTGATTGATATTCTTAGTTTAACTCCTCTTTTTCTTTTTTTACTTGCTAGTCCCAGCCAAATAACATTCTGTCAAAAAGCCAGATTTTTTTTTACTTGAGTTTTCCTTTTGATGTTATTTTAACAGACTAAATAAAATAAGGATGAGATTTTCTGAAGCATTTTTGATTGCACTAACATCACATTCACTCAAGTCAGCTGCCTCTTTTAGGAGCAGTAAGCCAAACCTGAACTTCAGCAAATTCCTGAAAGCTTGTCACCCTAAGTCAGTCCCTTTCTATTGCTACAGTGCTTCCGCATGGTCTGAAACTAATTTGACTGCACCAGTAGTTTAGAATCTGCTCTAGGGCACTCGAGAAACAGTTTATCATTTAATGTATTTCCTTAAAGTTAGATAGATCACAGCCTTGAACAAGGCTGTCTGATCTTAGGTTTCTTTGGGGAGGAGGTGTTTTTCCTACCTCTGATGAGTTTCTTACCTTTATTTGAACTGATCTTTGCCATTTTATTTGTGAAACATTTATTTGTACAACTTCTCTTGTTTAACAGACAAATTGAGAAATTCCTGAACAAGACATGGCCACTAGATAACAGTACTCTTAAGGCTTGCTGTCACCTTCCCTCACTGCTCCCAACTGCTTCTCTCAATCTCTCAATCTCCATATAAAAATGGGCCATTTCCCCCCATTTTTACAATTCACAGTGAAGAGTCTGGCTAAGTTTTTGCATATGTTAGTTACACTTCCTTCGAAATTCCTTGCTTACTCTTCATTTACTACCATTATAGCAAAGCCAGTAACACCTTCACTCAGCTTTCTTAGAGTGTTTTTTTTCCTGTAACTATAATACCTTCAGACTATATCTGTGTGACCATGGTAAATGGGTACCTCACAGTTGGAGCTACATGACATTTTCCTATTACTGATGCCATCAAAAAGTTGTAGTTTGATACAACAAACAGCAATGAAACACAGGTGAGTTTCTACTTCAGTGGTACATGAACAAAGAGATTGATAAGACACATTAGCTTCTGAGGGTGTTATTGATGATTATCCACAGACACTTTAATGTAAGGGAGGGAAAGATAATCTCATAATTTTAAAAAATAGATGAGATTTCTCCCCTTGCCTCAGTCCCTAGGTCAAAGTTGATTCATCATTCAGTAACATGGAAAATTCATGGTAAAGATGTAAACTTTATCCAGTCTGAGAAATGTTCCTGACTGGACCGAAGTATGTATTATATCTTTCTTGCAAGAGAAGAAAAGTGAAGCACTTAGAATCAAAGAATCATAGAGTGGTTTGGGCTCAAAGGGATCTTCAAATACCATCTAGTGCAACTGCGCTACTGTGGTCAGGGACATCTTTCACTAGATCAAGTTGCTCAAAGCCCCATCCAACCTGGCCTTGAACAGGCATCCACAGTTTCTCTGGGCAACCTGTTCCAGTGCCTCACAACCTGTATCATAAAAAATTTCTTCCTTACATCCTAATCTACCCTCTTTAAGTTTAAAACTTTTGCCCCTTCTCCTGTCACTACAGGACCTGGTAAAAAGTCTCTCTCCATCTTTCTTATAAGCCCCCTTTAAGTACTGAAGGGTACAATCAGGTTTCCCCACAGCCTTGTCTTCTCCAGACTGAACAACTCTCTCAACCTTTCTTCATAAGAGAGGTGCTCCAGTCCCCTGATAATTTTTGTGGCTCTTCTCTGGACCCTTTACAACAGGTCCATGCCCTTCTTGTACTGGGGACACCAGAGCTGAATGCAGTACTTCAGGTAGAGTCTCATGAGAGCAAAGTAGAGGGGCAGAGTCACCTCCCCCAACCTACTAGCCACACTTCTTTTGATGCAGCCCAGTAAATGGTTGGCTTTCTGGGCTTCAGGCACACATTGTGGATTCATGTCCAATTTTTCATCCACCACTATCCCCAAGTCCTTCTCCACAGGGCTGCTTCCAATCCATTCACCCCCCCAGTCTATATCAATATTGGGGATAGCCCCAACCCAGGTGCAGAACCTTGTACTTGGCTTTGTTGAAGTACATGAGGTTTGCATGGGCCCACTCCTCAAGCCTGTCAAGGCCTCTCTGGATGGCATCCATTCCGTTTAGCAAATGAATTGTACCACTCAGCTGGCTGTCATCTGCAAATTTGCTGAAGGTCCACTCAATCCCACTAGCTGTGTCATTGCTGAAGATACAGTATTGGTTCCAGTACAAGCCCTTGAGGGACACCACTCATTACTGGTTTCCACTTGGACATTGAGCCATTGACTGTAACTCTTTGGATGTAGCCATCCAGCCCATTCCTTATCCATCTAATAGTCCATCCATCAATCCCTGTCTCTCCAACTAAGCAGCAAGACTGATGTAGGGGACCATATCAAAGGCTTTACATAAGTCTAGGTAGGTGACTTGCTAAACTACCTTTGTGCTTTGAAAAATATTGATGTGGGGAAGGGTGTCTCTTCAGTTGGCATGATTTACTTCGGTTCACAAATAGCTTCTTTCATCAAGAGCTGTAATACAGAGTTTTTCATCCTTGCCTGTTCTCAGATTCTTTAGCTTTCCTTTGCTAGAGACTGAAAGATCAGTGCAGAGCAGTTATGACAGGTGAGTTTCTGTATAGAATTGGAAACACCTAAGACAACTACTGTAGTTCAACAGGCAGTCAGGTACAATGATTTCATTAGTTATGATACCAAAAGGAGGAAACTGGATAGCACACAATGAGATCCACAGAAGCTGAGCTTTACCAAGGGAGCTTAATTCCCAATTCTTGGAGTATGGTTTAAATTTATACCAAATAATTCATAATGTCACAATTTCATGCCTTTATTAAACTAGTAATGCCTTCCTGCTTCTGATGCATTACACAGCAAATTTCCCAAGCAGAGAAATTCAAATATGTTTACATCCACATCCAAACTGAGAAGAAACACCTTCTGGTGATGCAACTATAACTAGATTAGATGAGTTTAATGTAAAACAAGAATTATGCATCAAAACGGTTGATCCCCAACTAGTACTTCTCAGTAGTTATCAATCACTAACTTACACTATTCAGGTTTATGCTTTGAATATGTTTGTTTACAACATACAGGACTCTGTAAAGGTAACTGCATGTCTAAATTTGTATCTGTACTTTAAATCACATAGTGGTTAACAATCTGGACAAGTACAGTGTGTAGGAAAGCAGTTTAATTAAATTGTAGTTAAATCAACAATATGTAAGTAAGGAAATCACAGTTACAGTTTAAAAAGGAAAGGTATTTCAGGATAAAAATAAACAACAGTTTGTTGACTCAGCTCAAATCAGTTTACTGTCAGTAGAACCTAACTTCTAGAGTATCTGTAGAATAGAAATTATTTAGGATTAAAATCTAGCAGAAATTTTTTCTTATAATAGTTTTTTATTTGGGAAACGAATCTGCAAAACAGCTCCTAGATGTTGTAAGCATGTATAAGAACTCCCTAAGACTCAACACACCCCTAGCAACAGATAGCTATTCTATGTAGTCAGGTTAGTATTTCTGGAAAAGATGTGCCACTTCTAAGTTTCCTGACAGGCTGATAAATCAGTGTGAATATTAGAAACTATGCATCCATATTAATCCAACAAGTTCCTATGCCTGTATTTATATGCAGTCATACGTAAATCTCAAAAGAGTCAGCATTTTGCTTACATTCAGATGTCTGGTCAAATGCTAAATGTTCATTCAAATCTTATCCAAACCTCTCTGGTGTGAAACTCTAAAGATAAGGCTTTCTTATATGATTTCCTGTACTTCCTCAGTTTACCTAATCTGGCAGAACAGCCAAAAGAAGTGAGTACCTCTGAAACCACAACAAACCTGAGCATGCTCATTCTTACCTAAACTCTCTTTTTCTCTGGTTGAATACTGTAAAGTTGGCATTTATTATGAATGCCATGTACATGCATTTCTAGCATTTGAGTAGTGCCTTAGAAATCCTGAGTAAACAGGAATTTCATTTTTGGCTGCATACTAATTTTGTCCGTGGCTCTTTCATGTTTCCTATTTGGGAATGCTCACAGACCAGGTTTTTGTTTATACAAAGATTTTGAGAATGACTGTTCTTTGTAGAAATACACCTGTGAGCAAATGTGTTACTATACAAAATCTAAATATTGCCTAAAATAGTTATTTCATGGTGTACTCTTTAAAAGTTTCAGTCTTACAACAAAAACATCTAACAACAAATACTCTCATTAGGCCATCTCCTCCATCTATAGTGGGTCATGGGGTGAGACAGGCCCACATAACAGAGGTCTAGAGGTGGGGGAACCACTACTGGGAATGTGCTTACAGGTGTCATTGGGAGGACCCTAAGCATCTTGTAGCTCGCAATAAACCTATTGCTGTATTAGCTTTGGTGAGCTACCATCCTGTTGTGGCTCTGTTCACATAGCTCCAGAGTGCAAAGCTGCAGGTCATATACACAGCATTACCAATTCATTGACAAGTCATTGTTAGCTTGTCATGCTATCACTAGTCCTGTAATGGCTGAGGTGCTTTTAAACTCTAAATGCATACAGAATCCTAAAAAAAAGAATCTGTTATATTAGAATCGTGGCTTAAAAATATGACAAGTTGGTAGCCTTTTAGGTTGTGGATAAAAGTTCAAAAAGCTAATGTCAGAAGTTACAAGTCAAAAAAAATGCAAAGACTAACAATTAGTTATTTATAAAATTCAGTATTTTTAATTCTAATTTATTCTGAGGTGTCCTAAGAGGATAATGCTTGGAAATTCAGGATAAGCAATATAAAATAAGGCAATATTAAAATAATTGCAATTCTGGATTAATTAACAAGCATAAGTCTTGATGCCTTTCGTCTTTTTTATTTTTGTGAATGTCTGGGACTTCCAAAGCAATTTAATCTGATATGGACTGAACAGGAAATGAGTGTTAGTCTCATCCCTTGTGTAAGTAGAACTAAATAATCAGATATAAACTTTCTGCACACCATGATACATTGTTAGAATTTTGTTCCATGCTTGTGTACACTTAAATTTATTCATCCTAAGTTACAGCATCTGTTGCATATACCAAGTTTCACATTTATGTATCCATAACCTATGCCTGCCAGTCTTTGAGCAGCCTCTCTGCTTTAAAACAAGACTGATGACAATAGCTGTGAGCGATTAGCAGGACTCTCTATTCACAGTGTCAGCAACATCAATACTCTCATTGCTGTTAGGAAAACTGAGTTTGATGCGAATTGAACAGGAATTGTGCTGCTCAGCCTTGTAGTAAATGGACCTTAGGACTGTTATTATTATAACCTTGGCATATGCATTAAAGTCCCTGTGCAAGGCAACTGTGAAGACAGTACTAGATTTAAATAAATGTCATACTTCCCACTGTCAGTTAATCACTTTGCAGTTCCTTGCAGTTCTATCTACCATAATGTGTTTCAGCAACAGCTAAAATTATAAATACAGGCTTCCCACCTTTTATTTATAATATGTCACATACACTGTAGGCCACCCTGAGTTTGAAACTCCAGTGTAATCAGCTCACACAAACTACCCAGAATCATTCACTCTCTTCAGAAAAAACAAATGCACTGTGTATTGACGCAGCATGTATAAAATATTTTAACTGTGTCATCTTAAAGCAACTCACAAAAATCTCTTTCCAAGGAAATCTTGAAGAATTTTTTAAAGGAAAAAATGGTAAAAGATGTGAGTTGGGCATGTAGAGCAGTGCAGAATTGGATTTCATGAAAATGACACACCAGTACTCCTGGGAAGCCAAATTACATGACTTGAAAAGTATCAAGCCCGTAATACCAAATTTTCTAAACATCTGCACAGTTCCAAGCAGAATATCTGTAACATAATCAAATATCTCAAACATTTGGCATCCAGATAAATAAGATGAGAATTAAGGATAAGTTTGAGTCTTTATCCTGACTATTGCTCGACAACATTCTGGACTAAGTGCTTTGATTGTTTGCCTGGATGCCTGAAATCTAAACTTGAATTCAGCTCAAAACTGACAATACATCTGCCTAATACCTTTGTTTGTAGTCTATCATGCCTTTACAGGGTATGAAAGAAGGCAAATGCACAGTTGTGAGAGAAAGAAAATACGACCTTCCAACTCCACTCCAGTAAAGCGACTGTTAAAGGTACGGTTTCCAGAGAGCTCAGCAATTTAACATACTAGTTGTATACACCTGGAACACTGCTATTTCATTTTATCTTTTAGTGGTTGAGTCAGTTTGTCATCTACACCAGATTTCTTTGGGATCAGAAATAGGAAGAGCAAAGCCTGACATAGTTGTACTTTCTTATACTGCTGTTTTGCTCTTGCACCTACCCTCCTTTAAAAGAGCATTTAATATCATTTCACTGGAGTTTGACATGAACTAGTGCACCACAGAGCTCTCACTTCCAACAAAGAAGGCTGTCCCAATTTTGTCCCAAAAATATACAATGCCTTCTCTTTTTCTGGATAGAGAATTGAGTTAGTTATAACTCAAAATAACAAAGTAAAAATTACTTGGGAAAATGCTCTCTAAACAAAGATTTTATGGTGGAAAGTATTGAAAAGAAATACATTCTCATCAGTCCATATGAACTCTCTGTCAAACACACACACAGTAAATAGTTATAATCATGTGTAAGTATGACAAAACCATCACCAGCCAGCATTCAGTAGGCCTAGAAGGTCACTTTCTGCTAAAACGAGTGAGATTCCATCACCCCAAAGGCTTGATGCCTCAAAAAACAGAGAAACATTGTTTCTCTGATCTGAAGCATTAAATAATCTTGCCCCTCCATTCACTGCTGAGTAATACAGTAATCATATCCTTTTTGTCTCTCTAGTTTTGTAATCAAGCTGTAATCCAAATTTTCTCAGATCTGTAGATTTTTGGTTTTGTGCTGTAGTGCCAGGGGAACTCCATTTCCATTTCTGCACAGCAGATATTTATATGAGCAAAACCATGCTCCCTTATTTTTGCTATATAACTGGCAATGTTCTCTTTTTCCGTTCTATTTCTCTCCTTTCCTCCTACAAATAGCCAAAGCTCACTTTAGACAATTCCTGAATCTTTCTGACAGTTAAAAACTGTGATCAGACAGGGTGAATGATTCCGCAGAATTTTGATGTGATCTCAGCTTTCCTTGTATAAGAAATGACCTGATCTGAACTGTAAACAGAACACAGAAAACCATGTTTCTTTAGCAGGGTTTCTTCCTCAGTCATGACATAACCTTCACATGAAATGCTTAAATATAGAACATCTACAATATGTAGACTTTCAGTCACAAGACTCTTTTTATATCTTACTTATTGGAAATTGAAGTTAATATTATTAACAACCCATAGTAAGTCTGTGATGATTTCTTCCTTGTAGGACTTCTGACTATTTTATACTGTGTTTACTAGAGACACATACAATGATATAAAGTTTGATGGAAGGTTTCATGTAGCCAATGGTGACTTCATAGTCAATGAACTTCAAATGATATTGAACAAAAATTTCTTGTGCTTTAATTTTGCATTTGACTTTTTATACACTTTTTTCCCCATTTGAATTTTAAATCCAAATACTCATGTTTGTAGTAGTACTGTGGTGCAGGAATAAAAAATATAGCTTAAATGCAGTATTCAAAATGAAATTTTAAATGGATCCTAAGGTTCTTTACATTTTTTTGTTATTTTTTTGACAGTTTTCTGTGGGTTTCTTATCTCACTGCTAACAGGTTTGCAGCAATTCTCAGTACGTTTAGCTATAATAAACTGCATGCCTCCAGTCTTAAATCTAACATGAATAAAATCATGTGGGTGAAACCTGTGCATGTTTCTGTCTTCAGTACCCCAAAAATAAAAGTTTAAATGGGTGAGATAGTAGTAGAACAATTCATAAAGTGGTATCCAGTAATGTCATAGCCACAGAGGAGGAAATGAATGTTAAAACTTGCTACAACATTGGTCAAACATTATTGGAGTTGGAATTCATGTGTGGCCCTAATGCAGGTGACCAATATTAAGAGATATTTTGCAGCTTTATTTCACCTTTCAGCATCTGAGTTATGGGAGCTTCATATAAGTTGTATCCCTGCAAAAACCAACAATGAACTTCCCAGGATCCTGTATAGTTTATTTCCCATAATTCTGTTTTTATGGTCATTCTGAGCTTCTAGACTAACTCTTCAGGGCACCATGACAACTGAGACCTAAACATATCTAGAAAGAGGTTTTGCACACTTTCTGAACATGATCACTCTTTAAATTCTGTGACAAATATAGAATTGCTGTTATTGATGTATCTATCCATATATGAATATATTTTATACATTTAAACAGCCCATACCACAAATATAAGAATATATGCATACAAATATAAATAGAATACTTATTACAATTGTACATAGTTATCTATAACTATGCATATATTGCATAAATTGTATATGGCAAGAAAGCCAGTGTGATACACTTCATATTTTCCCTCCAACATCCTTTGTTTATTTAAAACTGATGAGCAACTGTTGACCATATATACAAAAAAGGATACTATAATCTCTATTACTATCCAAAGGAACAGTTTTTTTACCTTAGGACTATTTGTAGACACAAAACTGTTAAACTTGGCGAATGGTAGCCAGAAAAAATCAGGAAGGCAAAAGACGAAGGAAGCAGTCAGCATTGGCAGACTACAGAGTATAAATGGGGTCAGTAAGGGAGAGAAATCCCAACATCAGAAGAAGAAGGGAAGCAAGGGAGGAGGGAAGTTAGAGAGACCTATCATGTCCTTGATTATTTCCTTTCCAGTTATTTCTTAAGTAACCCAAATCCTGACAAACATATGAAACCATTTAAAGTAGAACTTGAAAACTGCCATAAATTCAGTGACCTCAGTTCTCATACAAATTCCTTACTCACTGCACTGGGATTATGTCAGAAAAATAAAGCATAATAAAAGCATACTTCTGCACAAGAGCTGGAATTTTTAGTTCTTTGACCCATTTCCTTATATGAGCTAAACAGGAGAAAGAGTGAGACTTTTCCACTCATTTTGAAGAAAACATATACTTCTCTGGAGTTCAATGACCTGACAATGTTTCTGATTGAAAACTGGCAACCCTAAACCACAATCAGATGTAAAACTCACAGAAATTTGCTCCCTCTTAGTTCTCAAACTTTTAAAGCTTTTCTTTTTCTTTTAACTGTTTGATAAGGAACATTTATTCTGCCTCCACTCTACCAGCAGGGCATAGATGTGACTCACAGAGAGTTTCACATTTTGAATAAAAGCTAAGCATAATCTATTTCTTTTTAGGAATGACTAGTGTCTGGAACAGCTGCTATTTCTTTTTGAAGCTAGAGGATGAATCCAGATTACTTAAAGCGTTCATTCTCAGTGTTCATATGGGAAGTGGAACATTTTAATGTGATCTGTGCGACAGTGGAGCATTTCTGAAATATTCAAGACAATATTATCTAATCAGTAGATGAAAAGTTGAAAAATATTTTGTTTGGAGTATATAACACAAACTAACACAAATGTGATAATTTTCATATGAATAATTATTTTTAAAAACATACTGCTGGAAAAACATGCATTATCCCTATTTACCTCAACAGAGAAGTTAGACAAGAATTTTTTATTGAACCCTATATCAGAACATTTTACAGAAGCAGATTGTCACAAGCACTGTATGAGTATTACATTTAAAAGTAAAATTTAAGAACAAATAATTTAGTTGTCTGAGAAATATCTTGTTTTAACACTCGGAAATTGCAATTTCCATTTTTTATTTTGCAAGAAATTTTTTTTTAATGTAAAATACATGAACTAGAAAAAATCAGCATCAAAACAAAGTACTTTTAAAAACTTGAAATAAGGTCAAGTTTTTTTAAATTTCAAGGGTGGGAGGGAAAGCTTTTCCTTAGCTAGGAAATGTTAAATGTTTTGTTTTCATAAAAAGGCCAGATTTTTAAATCTCAGAATTCCTTATCAAACAAAATTATCAATCTCTCAGCAATCCTACTACTGAGAAGTGAAATAGGAGGGATATGTTAGACTGTTGCAGCTGTTTGTTTGCTGTTTACTGTTTTGATATGAGCATATATGTTTTAATGCATGACAATGACAAGGGTGGAGAGAATCTGTGAAGGACCCCACAAAAGCTTCTCTGATGAACCTCTGATGAAGTCAAAGAAAAATTTAAGCCTTTCAGTATTGCATTATTTTTATAAATTACAATTTGGATTTCATCTCACAGATTATACCGGTTTCATTTACCTTGGCTTTTAGGACAAAAGCTAAGCACCTGTGAACACATTGGTAAAGCAGGATGGGGGGAGCAGTCAATTGGTAGGCAAGCCCAAGTGCACCAATTCCCCAGTTCAGGTATTCTTTGATGGACAGGGTGCTTCACAGCACCCAGCTGGCCACTAAGCTGTGCTGGGTGTAGGGAGAGGATGTTTTTATTGCATGCATTATACTTCGCCTGTAACACTCAGAAGAGTTCTAGAGAACATCATGAGTGTAATGAACTCTCCTATACATACACATAGTTTTCACTTCAGGCATGTTGTAACCAGTGTGAAAATGTTGAATGTTCACGTTCAATGGCAGCCTCTGTTGTACATTTGGTGACATTCTTCACCTCCTTTACACTTTCTGAACACCAATGTTGTGATGTGAATATCAGCTGGCAGCTGCACTGCTTACACAAACATTTCCCTCTATGCAACAAGAACACACTTTTAACTGTTTTGGTACATGGGGAGGTTCAATGGTCAAATCCCCCCTCAGATCCAGCTGTAAGAACCTGTTGGCCTCAGAAAAGTTTCCATGGATTTATACCTAAATACAAAATACAATCCATTAAGTTTCTACCTTCTTATATTTTCTTTAAGAAGCTAAACCAAATTTGAGTGAACACCAATCCTGTTATTTGCAATTATATTCTGTAAATTTAATAGCAGGCCTGTTTCAAACTCTTCCAGTACTATTACATAATAGCAAGCTTGCACAAAACGAAACTTTTTATCAAAAGTTATTTTAATTTCAGCATTCCCAAAAGCATGCCCTGGAAAGTAAGGCTTGCTCCAAGTTTCCATTAGTTCTTTGGTGTTCTTTATTTTGCTTAGTAAGTATAAACAATGATCAGGAGAGATTTTTGCTTCAGTCTTGAGGAAAAGCTGAGACACTTGCGTTTGTTCAGCCTGGAGAAGAGAAGACTGAGGAGGCATTTCATAAATACCTCTAAATATCTAGATGGTGGGTGTCAGGTTGATGGGACCAGAATCTTTTCAGTGGTGCCCAGTGACAGGACAAGGGGCAATGGGCACAAGCTGGAACACAGGAAGTTCCACCTGAGTATGAGGAAAAACTTCTTAACTTTGAGGGTGCCAGAGCAGTGGCACAGGCTGCCCAGTGAGGTTGTGGAGTCTCCTTCCCTGGCGACATTTAAAACCCGCCTGGACACATTCCTGTGCCCCCCTGCCCCACTCTAGGTGTGCCTGCTCAAGCAGGGGGGTTGGACAAGATGATCTCCAGAGGTCCCTTCCAACCCCTACCATTCTGTGATTCTGTGAAATTTTTATATTTTTTGTACATGATTGTTTTGACAGCTGCTTTAAATAACAGTATAATATTAAAGATGGTCAGGGATCTGATGCTTCAGAGTTTTAAGCATATGTATAACTTTAAGCAGTTGTTTAGTTCAATTAAAGTTAATAACACCCTTAGAAGAAAATAGAAGGCATTAATACATTTAAAAACATAATTTCAGATTTTTAGGAGGGAACACACCATCTATGCTATAAAATAATCTGGAAAATGACCGAAAAATCTCCAGAGTTTTCCTCCTGGGACAAAAGAAAACCAAGACAATACATTTCTCAGTGCCAGTCCTGGTTTGCCAGCCCTGTGCTGCCCCTGCAAAATCCTCAGAACAAATGGTATTTTAGGGAGAATTGGGCAATGTACCTTAAAATAGAATGGTCTGTGAACTGGGGTCCTGAAATCAAATCTTGTTCTTCTAAGGTCATGTCAGTTCTGCTCTCTGTGCTTCAGTCTGTAAAAGTCATCTCTGATCCTTCACTCCTTTAAAGTCAAATAACAAAAATACGTATTTTAGACAAGAAGTATGTAAAGGGAGCACCAATCCACTGTGCAACACAGCAAGCTGAAATCTTTGGATTTCAGGAATAACCGTAGGATGTAGTTAATTGCAAGAGCAATAGGTGCCACTTATGAACATTTGAAACACCAGAATTTAAAAATTCAATTAAAATCAAGAGTTGACAAAATTCTTGATTTTATTTAAAGTAATAAATTGTGTTTCTTATTAAATAAATAAATCCTTATTAAAGAAGAATTAAAACCAATAAATTATAATCTTCGTAATTTTTAAGTGAGAATTTCAGAACGTTTCCCGTTTATCAGACATCAATAATACTATCTAGATTAAGGACCTACAGGACTTGGTATAAAAAGAAAGACTTTAAGAAAGAGTAAGAAAGGCAGGGATAAAAGTCGGAACAGGGTCTGCCAGTAGAATAATTTATTGGAAAATTATCTGCCAAATTAAATCATATTACATATGCACAGATATACAAAAAATAGTAAGTATAATGTATATATATGCATATTGAAATCTCTTATAAAAGATATGCATTTATAATATACCAAATACAGCACAGTATTAAGAAATTCATTAAGTTAATTTGTTTTATCTAGGGTTTCTGAAAAAGGATAGCCTGCAAGAGGATGAGTATAAAACCTGTCACCTTTGCTTGGAACCGCTTTGAAATTCAAGGATCACTATTGCTCACTATTAATGATATTTTTCCATCAATGTCAAATGTGTTCATAACATGAAAAAAATTAATTACACATTTAAATGAGTGTAAAGTTGTCCAAATAAAAACCTATTCTACACTGCCATAAAGCTTTCTTTTGTCAACACTTGTACTGACAAGGAATAGAAAATTTTATCCGTTCAGTAATATCTCACATACTACCTAATCTTGATACATATTCACAGGGGATTAAAAAATTGATTCAGTCTGAATCAATAAAGATAGGACTGCTAAATACTTATTTTCTTATTTTATGAACTATCTTCTCATTGCTGCATAGTGATTTGCATTTGTCTTTGAAGGTAGTGTTTTAAATAAAGTCGGGGGTAATTTTTCATAAGGCACTAAATGACTATGGAATTAACAGGTGATTTTTTAACATTACTGAAAGATCACTGGTTTTGGGGGAAAAATAATGTCTTGCAAATCTGTAAGCAGATACCCACTCAATATTTTGCTTCCCAAAGTCTATTTCTTCCTGAAGACCCAGCTGTACATTCTAGGAACTAGTCATGGAACTGTTGAACACAGCCCCGCTTTCTACAAATTAAATGAAAAAACACAGTAACATTAATGGTAAAAAAAACCCAAAAATTGTTAAGACTGTAAAGTTTAACACACAGTTTTGCTGTCCTAGATTTAGAACTGAATATGCAATCGTTACTATGCTACTTTACACTCCTAATATGAGAGTTTGCCTTTTCTGAGGGATAGTATACTTTCTCCAGTCCCAGATTCAGGTACCTGCTCCAAAAAGGGGGCAATGAAGCTTCTCAAAGGGAAGGTTAACCATTTCTTTAAGGCAAAAATATAAAATCTCTCCTCTGAAATACTGAAAATGTCAAACTTCTTTCAGTGAAATGATGAGAAACAGAGTAATGAGATCACTCTGAAATGGAAATTCAGTGTGCAAAATTTCGGCCCATCTGGTTAAATTTTAACAAATATACAAGCAAAAGAGAAAAAGCTCAGCAATGAGAATTTTTGGACAGCCTTGATGCTTGGCAGGGCTACCAGTTTTGTTTATAATGCATAATATTGTCACTCCCATGAGTAAAGTTAGGCTTCTGAAATAAATGTCCATCGGATCAAGTTCCTATTTTAAATCAGTTGTAAACTAAAATTCTGCTTTACCTCTTTCTTTGGTGTAACAGGATTTTTATGAACTTCTTTTCTGAGAAGTTATGCATTATCTAAATATAAATGTGTAAATGCTACCAATCATTTCTGTAAGCTTAAAATCCAAGCTGTGATAAATCTGACTTCTGTAATACTTTTTTCCTTCTGTAAAGAGTCAGATTAACAAGGTCAGCTAAGTTCTGTTTCTTTTCTCAAGTTTTATGTGTTTTCTATCAAGTAAAGAAAAAAAGCTTTGTTTTTTTTCATTTCAAGTTGGATGACTTGCTGAAGATACAATTTAATTACTATTTACCTCTGAGTGTGAATTACAAAAGAATCAGAGACCAATTAACTTGAGTAAAGAAAAATAAGTCCCATATCTAAAAGAATATCTTACATTGAATTAACAGAATAATAGGTGAGCTCTCTATATATTTATTCTGAGTATTGAATGTCTTTTCCATTGATCCCTACCTAAGGACAGTAAAAGTTTCACCCACACTCTCATGATACAGGCCACTCTGCTTTTGTCTGCTGATTCTTTCTGTCTTGCCATTACGGTCTATTGTTTGCAGACTACATCAGAGGATGAAGAGGTGCATTTTCAGTATGTGTAGAAAGAGAACTGGTCTATACACAAACTTTTGTTTAGCCAGGAGCTATTCTATTGCTATTTCAGCAGTCCACAAATTCAATGCTAAACCACTTAAATCTTGTCTAGAATCCTGAAAGCAACACTAAAGTGGAAAGTTTTTTCTCCAGTTTTACTAACTGGCTGTAAATTTTTTCCTTCCCACTTGCAAATGATCAATGTCTCTGTACAAGACATTCCCCCAGCAATTCTGTTTATCTCAGAAGTAGATGTCTGACCTGTGCTACTTGTCTAGTCTCTTCTCATTACCTTATTAACTCATCTTCTCATATTTAAAGGATAAAATGAAAACTATAGAAGCAATTCATGCATCTAGAGTAGCTAAACAAGAAAGACAGGAAGCATCTCCTTATGTGTGTGTCTATTTTTTTCCCTTGAGTATAAGGGAGTCTAAAAGGCTTAAACTCCCAGGTAGTTAAAAATACCTAATATTAATTCTGCTTTTATTGCCTTATTTCAATTTTTTTGGTAGGATTCAAGGATTAGTACATGTATTTTTCTTAGACAAGCAGTTTGTCCCTGAGTAACTGTCTCAACAGTCTGCTGGGAGAACCTTTTACTGGTATAATTTTTTAAATATCCAGAGTTGCACTTAAGCATATTTTTAGATCTTCTCAATCTTATTTCTACATCCCATACCTTTTATGTATTATAGCTTACTTAAATTCTCCCCCCCCCCCCTTTTTTTTTTTTTTATGTTTCCAGGGCTACAACCTTATTTTCATTCTATGGCATATGATCCAGAAGTAACCTTCCTATGGTGCCTGATTGCAAGGTAATTCTTCCTATAGATTTCCAAAATAAGTAGCTGTATTCCAATTACCACCTTCTAAGAGGATTTTTTTCCAGAAATTTCTCTTTGTTAAAAGTCACAATGTTGGCTGGTCTTGTTTTTGCTCAGCAGCAAGATCAATCATCTAAGAACCTTGACAATCTTTCTGTCAGATCTTTCTTTTGTACCTTATTTCTCCCCTTGTTCAGTCAGAAGACCTGTAGTGATTTATTCTTCAGCATTTTGGGAAATAATGTGTCTGAGACAGCTGGAGATCAACTACCATAAGCAGAAATAAGCCTGGATTTACCCACCTATAGAAGTTATTCATAACATTGATGTCTAAGGGGGTCATAGGTTAGTTTAGGTGAGAAATGGGCAATTGTTTTCCAAAATTGAATAGTTTTCTGCCTAAAAGTGTAGTCTCAGGGAAGTCAAAACATTCTGACAGGGAAAAGTTTTGTTTTATTTAAAAAATTATTTGTTTTCGCTCTCCTTTCCTTTATATAATGGCAGAAAATGTTGTTTCTGCACTGTAAAAATGTTAATTTAGACTATTATTTTGTTTCACTATGTTTTGACTTTTATACTACATTTTAAAAATATATTTATATAGTTTAACATCAGGCATATATTTTGTGATGCTTGACATTATCAGTGCTTCCTACTAAAAATTTTCAGAACATCCAACCAAGAAAAATTTTAGCAAGTTCGTGTTTGTTCCAATTCAGAACTTTAAGAAACACTTATGATCAAATAATATAGAAAAGAATTTCTAAATAAAGAAGTAGAAAAAATAGGGTAAAGAAAAAATTGATCCCGTAATATGAGTTTGTGATGCATCTAACTAAAAGGACAGAATTATAGTTATATTCTTATCTTCAGATTTCTATTGTCTCTCCTTATAGTTGTCTCTTATGCTTTATTATTGCATTCTCTTGAGGAAGTTTTGCACTTTAGCATGCATCTGTATTTATTTTTATCTAGAGATCAACCTTTAAGAATTAAGTCAATCATTATTAAATTTCTATGTACTAAAATACCGATGTGTATTAAGCAATATTAACTACTACTGCTACAATAATTTCAATAAATATATAAGCACAAATAAGTGCAGTAGAAATTTAGGAATTAAGCATACATATCTAGTCCCACAAGTAAAAGTATCTTTCAGAAGCAAAACTGAAAACTGAGACTGTGAAATTCAGTAAGTTTTGGGTTAAACTCATACAGAGATCAGTACTAAGGAGAGAGAAAAATTTCAGTTATATTCAACTGATTTGAATACTTCATGGGTGTGTTTGAGAAGATATCACTTCTGCAAAGCAGCATACTAAACAAGTGAAGAAGTGCAACTGTTTTTAACTGACAGCAATCTATAGGATTTTTGCAAAAATCATAACAACCCACTGCCTTCCTGTGGCCGGTTCTATTAATGATTGTTCCAGTAAAATGTAAATATATATAATAAACGCCATCACATTTCAACTACCTTAATTTTTATCTACAGTATTTAGGGACTGGAAGGTCTGTGTTAACCACTGAATTCTGATTTTTAAAAATTTTTATGAGATAAATTAAAATGCAGCAGATGACAAAATTAAAGGTGTTTTCATACTGAAATTTTATCACAGACCATTTGTGTTTTCTTCATTATTGCTGCCTGCATGCACATGGAAGCGACTGGAAAAGATTAAAAAAAATACACTTTGTAGACTGTAAATTCATCCTGCCAGCTTTGAGCTTGACTGTTTGTTTGTCCCAAATCTCTCTATGCCAGTTCTACAATCATCTCCTGCCAGATTTGGCTTTCAAAAATTAACATATTTTGTATATGACATATGTTTGAAATTAGCACAAAATGCAGCCAAGAACTGGAAATTAACGAGGAAAAAAGTTATTTTAGAAAACATTTGGGAGCCAGGGAAGACTTTGTTGGCTTAAAACATTAGGACAGGCTATTGTCTATTAAATTAAATAAATTCAATATGTAGCCTACAAGTTGTCATCACCACAGCGTCTGTTTTGTTATGCATGCATCATTTCTCCCCTCTTTCACATATACAATTGATATATATGTGCACTTTTGTAGCTATAGACAAAGAAAAGCATCACATATTCCTCTCATGTTAAAAGTGCCTGTAAAGTCTTGAAAATCTTACAGTACTGCCAGAGCCAAAAATTTCTGCTTCTCATTAAGAACTGGCATATTGTTCTTGTCACACATATGCACTAAGCACGCCACTATGGTCACCAGGCTCTAATCTTTGTTGCTGCTGCTGGTCTGGAAACAAAACAGCATTTTCTTTTGATTGTGTAAGACCCCTGGGCATAAAACCTTGGATTCATCTCCTTCACTTTGGCTGCAGACAATTGTATGTGCCAAGGAGGCTGTCATCTCCTGAGGGACCACAGCCATTGGGACCTCCTTGGGACCACAGCTGTGGAGGAATAGGTGTGTGTAGCAGGATATTGCATCCTGAGTGCCATGAGTGGTCCAGAAAAGGACCATGGGTGGTGGCACACCCAGAGCACCCAAACACGCACTGGCAGCACCATACAAACAGCGTGACCAAAGCTTCTGGTCTTATCTGCAGTGGTGGGCTTATTGCTATTTGAGGAATATGATGAAAAGAGTAGCCTATCTCACTAGTGTAGAAGAATTTACCAAAGAATTTAGTCCTGAGTTACCTAGAAGAATTCTGACCGAATTTCATAACCTTTCTCTTTTATCATTAAAATGTATTTCAACCATAAATAATCCTAATATTGGTGCTAGAGAAAAATACTTCCTGAAAAAAGGACCCACCTATAACCAAAGTTGCCAGCCTGAATAGTTAGTATGTTCTTTCTTTTCTGGATCTTCTTCACATTTTCCACCTTCTCTGGAGTTCTCAAGCATAACAGAAAATAAGCCTTTTACAGCATCTCTTAATTCTTGTTTGTACACAGGTTAAGATGCAGAATCAAAGCCACCTTATATGCTAATTTTTCACCAACTGCTCTGTATCACAATCATATCCCCTCTCTACCCATGTTAGAGGTAGCTCTGTAAGCAGTACACTAGACTTCTAGCCATGTCCTCAGTATGGAGGAGTAGGATTCCCAAATAATACAAAATTTAAGGCTATATTACTGAGCATTTCAAATTCTGTGACTCTACTAAATTAAATAGAACTGTGCTGATTTACACCAGCAAAAAGTTGCACCCTGCACATTCCAAATTAGCCAAAATTCAAACCTTCATTTACTAGTATATTCTAAAAAATGCTCTACTTCAGTGTCCTCCCTTTTCAAATAATGGTTTGGAGTACAAAATTTACAAGCTTGCATGAATGTGACCACAAAAGGCCCCAAAACCCTGTGGAAGAGCAGAAAATATTATTTGTTTATACTTGCTTGTTTCCCCCAGTGCCAAGTTTATATTTTAAGGCATGAAATATATACATATATAGAAGTAAAGTATGCAGTTCTACTGACTTTGTTGGTGATGAAGAGCAGGATGTTAATTTTGAATTTATGCATCTCAACAACCAACTGCCTTGGTACTATTAACAAAGATGCAGAACTTTCTTCATTAAAATCAGATCAGCTGATAGATAACTCTGAAGAACAGGTGGGAGAATAATCACACTTCACAAAGAATGGAAAAAGCTCCAGAGGCCATGAATTACATCAACACAAAACACGAAACCTCTGGAAGAAGTGTCAAGACCTACAGGCATTTGTGGGGTAAATCTGGCTCTACTTGCCTACACAACTGACTGCAAAATGTATGACTAGCTTCAGATTTCCTATTACATACATAATCGTCAGCTACAAAAAGCTGATGCTAACTTCTCCAGGTAATAGGAAAAACAGTCATATCAATTAGCATATATTATGGGTATTCAACATTTGGACTAAAATTTGCACTGTGATTCATAGGCAACAGGTTTGCAGCAGGTGTGAAGCTCTGCCAGCTTTGGTCCTGCTGTTCAAAGTATATTGGTGAATCATTATTGGGTTTCTGGTTTTTTGGTTGGTTTTTGTTGTTGTTGTTGTTGTTGTTTTTTAAATTAAGGGCTTACACTTACCTACTTCATATGAAATATTCTTGGTTAAATCCTTTACTCACATAGGATTAACCCATCTATAAGCTACAGTCAATAAAGGCAGGTTTTCACTCTTTGTTTGGTCAGCAAGAGCAAGTCAATTAATACTAAAGCTACTTTGGAAACTTCATTCTCTGCCATGCCCCCACAGTTCTACTGTATTCTAGATAGGGATGATACAAATGTTATCAGAAACACAACCAAGGCCTTGCAAAGTGACAAAAAGATCTTGATACATTTTAGTGATGCTAAGACCACACTCTGAATAAATATAATTTTGATTTTTTAAAAATTTAAACAGTGAGTTCAGCAAAAGCTATATCTTATTTTCAGAAAGTATATAGACATTGTGAACTTTCTTAATGCAATGCAGTGGTTTCTACTGTATTTACGCAAACTCATGTTTAGTTCACTTCCTGAACTCAAATGGCATGCTGAATATTTGGCTTCAATTCATTGAACTCCTATTTCTGCTTAGGAAGATTTATCTTTTCATATGGAGCCTTAATCAAGACAAATTCTACCACAACAGTTGCCACACATTTTTTACCATGTGCTACGTATTTAGTTCACCCAGAGCCTACTTCAAAGAACTATAATTTGAGCATTACATCACTTCTGTCATTCTGGCATTATCTGGGGCCTGTTTTATTTTCCATTTCTTTTACTCCCACCCCCACTAACTTATTAATACACAGGAGAGTACATGTGTCTCTGTTTTATGCTCTGATTACCATCTTGCTTGCACTGCTGGTTTTGCATATACAGTAAATTCTAAGAAGATGGTCTTAGCAAAATGTGAAAAAGCAGAGTGACAGTGCAGGAGCTGTTGGGCTAGATTCATAAGCAACAGTCAGATTTGTTGACTCCCCAATATTTCTTACATTGAATTTATTTAAATCTGTGACTCATATATCACTTATGAAATGGTGACAAGCAGCTTATAAATCAGCCAGTCTGCTATCAACAAATTGTTATGAGCTCGTTATCAAGCTGATTTGGGGGCATACCAAAGAGATTCCAGCTGGATAGCACAGAATTTATAAAATGTTGTCCAAAAGCTCTGTTAAAATGTTAATCAAGGGCTGTCCACCCTCTTTTTTAATTCACAGTTGAACAGTGCTTAGAAGTTTTGTGGTTTTTCTGCTGATGCAGAAATCACAGAAACCAAATAAAAGACTCGGAATTCAATTTCTGGCTCTGTCATAGAAGTCTTCACATCATTGAGTATATTTGCACCCCATGGAGCCGCTGTGCTATCCTGCCTGCACAGATGCAAGTGTCTGGGATAGTTCTACTTGTCTGTAGACAAGCTCTGCAAGTAGTGGATCAAGCACTGCAATTCTGCATTAAGCTGCTCCAGATGGCCCATGATATTTCAGTATTTACAGTCTACCTGCATTCCTGCTTTTCTCAAAAAGCTGATGAGCCTCTCTGATGGGCTTTTGAGAGCAGAAGAGATCAAATACTTACACAAAATGTATTTTAACATAACAAGATCTCAGACAAAAGATTCAATGGGTTTGAGTACATGACAATGGCACTTCTTTGCAAGGATTGTGGGGCAGGGTTGTTGTGGTAGAGGAAGAGAAAGGAGGGCTAGTTGACAGCTGTTTGCTTCATGGCCAGTAACAAATGAAGCCCCACTATACTGTCACAAAGGTACATACTCATAGCTCAAACCCAAGTCAGGACTGCTGTATGAGTGGCCTGTCATTTCAGTGAACATGCTAGAAAGGCATGTTTTGAGAGTTTTTTAATATCAGATGCCTCAAGCATTTCTTGAAATTAAAATAAGGTCTAACTTACTATGTAGATGCATGGGTAGCTGCACGGAACCTAACTGAGCTACTCTCTCTGCCACAGTTCAGGCCAATATCAACCTTTGAAAAGGTACAACTTTAGGCATGCTAGGGAATATTATCAGGATGGCTGCTCTGAGACAGGCTTACTCCAGTCTGACTACCTCTTACTTGGTACATCACTGGGCGAGTCATAGGAAGCCAGATTTTAAAAAATATTTAAGTACCTATGGTGCCAAGTGGGATTTTCAAAAGCTTCCTTGGAGCCTCAGTGGCACTAAAAGCAATCCCAGTAAGAGTCAACCTGTGTGTTAGGCTTCTCTGTATTTTTTGAAGTCAAGCCCTTCACCTTTTTGTGTCTCAGCTAATCCTTTCACATGGGACCACAATATTTAAAAATCACAAACACATACAGTCAGGTTTAATTAATGTTTGCAACAAGGTTTTTAAAGATTACATGGTCTCGGGTAACAGACATAATGTTGATCTTCCTAGTCTTCGAATAGTTGGACAGACTACTGGCATCAGGCAATGCTGGTTGTCTACAGTACTTTTTGTTGCATGCCCCAACAACCTATCAAATTCCCACCCAGTCTTGAAAAGCCTCATGCCAGGGCTATAGCAAAATCATGGTCAAAGGGTTTAAATGTCCTGGGTTGTACCATATGCTGGTGAAAGTTCCACCAAAGAAAGTGTCTAAGAAACAAACACAACCACTTACAGGAGACTGTTGTTCCTGACACGCCCCAGGTTTTTCACTACCCTGCCTGTGTCCCTTCCAATACAATGTCTTTCCTGTTTGCACAAACTGGCTAGCATTAGTGCTCATTGGGAGCTTCCTGTAGCCCTGACAAAAGGGAGCAAGAACTCAACCCATAACAAAAAAGCACAGCTAACACTTAGTGGAAATATGCTCTGAAGTGAATGCTTAACTTTTAATTGGTTCCATTTCTAACACAAATCCATATCCAGTTCCTCCCTGCCTGCCCACCACTCTGTTTCCTCAATTATGGCATGATAGAAGCTACATCTGTGAGCTCTCTTCTTACAGACCTCTTTCAAATGACAAGCCAGCATGTTTCCCTGGAATCCCACTACTCATCTTCTGGCTTTTTTGGATAAGTAGGAAAAAAGAGACTTTAGGTTTTGGGGACAGCCTATGTAATAGTTGGAAGAAGGGGATAAAGAACACATATGGGAGACACCTGAAAATATCTTAGTGAAGAAACAGGTGTAAAGGCATTGGCCCATTTAGGGTATTTCGATTTTGAGGATGCAAGTTAAATTCCTTTTTGAGATTGTGGTGAACTTCAGACTTCATCTGTGGTACAAGTAATAAAATACTAGCCTTGAGAACAACCATAAAATGGGTTGAGCTGTGCTCTGAATTTTTTCCTCAGCATATTTCTACCCTGATCCTGAAGTTGACTTGTCAAACTACTTTCACGTAGCAGATATTTTCATCATCTAGCCCTGAATGCCTCTGTGATGGAGCACTAATTGATCATCAGCTGCCTGAAGGTTTCAACATCAGCTAAAAAGTTAGAGCAACCAGACAGCTTTGCTACTTTGTTGCCTTAGTTTTTAGTTTTACCATCTGCTCTCTGTTCAGATAAACTCCTTGGATTTATGCCCCTCCATATAATCGGAAATCCTCAGATCCTGAGATCCTCAGGTCCTGCTCCTAATGTTGTCAAGGGATACTTTACACTTTGCCGGCTCAGGCGATAGCTATCAATTCAGGGCTAAATGGTGCTGCATCAAAAGATAATGGTCTCTGATGGGGAGGAGGGAAAAGCAGCAACCTGGAGAACAGCTTCAGGGTAATTTTCAGGAAGTGCATTTACAAAAAAAGAAAACATTAATTCCCCAGCCTAAGAAGATTCTTCCCAAAAGTGACTGCTTAAAAAGTTGAAATTCTTGGAATACAGCAGTGGGCTAAAAGAATCCAGGGTGAGGAGCTATTCTCTGATAAGCTAAATGTGAAGAAAAGGCATATCACTAGTCAAAATTTGTACCGATTGAAAAGGAAAAACATACTGAAAGCGAGATAAATATTACTTATGTGCAGGTATAGGCTGCTTCTTTTATATACCAGCTAAATTAACACCAGCTAAACTGACAGCTTTCACAGATCAAAGGCTACTAATAGCATAGTCTATTCCTTTAACCAATGTGGGTTTTTTTTCCAAATTATCCACTGTGCACTGATGTGCAAACGAAACATCAATTCCTAATAAAAAATTGTCTGATATCATCTAATAAGTAGAAGTTAGAGGTCATCTTGAGACTGCAGTGTTTAACAGATGCCTTAAAGTACTGAACTAAATAAATATCCTTCCTTGTGGTAACCTCATGACCATATTTATTTTTAATTGCTGGAATAAATTATTTCTACTTAGATGGTTTAAACAGATATGTTAAGACTTCTCTAGGTTTATTACTTAGTGCAAGTGCTGATGTGCAAACTACAAGACTCTGAAGCTCATGCATAATCAATAACGCATCTAGCTGCTCTCTGACTGAGTTCAATCGTAATATTAGACCTAGCCTTCCAATACGTTGCCTTGAAAAAATTATTCAGGCATTTCAGGGCAAGCTGTGCTACATTAACTTCTTTCTGGTAGTAACAGAACATAAAGGAAATGCTGCTAGCGGTATAGACACTGCACAGTACAGTATCCCCTGTAACAAAATGACCCACCAAACTATTGTTATTCACTGGTAACAATATTTCTATTTCTATACTCTTCTTCATATTTATACAACATTTACATAAGCCTGTTCTGGTTTTGGCTAAGGTAGAGTTAATTTTCTTCACAGTAGTGGGGCTATGTTTTGGATTTGTGATGAAAACACTGTTGATAATACAGGAATGTTTTCATTACTGCTGCACAGTGCTTACACAGAGTCAAGGCCTTTTCTGCTGCTCCTCACCCCACCCCACCAGCGAGCTGGCTGGGAGTGCACAAGAAGCCGGGAGGGGACACGGCTGGGACAGCTGACCCCAAATGACCAAAGGGATATCTCACACTACATGACGTCATGCTCAGCATATAAAGCTGGGGAAGAAGAAGGAAGAGGGGGATGTTTGGAGTGATGGCGTTTGTCTTCCCAAGTAACCGTTATGCACGATGGAGCCGTCCTTTCCTGGAGGTGGCTGAACACCTGCCTGCCCATGGGACGTGGTGAATGAATTCCTTGTTCTGCTTTGCTTGCACATGTGGTTTTGCTTTACCTAATAAACTGTCTTTATCTCAACCCATGAGTTTTCTCACTTTTACTCTTCTGATTCTCTCCCCCATCCCATGGCAGGGGAGTGAGTAAGCAGCTGTGTGGGCCTTAAGTTGCTGGCTGGGGTTAAACCACAAGAAAGACAAATTATTTAAAAGATTTACTATCCTGCCTATCTTTCGTTTCAGAGGCATGTACAAAATAGACAATATTCTGTACATGGAAAGTCACTGCATGCTTTGTATGGCTTGAACATTTCTTCTTTATTTTTAGGATTTTATTCAATTAGTATTTCATATTGAAAAAGGGAGGAGGATCAACCTAATGTTTGGTGGCATTCCAGCTATGTACTGAAGAGACAGGATAAGTTTTTGAAATCAATAGAAAAACTCCTACCCTTTGGGTCTAGCATTAAGACAAAGAAGATTCACAAAGTAGTTGTTAGCTTTTGGCAACTGTCGGACAAATGTGTACCTTTGGGCCGCTGTCTACCTTTCATGGGTGGAGAGGAATATTCTGAAAACGATGAAGAACAAATTGGGAGGGTAAATTAAAGCAATAAGCACTAGAATAATTCAATAAGTATGTGACTGTCTGCATATTCCGGAGTTATACACGTATAACTAGGGGCAGAATATGGCTCATGACTTTTGTAAATGTTGCAGTACTGTATCTTCTTCTCAGTCAATGAACAGTCAATTGACAGCGACCCTGGACTGGATTCTTCTACTTAAGGACTTTCAGTGACCTCATGTTCACACCAATCACTCACTAGTTATCCAGTCTGAAAAGTCAATATAATTTTAAAGAGATGTCAGACCCACATTCTGCTCTTTCTCCATTACACAAGATTCATTTAAAGTGTACTGGGATTATCATGCACTATCACGTCTGCAGTAGTTAAACTAAAAGCTGAAAGTCAGTTTGCCAGATGCCTTACATCTAACTCAGCCTCACACCCGGCAGGTCACAGCGTTCATTGACATGGTGATGTTTCCAATAAAATAAACTTTTCTGTTAATTCTTTTATTCTATTCCTATTTTTAGGATGAAGTATATAAAATTTAATTTTCAGGCTGGATTAATTCTTAATCTGGCAATGAGTAGAGGCATACAACAGTACTGAAATATGCACAAGCTGTAATGGTCTGGACATGATTATGAAGATGGTGACTTGATGTATAAAACAACTACTGTAAATTATACAGTGAAATATAAGACCCTTAGGTGCTAAGGCTCTGATCACAATATACTGAAGTTAAGCATAATGTCACTGTTGTACACCAGTAGATTTTAAACCTAGTTAAAACCTCTTTTTTCCTCTTTTTTTTTCCCCCAGTGTATTTTTATAATAACCTCATCCTTTATCAAAACAAACATAAAATCAGAATTCTACTCTTGTGTTCTCTGACACATTGTATCTAAATCTAGCTTCTATGTTATTTTGAATTGTTTATTCAACACTTCCTACAAGGAATGCTTCTCATCCCTTCTACAATGTACTGTGGATAACATACAATGTTTGGTCCCTTTCTTTTCTTACTTCTGCACATGAGGTGCCCATGAGCAAAAATTCACATAAAGCCCCTATGCCATTAGCTCAGATATCCATTTCTCCTCCAGTGTTTGTACTGGTAACCTTTCGTAACCACCTATTGCCTTGAGACTGAATGTCTGAATCATCTCCCATCTCTGATTTTGCTTTCCTTAATTTCTGATCATCTCCAACCTCACCACCCTTCAGCCTCCTACTCAGACCCACAACCTGGGGACATTTTACAATTACAAAGGTTCTTATAACCAAACTATGTTTCAATTTTGTTACCTTCTTTTGGAAAACATGTAAAAAACAGCTTTCTTTTTCATTTCACGGAGCTTTTTGCAACACCATTTCATCTGCTCTTGAACCCTGAAAGAACAGATCTGTGGCCTTGGCAAATGCAATATTGTCCTTCCTGTGGATATTCAACAAGCTGTTGTGCAGTTCATTTTCTTATCCATCACGTTACACTGTTCTCCTCTCTACCTGTTCTTGCTAGTTCATTTTTACTATAGTTTCACTTTTAAGACCCAGAACATTTAGCTCCACCTTATCTATTTTCTTTCTTTCAATATGAAGAGTTTGAGTTGCACATATTTGATCAGCCTGTAACACCAGCCTTGCTCTTCTGCATGTTAGATTTTCATAGTAAAAGGAAGTAGATTACTATTGTTTTCAGTACTGGGCCAAATAAAATACACTATAGTCATATCCCCAGGAAACAGAATAAATAGATTAATATGGTCATTACCAGATTCTTTTTCTCTTCTTATTTATGGGAAAAAAGAAATATCTCATTAAGATGCTGCAGAGTTTCAAGAATTTTGCAAGTTAACTATTTTCCCACCTTTTATTGGTGAATGGAAATTATTATTCCAATGGCTGCCAGATAATGTTACTGATAATTCTTAAGAGAATCTGCTAGAAAAGAACAAGTAAATAACCTCTTAACTGTGCTCTGAGTAGGTTTGCAAATCTATGCTACGTACAACTGAAATCAGCGGAGATTTTCTCTTCTATTTGTCTCTCAAATGAGAACCAGATAGAAAAAGAAAATTTTAAAATCAAAACATTTTGCTCACTCCTTTGTGGCCAAAAACAAATATAGGATTTCTACTGAAATAAAAAACAAAGCAAGCAAGGCTACTAGCAAAGCAAGGACACTGTCCCCTCCAGGATGTCAAATTTTTCTTTATTTTGCTTTTTAGGTTGAATCAGTCAAAAGAACTTGTACCAAGCCCTGATGCAAATAGTCATATAGGCATATTCCTTTCAGACCCTAGTACAAACACCAAAAATCTCTGAAATTCTGCGGGTTATGACAATCTGAATAGCAACCTCCTACATTCTGGATTGAGCAGCTCTGTATCTTGAGCCCAAATTCTCTAAAAGTTTCTTCCATTCACTGGTATAATAAGTCTAATCATTGCGTGAAGTCAAAGAGCTTTTTTCTAGTGGCTTGCTCTTGTAATAGTTATTACAGGATATTTTATTTTTATAGATTAATTCTATTTCTTTGAATAAGAATTATGATGATAGGGCAACTGAAGTTAATAACCAATTTTGCTGGATATTACTAAATAGGTTCTCAATTAAGTACTAGTTGGCTACTACTGTTGATAAAGTGAAACCTTCCTACATAATATTGCACATGTTACACACAGTTCAGCTGAGACTGGGGAACAGCTGCTGTCATAAATCATGTAATGGCATGCTTTCTTTCCTACCTCGAATTTTTGAGATAGTGTACTGTGCTTAATTTGACATGAAAATGGTGCCTCTTTAGTAGTCATTCAAAAAGAAGCCTACCTTTTTCCCAGGGAGACTTAAAAATTGCGTCTAATAGCACTAACTGATTGAGCTAATTGGTATCTCTTCTTTTCTAGAAGCATTCTGGGATGCATGTATTTGCATGTAATTTTGAGTCTAGGCCTTTAGTTATGTAACTGATGGCTTACAATAATTTCTAAGAACTGCACAAACATAAATCAAGCCTAATTTTTTTTTTTGTGGGGCAGAAAGAGAAATTCTTCTAATAGGGGCTATATGATATTCTGCTGACAAGATCTCAACAGCTGTACTTGTATGCAGATTCCAGCTTTTATCATGCAAGCTGGGCTCCAATAAATACACTAGCCCAACATACAACTAAAAGAAAATCAGATATAAAAATAATTTGACACTTACAGCCAAGCCTCTTAAAATTAGCTAACCAAATTAAATTAAATCCTTCATTTGTTACATTATCCTGAGAATAATAGTGGTAAAGCAAATTTACTACGTTTTATAGAGTATGCTGTCTATAATTTTATTTTTTAATTTCCAGACTGCAACTTCTGGTTATTTGTATTGTGTTTTATATTTACACAGACACTCTTTCTTTACCATTATATATTTAATAACCAAGTTACTAGTTTTAAGATGACTTCTAAACAGCCTGAATGATGTGGTAATTATCTTTTAATCATTATATTCATTTCTATGTTCAGTTTATGGTAAACAACTGTAAAATGTAAGTTCTCTTTAGTTTCTTTTGGCCCTGTCAAAAACAGGAGAAGGATTTCCTTCTTATCCAGGCAATACGGATTGCCTTGCAACATGAAGGTCCAGATTCACAAAGGAAGACTGTCACAGAAATGTTGTGTCCTCCCATTTTTCCCCTTTAATTGCTCAGTTAAAGTAATATTCACAAAGTCAAGTAAATACGTATGTCATACAACATATGGGAAAAAACTGCACTCTCAAGTGCAGTTTATTAACATCCTGTACATGGAGCAGCAAGGGGCCTAAATCAGCCCACAGGGAACAGTGAAATATGGGAGGTACCTGAGGTTTCTTTTATTCCCCTATTCCAGAAAGCCTGCACAAGACCTACATTCACAAGCAAAAGCTGCTCACACCATCCATTCTGAAAACAGGATGGAAACAGAAATAGATGGAGAGTCCCGCTCTTGCCTTTAAAACACAAAAGCAGCAGTGGTAGCGGTTGAAGTCCTAGGAAGAGAAAAATGTGGCCTCTAGACCTCCTTTAGCCTGAAGCCATTCACAACACATCTCTCGCCTCGTAGGAAGATGCCTAAAATTATTCTGTGTCCTACACGGATGGAAGGCACCTTCCATCTATGACAGGGTGACCATCCTGGTGGATGAGGGAAAGGCTGCAGATTTTATCAACCTGGACTTTCATAAAGCTTTTGACACTGTTTCCCGCAACATCTTCCTAGAGAAGCTGGCAGCTCATGGCTTGGACAGGTTTTCTCTTCACTGGGTAAAAAACTGGCTGGATGGCCAAGCCCAGAGAGTTGTGGTGAATGGAGATAAATCCACTTGGCAGCCAGCCATGAGCAGGGTTTCCCAGGGCTCAGTTTTGTGGCCAGTCTTGTTTAATATCTTTATCAATGATCTGGATGAGGGGATGGAGTAGACCCTCAGTAAGTTTGCAGGTGACACCAAATTAGGTGGGACTGTTGATCTGCTCAAGAGTAGGAAGGCTCTGCAGAGGGACCCGGACAGGCTGGATTGATGGGCCAAGGCCAATTGTATGAGGTCCAACAAGGCGAAGTGTCAGGTCCTGCACTTGGGTCACAACAATGCCGTGCAACGCTACAGGCTTGGGGAAGAGAGGCTGGAAAGCTGTCTGGTAGAGAAGGACCTGGGGGTGCTGCTTGACAGCCAGCTGAGCATGAGCCAGCCGTGTGCCCAGGTGTCCGAAAAGGCCAACAGCATCCTGCCTTGTATCAGGAATAGTGTGGCCAGCAGGAGTAGGTCAGATATCATGGCCCTGTACTTGGCGCTGGTGAGGCCACACCTTGAATGTTGTGTTCAGTTTTGGGCCCCTCAGCACAGGAAGGACATCGAGTTGCTGGAGTGTGTCCAGGGAAGGGTGACAAAGCTGGTGAAGGGTCTGGAGAACAAGTCTTATGAGGAACGACTGAGGGAGCTGGGGTTGTTTAGCCTGGAGGGGAGACCTTATTGCTCTCTACAGCTACCTGAAAGGATGTTGTAGCAAGGTGGGTGTTGGTCTCTTCTCTCAGGTTACTAGTGATAGAACGAGAGGAAACAGCTTCAAGCTTCATCAGCGGAGATTTGGATTGGATATTAAGAAAAATTTATTTCCTGAAGGAGGGGTCAAGCATTGGAACAGGCTGCCCGGATTGGTGGTAGAGTTGCCATCCCTGGAGGTATTTAAAAGACATGTAGACACGGCACTTCAGGGCATCTTTTAGGAAGCATGGTGGTGTTGGATTGATGGTTGGACTTGATGATCCTAGAGGTCTTTTCAAACCTTAATGATTCTATGATTCTATGAAAAACAGTGTTTAGATGGTGATCCAGTTTTCAGGGAATCATAAAGTCTGAGAACATAGGGAGATCTGTTTCCCTGAGGAGATGTTTTCTATAAGATATGAGCATCCTAGGTTTCTAGTCCTGGCTCTAGCAACTGCTTATGCATCCTGCATTAGAGTCATGCAATAGGGTAAGCAAACAATCTTTGAAAAACAGATAAAAGCAACCAAACTCAAAGGTGCCTATGCCCTCCTAAGTTCTTGGGTAAAGCTTTATAGGTAACTCCCAAGGACTTTGACATTTCCTTAGGTTGCCTTTAAGGTATTCACATCTTTTAGTTCTGGATTCAGGCCCTAATGGACAGGATTAAACAATCTATGAAGACACATACATAAATACCCTGTAGAACAGGAAATGCTTCTCCTATAAAGAGGAAAAAACGTTCTTTCAAAAGAGAAAAGATGCACGGGTTTTTTTTCGCAAACTCCTACTATCAGACCTCCACAATTTCTGATGTGGTTGACAGAAGATTCCACTGGAAAAAAAAAACATCCTGGAGCTCAGCAAGGTATTCAGAACCTCCACTGTGTCGTAAGTCAAGCAAGTGGGGCAGAAAATTGTATGATCTCTGGAAGAGAGTTCAAGGCATCACAGCAAGTTTAGAGAGCCATGGTTCACATACGCAGGGAGAAGACACAAAAGGCCAAAGCTCAACTAGAGTTTAAATTCGACAACGTTGTGTGGGACAACAAGAAAGATTTTTTTAGGTATGTTAATATCAAGAGGAGGTCCAAGAAAACTATTGCACTGATACATGTTGAAGATGGTCAGGGATGAAGAAAAAGCAGAGGTATTCAATGTTTTATTTTTTCCCTCAGTCTCTAATAATACTAATAGACATTTGGCTGCCTGGTACTCTGCAATGGAAGTCCGCAACTGCAGGAGCATGATTTTCCATACGTGGACACTGAAGTTGTAAGGCATGATTTATATCTGTTGAATGTTCACAAGTCCATGGGGCCTGATGGGATTCATCCCAGAGTGCTGAAGGAGTACTAGTGAATATTACAGCAGGATCCCTCTCAACCATCTGCCAAACGTCTTGGGAGTCTGGGGAGGTCCCCACTAACTGGAAGCTAGCCAATGTTACTGCATTTTACAAGAAGGGCATAAAGGGACACCCAGGAAACTACAGACTCAGTACCTGGAAAAATTGTGGAGAAGATTATACTGGGTACTGCTATCATAAGGCATTTAAAGGACAGTTCAGTCATCAGGCACAGTTAGCATGGGTTCACAAAGGGAAAGTCCTGTTTGACTGATTTGATATCCTTCTATGATACAGTCACCCACCCAGTAGATGAAGGGGAGGTCGTGGCTCTAGTTTTTTTCTGGATTTTTGTAAGCCTTTTGATACTGCCTTTCACAGGACAAGGTGTCCAACTGTGAGGTGAGCAGGTACATGCTGTGCTGGGTGAAGAACTGGCTGGATGGCAGAGCTCAAGGGGTTGTAGTGAATGCGGCTACATCTGTCTGGCAACTGGCCACCAGAGGTGTTTCTCAGGGCTCAATTCTAGGGCCAGCTCTGTTCAGTATATGTATCAATGATCTGGAGGCTGGAGTTGAATGCACCATTAGCAAGTTCGCTGGTGATACAAAAGTGGGAGGTGCTGTTGACTCTCTTGAAGGACGAGAGGCCTTGCAGAGGGATCTAGATAGATTGGAGTACTGGGCAATCATCAGTGGTGTGAATTTAACAAGAACAAATATTGGATTCTGCACGCAGGATGGAGTAATGCCAGGCACAAGTATGAACTGGGAGACAAATGGCTGGAGAGCAGCCCTGCAGGAAGAGATCTGGGGGTGCTGGTTGACAGCAAGCTCAGTATGAGTCAGCAGCGTGCCCTGGCAGCCAAGAAAGCAAACCACAACCTGGGGTGCATCAAACAGCATAACCAGCAGGTCATAAGAGACTTGCCCTGCTGTATTTAGACTTGGTGTGACCTCACCTTGAGTAGGTGAGGTGATTAACCTGCTGTATTTAGCCTTGGTGCAGCCTCACCTTGAGTACTGTGTGCAGTTCAGGGGCCCACAATTTAAAAAGGATGTGAAGGTCCTTGAAGGTGTCCAGAGGAGGGCAACAAAGCTGGTGACAGGGCTGGAAGGAATATCCTGTGAGGAACAGCTGAGGACTTTGGGTTTGTCTAGTTTGGAGAAAAGGAGGCTGAGGGGAGATCTCATTGCTCTCTGAAGCTTCCTGACGAGGTGGAGAGGGTGGTGCTGATCTCTTATGCCTGGCATCCAGTGATCAGACACACGGGAATGGCTTAAAGCTATGCCAGGGAAGGTTTAGGCTGCACATTAGGAAGCATTTATTTACTGAGAGAGTATTCAACACAGGAACAGGCTTCCTAGGCAAGTGGTTGCTGCCCCAAGCCTGTAAGTGTTTAAGAGGCATTTGGACAATGCACTTAATAACATGCTTTTCCTTTTCGTCAGCCCTGAAGTAGCCAGGCAGTTGGACTAAATGAAAGTTATAGGTTGCTTCTAAATGAACTGTTTTACTCCACTCAAAGAACACATCTCTTTCAGTGTGTGATATATATAAAACATGAACATCATTAGCAGTAGCCTGACTAGTCTTTAAAAAATATGTCAGCATCAAAGCACCAATATTTTCATAGCTCACTGGATTGTGGATGAAGATGCAACAAAGTGAAAAAGAATGGGTGAGCATCAGCCCACCTGAGCGTGCCTTGCATTTCCCTTCATCTATCAATCATATCCTAATTCCTGCACCTTGACTTTGGCTCTGCATTGGGAAGGCACAGCATCCAAGGGCTGGTGTACCAGTGTAGCTCAGACCGACTCCAAAATGGAAAAAAAACCTTCATAAACCTGACTCTATTCAAAGGCCTGAAGGGACAATTACAATAATCAGATCTTCCAGCAAAATTTTATGTTCAGTAAGTTGTTCAACATCCTGTACCTTGTGCTTAATCATTAAATATTTCAGAAAGATGATAATTTGAGATCAGAATTTCAAGTGATAAAAAAATTTACAAGTTGTTCAAATGGTGAATTACTAATAAAATAAAAATAACCACATTTTTAAAATAATAACTGGATTTAAAGAGTGGCCCTTTACAAATTTTCCTAGCTTTGTAACCAATAATTAGGATTTTATGGTTTCTTCTGGTAAACTGAAGGGTCATTCACTGTAAGTAAACTCTTATGTATGTGAACACTTATCCACGGTAATGAAGTCTCTTTTCAACCGTTTTTAGATAAAAGTAGCACATTGAGTGTCTTAGCTGTCTTTCAATAGACACGTTTTCTAGCCTGACGACTATTTGTGGCTCTTTCTAAATCCTTTCCAATGTCTTAATGTTCCCTTTCAAAGCAGAGTTTCCAGTATTCTTTACACACAGTGGAGGCTTCATACCATGGACATATTCTCTGAGGGAATTGTCTATACATTTAACTCTTTCCTTGGTATAAAAATGCTCATGTTTATTTGATTATTTACATTGAGCTATTCCAATGTTAATGTACAACATGATACGATCTCTCATCTAGTAATCACAGGCTACATTTTTTCTTTGTATATTGTGTGACCTTGCGTTCTGTGATGTTCAACCTCATGTTGATCAAATGAGTCAACTTCACTATATGATTCAGATCAGCCTGTTCTATAACTGACCTATGACCATTGTTACTTCTCTCTCCACCAGTTTTTGTATCATCTGCACATTTTACATGCAATGCTTCCATATTTTATTCCACTTCATTTACAAAGGTATTGAAGATCAATGGGGCGAGGATAGATTCCTGCATGTCTGAACTAGAAGCAACCCCAACAGGAAGAAGAGTCTTCATTTACAGGTTACATTTTGTGGTCTACTGGTTAGCCAAATTTTAATCCTTTTAATACAGATTGCATTGATTTTGTGAGTACTTTTTTTTCTTCCCTCCCCCATCAGATTGTGGAGCCAGTTCAAACTTCACATGGAAGTCTATTCCCCAGCACATTACCAGTATTGGCTGAGCACTAGGTTTTTAACATTACAATTTTTCAGAAATATCATATTGGATAATTGGAAAAGTAGTAGAGGAGCATATAACAGGTTTCTTGTTCTTAGCTAGGTGTCTGCTTGTGGCTTTTTTTGATTACATTGCTGTCAGCTTTTTGCTGGTTGCTCTTTCTGTTTTTGATCCAGTGACCACTGAAATAAAATGCATGGCTGACAAGCCTTTTTCTGAAACACTACAGCCGTTCTCATTAATTATGTAAAAGGTCTTATTCTTTATTCTTTTTATTCCATATCAATATTCCCGTACATTTGTTCTGAATCAATATCTGTGATAAACAAATAAAATCCTGAATTATTAAGCTGGTGGAGGGCACGTGGGAAAAAAAAAAAGGAGAACGTCTATATTTTTAATAAATGTACCTTTTGACTTTTGTTGTATAGGTTTTATGGAATACTAAATATTTCTTGCTACTGCACATTACCAAGAAAGTCACGTTCCCAGAAGGCAAACCATCTACCTAACCTTTTCAATAACCTAGTACACCTTTTGCTCCATCAGTCCTTCCTACCTACAGATCCTAGATGTTTCCCACTGCAGCATGATTTCTAGAAAAATGAGCACTGAGGTATATGAGATCACCATGAAATTCCTTAATTTAGCCAGAGTTATTGTTAGTGTTTAATTTTTTAAGTGTTAAAACATTTTAACTTTTTAAATTTCTTAAGTTTCTTTCAAGTTTGTAAGTAACTCAAACATTATTAAGAAACTCAAACTCAAACGTACTAAAAAATTTTTTTGTTACATCAACCTGCTTTTTTTCTGAATGCAGAAATGTTTACTGAACACTTGTGCCTTCTCAGCCTCATTAATAATTTTCATGCTTTTCTCTTGTATTATTCTCCTTCTATTCTTTAATTTCACCAGTTTTTGCTAGATTTTTAAGAATTACTTAATATCTTCTGTCTGACTGGTCATACATTGCCAACTGATGCATTAGTTTTCTATGTCAAATCTTGCCTTTGCCAGCTTCTTGTTTGTCCACAATATTCGTAAGATCCCATTCAATTTCTGCAAGAGCTTAAGGAGACCATTCAGACTATATAAGGTTAAATAAATACATATGTTTTTACAAGAAGAGAGCCTTAATCTTAATTCAGTCCTATTGCACTTTCATCTAAGAATGCTAGCAGTGTTGAGAATAAGAGATTTCCATTAAAACCAATAATTTTACTCTACTTTGACTCTTCACTGCTGTCTCAAGGTTCAGAATTGGTATATCATAATATAAGCTAGAATATAGATATGTAAATGTTTTTAATTTTTATTATCACCAGATAATAGGAACATACTATTTTCCCACACTCTCTACAGTGAACTACTTCATTATACATTTTGAGCAGATAACAGCCAAATATAAACCCTTCCATGTGAAGACAAAAATTGGAGCAACTTAAAGTATTTTTTTTGCTGTGAATTTTTCAATTTTTTTTAGAAAGTGCTGAAAATTTTAGGCATACTGGCCTGCCTCTGCATGTTATTTTCTGCGTACAATCAGGAAGCAAGAAGAGTTCAAGATTTTTAATGTCTATGTTGGAATTCTTTCACTGTATATACTTGTGAGATTTTATTAAAAGTACTGTGGGGGGTTGGGCATTTTGGGGGGGTGGTTTTATATTTTTCTTTTTAGTGCTGTTTCTTATCAGGTTCATTACATGTGAGATAACTCCATATGTTGTGCAGAAATCCACTCTTTCATTTTTGTTTATGAACAGCGAGGTATGATTTATAAAGCGCAATTTAATTGTTTCACTAAAAAGGAGATAAAGAACTGATTTGAATCCATGGAAAATACAGAATTACTCCTTGCAAGGCCTTCACATTTAGGGTAATGGCATAATATGAAGTTTCAAATTTACATTGGGGAAAATGAATATGTCTGCTGATGTCTGTGTAATAGCTCCGAATTACATAAATTCAGAACTAGGCTTTCTAATGTACATATGTGAATTTTATTTTGTGAATGCTTCATTCACTGAAAAGTGTGTTGGCTCTGAATTATTCAGAAATCTGGTGAATAATTCTGACTAAAAATGTCAAAATGGCTAATTTTGCATCTGCAGGTAAAAAGATTTTGCTTTGTTGGAAGTTAGGCTTAGGAGAGGGGTAGGTGCAAGTTCCATCTTGGTCATTGGATGATGTATTCTTCTGATGGCCTATTAAGTGAGTGGCAAGCACAGTTTTCTGGAAATCAGAGAAGGTTCAATACCTATCTGAACCTGCACCAGGGAATGGCTTTGAACCAAAGTAATTTAATTGTCAGGAGGCTATTGTATAGCTGAATAATTGATATTTGAGGTAGGTTTATTGCAACATTTTAATTGAAGGTGTTCCAGTTTGGGGGGAAAGAAAAGCACTTTAAGGTTAATCAGCTGAGGGCCTGGAACTGAAGTGATATAGCTTACAGGTTGGTGCTGTTACTGTTGAGATTTAAGTTACTCTGTGATAGGATTCTCTCAGCATGTCCTTCTGAGGCTGCTCCATGAGCTACTAATGCCTACAGCTAAAAGTCATGAGTCTATTCCCAATGTTTCTCTGTGGTGTTGTAACAAGCACTTCTCAAATGGAAGCCTGTTAAACATAGGGGAAACATGGTATCATATTGTTTGAAGAACAGTTATCAAGCTGCTACAAAATGGACTAGCATTGAAAATTCAGGAATAATTTTTCCATTCTCCCCAGCCTTGGTGGAAAAGGTACTCTGTGAACACAGCAGCCCCTAAAAACCCTATCTCTCTTTACAACAAATACCAACATTTCTACTCCATATACATTAAATTTCAAATTAAATCAAACCTGGATTTGCAAAAGTCCAGAAATAAACCCCAAAATTTGTGTTAGTAAGTACATTTTAATCAGTTTAGGTGTATAAAAACACCATGAATGTCAGAAACACAAGATGAAAACACTTATTTCATGCTTTACCTCCCAAGTCCTATTTTTTAACTCAGATAACCAAAATCTGAGTGTCAGGAGTGACTTGGAGTCTCCATAAGGCAAATTACAGAGTCCTTACTTTATGGATCCATTGTTTAACTCAGTTATTCAGCTGGTTTATTATAGATTAAAAAGGTCACAATTCTCCATGTAGAGTTCCCAGTCAGAGCGCGATCACCGATGCTTTAATTCCTAGACTCAAGATATGACTTTCATAAACAAACACAAGTACAGAACTAGACCTCTATCTTACCAGCTACCTTAGAAACATACACAAGAAAGGAAAGGTGGAAGCAAACCGAAATCCTCCATCTTTGAATTAAATAAATAACTGGAGTTTTTGAAATGTGATGTATACTGGAAGTGGTGGCTGCCCAGGGTTTTGCAAGCTATTCTGAAAGAAAGTCACTTATTATCTATATTTTAATTACAGACTGAGAACAGAGTTGTTCAGTGTCTGCTCTAATGAGCAACTCACTTGCCACTTTGCCTGCTAATTATTTTAATAATACTCCAATGTTTTAAATATTTTAGGTTGTTTCTGATTTAGAGAGTAAGTATAATTTAATAATTAATGAAGCATTATAGGTCATAAAAGCAAGAGATATTGAAACATTCCACTGCCTGAACAATACTTTTTCTTACTGGAGAGGATATTTTTGGGTTTGAATATTAACACTACCTCAACACTTTTGTCTTTCTTTCAAATACTTTAATAGGTTCACATTAATAGGAATAAAAGAACTGAAACAATTTTAAAGGATTACATTAGAGGATCCTAGAAAATACATTGGAAATACATCAGAAATTTCCAAGAAATCGTAGCTGATCACTTTGAAATTACACTAATTATGACAACACAAATATTAGTGCTTGGAGAGTGAATAAGGAACAACATAATATAATTTGAAATACTTGTTCATACTTATTTCTGGGTTTGGGTCTTAGAATGTGGCTGGGAGTACTGCTGTCAGAAATGGCAGAAATAGCTCCTGAAAGTCAGAACTACAGTGTGTGTATATATGACATTACAGTAGAGAATCTCTTCGTTTCTGATACATTAACAGTATGCCAGTGACACAATATTCATAAACAATTTAAGATTACTTCATGATTGAGATGCTGGTTCTAGATTCAAGATTTAATCAGTTTGAAATTAAAATACATTTTTCACCAAAATCAAAGCTAGACCAGGCTATTGTATGTTGGCAAGCTTCCAGGAAAACTTCCCATTTCCTTGCATTAGCCCACTGTAGATAATTTTATTAAAAGGTAAGTCAGATGATCTCTTTTAACTTAAGTTCCCATTGATCAAAGAACTGAGCAGTACTGTGTATCCTCCAGAAGCCTTAGTTATGAAGATTTAAGTATGGAAATTATAGAAGTTCTACTTTTAGTTAGGTAACACTGATGACAAAGGTGAGTGTCTGACTATATGACTGTTAAAAATATATATTAATAATGTAGCATTGTGAGTATCTTATTGAAAAGAATTAGCCTTTGAAAGTAAAGAGGATTCTGGTCTCTGATGCCAGCTACCTCAGTTAAGGAGGTCAGGTTAAAGTGATGTGAAAAACTGTAATCTTCCTACTTCTCCTACTTATGAAATCAGTGTGGAAAGAAATTCTCATTTTTATTTTGCAAACCTTGTATCATGGGTACACTTGTGCAGAAGAAAGACCTTTATGAAAGTCTTCACTATATTTGTGTGGTTGTACATGAGAATATAATTATGCCTATGACAGCACACAATGCTTCTGTGACTGTCTTAATCCTTCTAACTACAATAAGTTTCCTTGAAACTTGGAAGAAAAAAGTGTAGGCCACTGACTAGGAAGCATCCAACATATACAGAACATCAAAAACTGTCTGACACTGATTTCAGTGGAACCTATCATAACCTCAAAGTTCAGCACATGCTGACATAACAAAGTACATTTTTGCTTCATCACTTCAAGAGGAAATTGTTCATCTCAAGTAAATTGCCTTAGACATTTCGGAGTCAATGGAGCAATGACAGTTTGAAATGGCCAGAAGTCTGTCCTGAAGTTCTAAGCTAAAAGCCAGCATTCCAGAAGCTAGCAACAACATGTAGAAAAGTCATCCACACAAACCGAATATCAGAGGGAAGTGATTATTCCCTTCTGTTCAGTTTTTGTTGGACTACATCAGGAGTATTGCATTCAAATATAAGAAAAATGTTGAAAAACTGGAGAGAGTTCAAGGGAGGGCAACCAAGATGGTTAGGAAGCTGAAGTACATCAGATACAAGAAGAGGCTAAGGGAGTTGTATACATGTAGATACAAGAAAAGAGAGCTAAGGAGATCAAGTTGCTGTCATCAATTAAAATAAGAGGTTAGAATGAAGATGGAGTCATGCTTTTCTAAGAGGTCTCCAGCAGAAGGGCACAATGCAATGATCATAACATGCAGCAAGAGAAAATCCAGCCAAACATACAGAAGAGACCTTCACACTGAGGGTGGTAAAACACTGGGGCAGGCTGCCAAGAGAACCCGTGAAGTCTCCACCTTTGTACATATTCAAAACTCTCCTGGACAAGGTCTTGAGTAAATACATTTAATTTATGGTAACCCTGCTTTGAGAATTTGGTGGGATTAGATCATTACTAGAAGTCCCTTCTAATCTAAATTATTCTATGATGCCACAATTCTATTAATTTTGATATCCAGTTAGAATTTATAAAATATTTTTGCTATATTAGTGGAACCACATGGGTTAAAGATGCTGAATTCTGCAAGCTTACTTTTACATTTTTAAAAAAAAATCGACAGTATATTCAAACATGATATTCTTAAAAACAAGTCTGCAATTTTCTCCTTTTCTTGCAGAATATTGTTTCTAACAGTAGATAAAACGGAAATTTCCTGAAAGAAGTTAAAAAAAGCAAAACAATGATGAATTTGGTGGTGTTTTTCTTTTTCTATATTTTAGTTGAGTAACACCGTGGGAGGTATTGGATTAACGTCAAGAGTCAGCAGAAAAAGATGGAACAGAACGAGGGAAAGGAGAATATGCTTCATTCTTTTGGCAAAAGTAATTCCCTTGGTCTCTCTGGTAAACTACAATGTTGGAAAAGTATTCTTTAAAAACAAAGTGAGAACTGTTTTACACCAGGAACACACAAACCAGAAAGACTGTTGATTTTTATATGCTCATTCAAAAATGTATAACTATTTCTTTCATCACGGTGGATGCCTGTTAAGGCAGAAGAATTTCTAAAGAATGTGATGAGGACTCGGTTCCTACATCTGGGAGAAATCCAAATTAACTGAACTAGCTTCAGTGAATTTATTCTGGATTTGTAATGGTATAATTAAGAATAAAATTTGATCTTTTGTGTTTCTTATTAGTCAATTAAACCACATTTCTATTTTTTATCTAAAAGTGAGAAAAACTTTTCTGAGTAATGTCAAAAATGTTCATAGCAGCTAACATCAAACCACCTGAAAAAACAATTGGAAATGTGGCTTAGCCTCCAAGATCTTTCCCAGGTTTCACAGGAGAAATATTACTTCTTTACAGTTCATCTGCAAGGTATATGGCACTGCAAAACTGGAGCATCAGAGATCAAATCAGGCTTACTCAGCCATCAGCTAAGTTTTAAAAAGGAAAGGTGTACATATGTAGATGTATATGAAATCATCACAAGGCAATCCTTTCAAGAATACAGTAAAATTTTAGTAAGAGTATAACATCAGAAGCCTTGGGTTTGGTTTTCATGGCAACTCTGTGACACTATTCAAAGTCCAGGGATGTCGGTCATTGCTAAATGAAAAAACATACTCCTGCATTTTCTGAAAACATAATTCAAAAATGGCTAATAATTCATACAAAAAAGTAAATTTCTAGAATGAACATCTTGTCCATGTTTCATCCCATTCCCCAAAGAATGAAGAATCTTTCTTCTATTAAGTGTCTATGCATCTTCTTCCAGATTGTTCCTGAAATATATGGAAAATTCAAAAGGATGGTGGGTTTTTTTTCCTTCTTGAGAATAAATAGGTGTTATTTTAGAATCAAATTCTGTTGCTGGTGCTGCATGCGTTCTGTTATGGAAAGGAACAGCTTTAACAGTTCTCATGATAGAAGACCTAGAAGATATGATCTCTCTTAGTATTTCCTAACCTTTCTAATCTGACTACCTTTTTCCTGCAGAGACACCAGAGAACCTTGTGACCTCCACATAGTAACAGGATAGTTCACACAGGGCCCTCAAACAGAAGGAACTGCAAAAGATGAAAGACAAGATCTTGAAGTTGAAAAGCCTTAACCCTGCTTTACAACTCATTTTCTGAAGTTCTTAAGCAGCATTGATGTCAAGCATGAGGAGAAAAAGGAGGGATGTTTTATCCCTCTCTAGCTCAGCTTTTCTGAGTGGAAGGCAGCCAGGGAGACCACTAAGTGATAAAACTATCACTGTTAATTCTGATACAGCCACCATTTTACCATTATCTCACCTCAGGGAAGAACAGATCTCTGGCTTCTTTCCAGGAAGACCTCCACTCTTGAGATACAAATAAATTTCAACTGGCAAGGAGTCTGGTCCAGACCACAGAGCTGCAGCCAAGCTCCTTGTTCACTGAGTGCCAAACTCAGGACTTGGCCAGGGTTTTTAACATTGGAATGAAAACCTGCAGAGCAAAGTGTTTTACAAAGTTAAACAGATCCACACCACTGAAGTCCAGCTACCACTGTATGGTCCAGTGTTCACGACAGGAAGCGGGACTGCAGGCTGAAACCAAACTGGAAGTGGCAGCCAGAAGGTAACAGAGCTGGGAAAATAATGCCTCTTTCAACACTAAGAGAAGACAAATATTGAACATTTAAAACTATTTCTTTAAGTTAAAGATGTCAAATACCATGAAGAATGAAAGAGAAAAAACTTGTAGGAAATGTTCCAGATGAATTTCCCTCAGGCAGCATATCAGGAAAAAGTATAGATCTTTTAGGGAACAAAAAAAGGAACTGATTAACAAAGGAAGCTATTTTTTAAGAGGTTGAGGAACATAGAGATGAAATGAGAAACTTGTAAAGGTCAAGTGGAATTACTCTGCAAAGTATATCCTACTGATATGCTGTATTATATCCCTTTGTTTTGGTTTCCCTGACTCTTTATATAGCCCAGAACAAATTGAATATTTAAATTCAGTTTTCTATAAAAATTGCAACACTGAAGGAAGTAAAGGTTAGGAGACAATATGAAAAGAGAAGTTACTCAAATGGAGTTTGAACAAATGTTTTAAAACTACAATAGGTTCAAGCTGGATGATGTTCTTCTCTATGCCAGCACAGGCAAATGGAGCTGTAGTAACCGGTATTGCATGTTTAACACAAACCTACTGAGTCCAGGAAATATTCTGTTGTGGGAAAACAGCAAATATGCTTGTACTTTCAAAAGGGAGAAAGTCTGATCCAGGCAAGTAAAGTCCCATTCAAAGTCCCACTGATTTGAATGGTCCTTTCTGGCTTGAATTGACCTAAGAACAAATTTTGAAGGAAGGAGTAAAAGCAGAAGAACTGTTACTTATTAAGACTATAGTGAAGCATTTGACAGATGTAAAATTATTAGTTTTACATACAAATGGGTTTCACAGAATAGTTAAGCAGATGACAATAGTTATTACTGGATAGTTTTTATATATGAAACAGAGAAACAGAAGAAAAAAAAGTGATCTGAAGATCTAACTGAGCTACAGATCCCACACACCTGGATCAATGCACAAATTGTGAAAATCTCATTTTGTAACCACAAACTGGAAGTTTCTAGGAAATTTCCAAAAATTAGTTTTATTAACAAACTGAAATTAAAAATTAAACATTCCTAAAGTAGAGTACAGATAAACTACCTGAGGGAGATTAATGATCCCTTGGGATTAGGAGAGTTTTATCATATGCTGCGTGGGAAGGAGCATTGCTAATTAATGCTGGTCACCAAAAGATACCTATTCTGCACAGAAACCTGCATTACCTGTTCCACCTTTAAACCCTGGAGCTAAATAAATGGTGTTCCCTATGAGTCTTCGAATAATCTGGATTAGGATGCTGGTCAGTGGGAATGGTCTTCTTTATTTATGGATCTTTAAGAACCACTTTCCAAATGATTGCTGATTTTCTAAATATTCTGAAATCACCCTTAACACAGACTCAGCAAGGTAAAAAAAAGGAAAAAAAGAAAAAGAAAGAAAAAGAAATCATTAATCAACTCCAAACACAAATCACAAAGCTTAAAGAAGTGGTAAGAAATAAAAGGAAAATGCATATATCTGTCACTTGAAATATAGCCAAGAGGTTTGTTCATTCTAAAGTAACTAGCTGTCACTCCACAGCTATATAGCTGATGATCCAACTCTCGAGCACACCCAAATATCCTTAGCATTCATTCACAGAGTAAAATCTAGGTTTAGGAACTAATTTTCTTTTATACCCTAAACACTGTGGATTATTCAGATTCAAATCTGCCAATCCTCTCAGGCTTTCTTAATCAGGCCCAATCAAAAGGCAATTTGGACATTTTTTTCTTTCCTAATGATTGACTGCCCCCACTTTCTCTGGAAATGCTAACAGCAGGTAGCTGTCACCACTTGTGTATTTGGTAATCAATGTCTGCTGGCAGCTATTCTTGAGCACAGCTAAATCATGGCTAAATCATTAACTGAACCTGAGAATTCATTTCCTGGTCAATATGGCAGCAGGTTCAAATTCCTAAAAATTTCCTAGTGCTTTCTCAGCACAGTGAACCTTCTACTTCATACAGATACCCAACGTAATGCTCATAGTTAATCTGGTCAAACAGCAAGCAGTTCATTATTCACCAGACCCAAAACAATGAACTTTGTGATTTAATTAAGACTTTTTAATTAAAGTAAGAATGGGGCAAAGATATTCAGGTAAATTGCACTTTAATCTTGTCTTTCGAGGGGTACTATGTAGGAAGGAAAAAATAGTCTGTTGAGCTTGTTGAAAGAGAAGACACCAAAGAAGATGGGTTCTTCGTTATTATAATATTCACTTCTGAAACTGGAGATACTACTATTCCTAAATACGTTGAACAATATCATCCATATTAGCCAGAAGCACATTCTTCAGGCCATATATAGTGCCACAGAGGAAAATGGAATAGATTATCTTAAAAGGAAAAACTGGTGGAGAATAAACTCTTGGGGAAACAGACCTGAGAGTGAGGTACTAGACACATGCATAACCAAAACTTGAAAGTTTCTGAGATTTAAAACGGGTTTATTAAAAAATTATTTGAAATATCATTAATTCAAAATAGTTTTAAATACTACCAAAGCCAAGTCAGTCCAAGCCCTAATCAGTACAAGGATGATCTACCACCTTTGGATAAAACAGGAAGAGGACGCAACAGGAAGTGATGGAGCAACATCCCACCAGACCCAACTTGGGAAGAAAAAGGGGAATTTCACCTTACAGGAGCAAGAGAGATTATTTATATCACAGAATCATAGAATGGTTTGGGTTGAAAGGGACTTTAAAGGTCATCTAATTCAACCCCCCCTACAGTCAGCAGGAACATTTTCAACTAGATCAGGTTGCTCAGAGCCCCATCCAAGCTGGCCTTGCACCTTTGCAGGCATGGGGCATCTACCACCTCTCTCTGGGCAACCTGTTCCAGTGTTTCATCACTATCATTGTAAAAAATGTCTTCCTTATATCTAGTCAGAATCCACCATCTTTTGCTTTAAAACCATTACCCCTAGTCCTATTGCAACAGGCCCTACTAAAAAGTCTGTCCCCATCTTTTTATAAGCCCCCTTTAAGGACTGGAAGGATGCAATAAGGTCTCCCCAGAGTAATCTCTTCTTCAGGCTGAACAACCACAATTCTCCCAGCCCTTTGTCACAGGAGAGGTGTTACAGCCCTCTGATCATTTTTGTAGCCCTCTTCTGGACCTGATCGAACAGGTCCATGTCTTTCTTGTGCTGAGGGCTCCAGAGCTGGATGCAGTACTACAGGTGGGGTCTCATCAGGGCAGAGTATAGAGACAGAATTATCTCCCTCAACCTACTTGCTACACATCTTTTGATGCAGCCCAGGATATGGTTGGTTTCCTGGGCTACAAGCATGCATTGTGGGCTCCTGTCCATCTTTTCATCCACCAGTACCCCCAAGTCCTTCTTGGCAGGTCTGCTTTCAGTACCTTTGTCTCCCAGCCTATATTGATACTGGGAGTTACCCCAACCCAGGTGCAGGACCTTGTACTTGGCCTTTTTGAACCTTATGAAGTTCATATGGGCCCACTTCTCAAGCTTGTCCAGGTCCCTCTGGATGGCATCCCCTACCTCAGGCATGTCAGCCGCACTACCTAGGTTGGTATCATATCCTTGCTAGCCCTTGCTCATCTCTAGAATAAGTAATTCACACAGGTTATGAAACTTTGTAGAGAAAAACTTGTTCATATATACACTATATAACAAATGTTTGCTTTGAACCTCAACTAAGAAGGATGCACATTCCTCGATTAGATTCAGACAAACCTGGTCATGTATTCAACTAAATCTGCCATGTATTTCCAACAAGCCACAAAAGGCACTCCTGGAGCTCCATATGAAGGAAGGAAAAGCAAATGCAACACCTATCCTTTTGGCTGGAATGGACAGAAATCAATTAATAGGTTCAGGAAGGAGATAATCAGCCCTGCCAACAGCCATGTCACCAATTTGCCTCCTTTGCCAAACAACTGCTTTTTTAGTCACCTTGGTGGAAAGCAACCTTTTTTCAAAAGGTATGGCAGCATGGTTGATAAGGAAGTGTCAGACATCGCCTATGAAATGGAATAAAGGCAAAGTTTGCACATACAGGGACACCATCACCACTAAATTCTCTGGCATTGCCCAAGGGTGAAACAAAGAGTAGATTCATATTTCTCTGCATATTGAATTAGTCACCAAGGATCCTTTCAGCCATCACAAAAAGCAAGTTCCTAGGTGCTCCCTGGTCACCATTCACAAAAATGCCAGATGCTTACAAATCCCTAAATAATACTGCAGAAACAGCTGTGCTGAGCAATGTTAGTCACATCACAGATACGGCATTAAATGCAATTATTGGTAGAGGACAGCAATTTAAAGAATTTCTTCCCTCCTATTTTGTAATGTGGTTCTGGACTGTTCATATATATTCTTGCTTAAAACAATTTTAAATATCTGGAAGAGAAAATGTGTGACCCTGGTAGCTTTTCCCATGTCTTATCTTTATCTTTGGTACTTACAGCTACTGAGAATTTGCTTTAAGTTTCAAGAATTTGATATTGTGATAGACAGATTCTCAGCTCATGCAAGGCGATGTGCAACCTTTTCAATCAGCTTACAGAAAGATATAAAACCTTCATTTCTGCATTAGAAAAACAAGAAATTTTGTAATTTGTAATTCCTTTTGAGTACTTTTTAAAGGATTGGATCCAGAAAGGCTTTGGAGAAGAACGTGGGGGGTAGAACTGTAATAATAAAAATAGGAAAATAGAAAAAAAATAGGAAAATAGAGAAGAATTTTTCCAAAAGGGATTTTGTGGCTTTTGGCACTGCTAATAATTTGTGTGGAAAAATAACGTTTTCATGTGTGTTTAATCCTATGCCAAGGCAGCTGCTGGTGCAGTAGCTATCTGCAACAAATTAGAGGGCAGTTAAAGTGAGATTTTCCACAATCAAGAACAAAGCAGGACCAGTTAGCATGAGGACAGCTTGTTCTTGTTGCTAATGTGTTTAAAAACTTGCTGCACATAATTTGAAACAGCTTTTGTGTGTGGATGCCGACTAGGGTTTCTGAGATCTAGTGCTAAATCAAAAACAAATGGAGAGAGTTGAAAAAGAAAATGACAAATTATACACTGACGTCTCCTGCTCCGGCTAAAAAGAAGGGCCTTTTTTTTTTATCTTTGCTATTGATTTAAAAGTTAATTTCCCTCAATATTAGAATATTTAATGGATGACATCTGCCTGATATCTAGAGCTTGCAGGTTGCTATCTGATGAAGGAAAGCTCTCAATAACTATGGTGGCAGGTATAACACACTTACTTACAAATTATTTAAAGATGTATTACCTGTACTATTAAAGAATTAGATGTTAAGAAGATTCAGTGCCTTTTTAATGGCTGAGCTGAATTCAAGGGCTTTATTCAATGTAACTTTTTATTTCACCGCAAGGTGAGACACATTGGCTGATCTCCTTGGAATCCAAACAGATTGTCAGGTATCAAACTAAAATGGGTGTTTGAAAATCCAATTATATTTTGAAAATTATACCTGGAGAAAAGAATACAAATAATCATATTTTTCTTGTTTTTATTTGATATCTCATGGACACCACATGGTATGTGATGTTTATTCCTAGAGAGATGAGAAATCTAGATTTCTTAATGTCAAAGCAAAAATACCACTGATTTAAGCTAGACCTGGAGTCACTGAAGTCATGAGTTGCAATGGAAATAATAGCTAGATAATGTGAAGATAAATAAAAGGAAAATTATGTTAAAATAATTACAATACTGTTTTGGAAGCCAGAATATGTTGAAAACCTTCCTGAATCTTTGGCCTCAAGGAAAAGGCAGTGTTTGATTCGTAATTGTTTTTCAACATGTTCACAAAATAGAGCTTATCGATATCTGGTTGTTTGGTAAATTTAGTGGGGAAATATTACTGTTGAGTACTCTTTCCTTGTGATTTCTGAAATAAAAATTACTAATAGAAATATAATTTTTATTAAAAGATAATTGACCTTTTTCCAAAATTGACTGAAGTTTGGTTTGAATTTTAGAGAAATATACAGAAAAATACAGGGATTTTTTTTTTTTTTGTTAAAAACACCCAAGTCAGATGTGCCATGTAATCAAGAAATAAATTAAAAATAAAAGAGGCCACTGCTGACACCACCAGACCTAGCTATACATATATATAGAAACATTGGTTGCACTCTGGTTTTATAAACAAAAGACATACTGAAATTGTCAGCCTGATCTCAGACACATGAAGTGTTGCAATGAAACGCACATTTTTCTTCACTGCTTTGAGTCAGATATGCTCTGCCAACTACATTGTGAAGCAAGTGATTAGCCTACAATTGTAGCAACACCAGAAGGCATCTGCTGGCCCAACATGATCTAATTCTATGCTACTTCCATCTCTTTGAATCAAAAACTAGCACCTGATTGTGACAGAATATGGATGCACAAAAGGGACCCTTGAAGAAAGGGGAAGGTAAGTGAGTAAAAACATAGAAAGTAACAATGAATAACCAAAACAAAAGGTATAGATGAGAAAAGCATGAGAAAAGAGAAGGTACAGACCGACAACTCATAAGAGAAAAAAAATGATCAGGACATGAAAAAAGCACATGAGGCTAAAAACCTAAAGTACACAAAATATAAACTGAAACTGAGGGTCAGACTTGTAGCTTAGAGGATAAAATGAAATACTAAATGCAGAATCCAAGAGGGTAACTATGGTTTACCAAACTCTTTGCAAGTCCAGTCCAAATTCCAAGTCAAAGACAGAGTGAAAACTTTGGCTCTGGGAAGATATGTAAAGAGGATATAGTAGACCACATACTAGATTACTCACATAAGCACTACAGTTATTTATAAAGGCTGAGGTTACTATGATTTTAAAATTGGCAATAGAATTTAAGCTTCTGAACCCATAAGAGACAATTTTCAATGTAAACCTGACAATTCTTATTTTGTTGCCTCCATCTGTATTTACAAGCTTACCTTTAAGAACCTACTTTTGACATAATATGTCCTTATGTTTGGATCTTCTCTTACAGAGGTTAAATTTTGCGCATATTTAAAGGACAGGCATATTGGCATACATCTATAAGTATGTCCTGTAAGGATTTAGTTTGTCAAACATGCTACATTTATTGCTTCATAGTATAGTCATGCATCCATTTATTACAGACTGTATCATATTTTTATTTTAAAGGACACATTGACACTTTCCCCCTTCTCATCTCTTTCCAAAGCCGTTCATAATTTCAGTCAATGCCTCTAACTCAAGATCAGGATTCCTGGGTGAGTGTGGTCATGCTTGTGAAATACATTGTTCCATTCTGTTTAGATATGATTTGTGAAAACAAAGAAGAGAAACAGAAGAAAATAAAGAAAGCAAAAAACCTGTTGTAATACCTGTATAAAAAAGAACAGAATTTGACTGGAATTTACCATTACCATTATTATTTGCATTAGCTGAAAGTTGTCTATAACGTCAAAAGATGCTGGACAGTGAAAGAGGAAATACCATATTAAAAATGACTTCATCATATCACAAGACATGAGAAAAAGCTTGTTAGTAATGTCATATTTGCACTCAGGTTAGAAAAAACAGTATTCAATACAAAAATTGCTTTTAATATTGATATTCAATTCTACAGCCCTTGATATAGGACAAAGCTTGCTGAGAGAGTGTATTTTCAACAGAATCTGGTATAACAAAGACTTCGAGGAACGCTGACCATATGCACAGTGCTATGTTAGTCAATGGGACTAACAAATTAGTAAATAACCCTGCAGAAAGTGGTACTTTAGGGAGTGATGTTACAGTGGCAGGTAGTCCCTAACTTATAACAGTATAAATTTGTTCTTGCATAGTTTTGAAGAAATGGGCCAAAGCTTCAGTTGTTATAAATCAAGAGAATTACACTGGCTTCCATGCAACTGCATCAATTTATGTCAGCTGAGGATTTAGCTCTAGTGTACCCACGAGACTACAGAAACAGCCCTCCTATTCAGAATGACTCAGAAACTGCCAAAATATTTTAACTCTGTGCTACTAGAGATAAGACCTTGTTCTACTTACCTCTAAGAACCAGGCCTATGCAATTCTGAATGCAAAAAAAAATTACTGTGAGTAGTTAGTGGAATCAGGCAGCAATATTTCCATTAATATGGACATTAAAATAGATTAATGTCCATTAATATGGACATTAAAATACATAAACATTAAAATCATAGGCATATCAGGTTATTGGAATTTCTGAAAGGACTATTTCAATTCAACAGGGATTGTTGTCGTGTTTGCCTTCCCTTTTTTGTGGCTGAATTTCATAACTGCAAATAAGCCCAAACTCAAACTCTCTGAAATAAGATAAATGTCATAAACCAATGTGATGTGGTTTTGCCAAATATACGCTCAATTCTTTTCTTTTGAAGCTGATATCATTACACAGTGGCTAAACCTGTCCTATTTTTGTTTAAGGAAAGAATTTAGACCTTGTTTGCTAGACTATCAGATCAAAACTTGCTACTTAAGTAAAACAGAAATAAATTACAGAAGGATTTCTTCCATTTCCAGGTAAAGGTTCATTTCTTTTTAATGCCAGTCGCATGACTAGATGCAGCTATCAGCTGTTTTTATTCTACATGACTATTTGCATAAATGACTCAATAAGAAAGACTAAAGATATGCAAAATCTTTTTCCTCCTGTTATTCTGGCTCCAATGGCTTCATCAACAACATCAAATTACTGCCAAAATCAGTGTCTTCAAAATGTGGATAGATATTCCTTTCCCAGACTAATTTAAAGGTCCCACACCACCAGATACACAAAAAAAATATTTCCATTTTTGATTACCAAAGTTTACAACATTTTTGATAACATGCCTCACAAGCTGTTCACAAATCTGTTTCTGTATGGCTTTCTCTACATTGATTAATGGAGCAGGCTAGGTTCTCTCATATATAACCAAGTATTTCTACCACAGAAATATATTCAAATCACTCTGGAGTACTTGACCTCATGAAAGAAATGCTAGACTAAATCACAGAAGAAATCTCTATTTCCAAATATTTGGAGTCCAGACTGAGAAACGAAGGTGTGAAGCTTTGAAACTATCCTTTAGCAAGAAGAAAAGAAGACAAAACTTCAAGTGCAGATGCAGTTCCAAAAAAAACCAGCAGGACAGTCCAAGTGCTGAACTTGGATCTGATTATATATTCATGAATCAAGGCTTGAATATGGATGGGAGATCTTCCCCAATAGAATAATGTGAAATTAAAAACTCTACTGTATATCTCCCTGTTCCAACTTCATGTCTTATTGCTTATTAGCTTCCAAGCCAATGAATGAGCCTCCCTCTATTTCTGCCTACTCCTCTGTTGCTACATTGCTGCTTGATATGTCCCTTTTATTTGAGGAGCTACAATTTTCTCTTTTGGTGCAGTAACACCAATTGTATGCATTTAAAAATATGCCCCTTGAGAATAACCATATGGATAACTTACAAAAAGGAGAGTGAAGAAAGAGACAAATGTGTCTTTAATTAGTGATTTAAAGCATTAGTAATTAACAGGTGTAAAGGTACACGTTAGCCGATCTCTGAAGGGACTGTTCTTTGAAATTAGGAGTACAGTCATTACTGTGATCTTTTTGCTTATGGCAAAGAAGGGCAAGTGCTTATCAGGGTTTCAGAAGACGAGTGCCAGGGTACTACGTGATGCCAGACAGTATTATTCTCAGTATTGTCAGAGAAGAAAGGTAAAACAAAACCTGTCCTACTTGTCTAAACCTTCTTATTACTGTTTAGATTAAAAATATCATCAGACCAGCTGAGGATGTTCCCTTTATAGGCTTATACCATGATAGCATTCTGTATTTCTTGGAAAAGCTGGAAGTCAAACGGATGCAGTTCCTCAGGTGCCTCTAAAATGTTATGTGCTCTCCTCAAAAAAACCCCACAAATATACTGAGTTTTGTTGCCTGGGTATCTCCAGAGACATGTCCATATGACTGAAAAGTGACCCTACTGAAGCATTGCTGGGTACATACTTAAAATACAGACAGTAGAAATTGGTGCTCACTTTTTATGTGCAACATTTTTCAAGTTTAATAAGGAGGAAGAATAAGTATAGCATTTTGGGTGTAAAGAAACTTCCCTCATTCTCCTCCCCTCTCGCCCGCAAATGGAATCTTTTGAGGGTGGGAAAAAAAATGGACCCTTAAAATAACAGTTTTTTAAACTTTTGTCATGTCTAACAAAAAGAAAATGTAAAGGTTCCATTTTATGCTACTGCCTGCTGCTTAACTAGAGTCATAAGGTCACTCTGTAACACGCTTCTTTTCTGCACGTCTATGTAGTGGTGAAGAAAGGGAAAGCTGCCAAATCTCTAACTAGGTATTAAGCTTTCTCTTCCCTACTGCCCCACCAGTTTGCTCCCTCCCTCCCAACCCTAAACCCACAGTCTGAATTTTCAGCACCACTGCTTTAAAGCCTGAAAGGACTCTGCTTAGAAACATTCTTGAACCTGAAAAATAATTTTTCTCCATTGTCTCATATGTTCTTCTTACCCAGACAAAATATTACTGTATTCTAAGGCAGATTTCCTAAAATACTGAGGCTGAAAATGACACTATAAAGCACCTAGGATAATACCTTTTTTAAAAATAATGATAGCACTATTACATTTTACTTTGATTTGCATGGTATTCACAACTTGCATACATACTGTTTTGGGGATATTATCAAAAGAATTGTACATGTCTTTGTCTTCTTTCTTCTTCAAATGCAAAATACATTTAATAAGAAACCTGGACTAGGATGTAAAATTTTGGAAACACTTGAAATTTATTTCTGCTTCACTTTTAGATTTCCACTATCTCATTAATTTAACATGCTTATTCAAGCATTTAGGCTGAATTCAGAAATCCAGTATGAATGGCTATTGAGTAGGTGGAGTCACAATTACAAAACCCTCCTATATGATGAACATATTTAACTACTTACTGCTCTTTCCTATAAAAAAACTACTACAATAGCATCTCTTTTGCATTCCTTTCCCAGCTATGCCTATTAAAATTTAAAGAGGCAAATGCCTTCTTTATAAAATCAGTTAAAATATATTTTTTTATTTTTATGCAAAATCCACTCTAAAAGGATTTACATTCTTTTGGAAAATAAATTATCATCTCCACATGGTGAACAATCCAGCCTTTCTTACAGTTTCTGTAAATAGCATTTCATATCAATGAGCAAGGCGGCGTTACAAATACTGGTATAACATAATCCTGCCCAAGAACAGTGATATCTTTCTGCAAAGATGTATAATTGAACATAATATCTGTTTCATCTGAACATAAAAAATAGATTTTTAATCAGTCATTTTGCAGTTATGATTTTCGATACGGCTAATAGGGTATTATCATCTGAGAGACAAAATAAAAATTCCTTATTAAGAACAGTTCCAATCAGCAAAAGTAGATTTTCTAACAGCTGTTTTCTGTTACGTACTGCTGTATTCTTTAGCTGAAAATTATACAGATCACAAGTATGTGGTTAACCATTTCCTCAAATGAAGGCTGTCTGGCACCTTATATGAGCTAGTGGAGTTTGAATGAGGTCTAAGAGGCAAAAACTGAAGGTTTCTCACCAAACTTTAGATGAGCAAGATAAATTAAGGGAACCTGCAAGCACCAGTTGGAGCCAAATGCACCTTATTCATGAAGAAAATATGAGTGAAACCTTTCAATCCTTAAGATAGCTCTGGCACAAGCTCTTAAGTATTTCCCCTGTGTCTTGTCTCACTGTTGGAGCTCTTCCTGTAGCTACTCTTGATGAACACCAGCTGGATGTTTTTCAAAGAGCAAGCTGAAGAAAGGCAACTATTTCAGTGCAGAGTGGAGACACGTTGTTCAGAGATCAGTATGAGAGTCAGTCAGTGTATTCTACTGCATATTACCGCTCAGTAAATTAAGTCTGTTTCTATGCTGATGTTACTGCCTTATGGAAAATCACATGCTTTCAAGTTTTTTAAGTCCCTAACAGATGACAGCAACAATAAGAACCAAAATCACTCAACTCAGCCCATGAAAAGGAACTTTTCTTTTTCTTAATAAGGAGGCATCACTTTACACCATCACTTAAGGTACAATAATGTTTTGCCACAGGTGCTTTTAAAACACTTGAAAAGATATCACAGGTGCCTGTCCTTTTCTATAAGGTAAAGCTTCACTGAAGTGTCCTGCTGATTGCGAAGTGGCAAATTGTGTAACTTATTTTCTGCATCTCTTAAATGTTTAAAATATAGTCCCAGTGTAGTTTTCAGTGGATGCTTTTTGTGAGTCAACAGCTACCAACATAGTAAAACATACATAAAGAATTTATAAAAGACACAGTAAGCGATACAGTCATCTTACAGAAATGTCTCTAATGCCCAAATGATCAGTTGGTAAACAGTTAACAACTAAATATTACAGTCAAACATATTTAGATACACGCTGTCCTCAAGTCTCTTTTTATTCTAGTTATTACACTTTGAAAAAAGTAATTAACCTGATTAGAAGAAATCACCAAATCCTTTTATTAAAAAAAGCTTGCCCATAAAACTAAGATTTGCATGACAATTTAGCCAAGCCCTTTAATTCAGGGTAGTCAAGGTTTTCCAACGTTGTTCAGCAGCATCCTGATTTGACTTCTACATTCTTGTTTTAAATTAGCATTACAGTGCTGTTCAGTACCAGCAGGGTTTGAAGTTGCAATACCATCTGTGGCAGTTGCACTTTCTCATGGATGAAGTTAAAGTATCACAATATATTCTCAGCATTCACACTTGTTTCTCAGTCACTTAAAAGGGTTACAGCTGCACTGAAAATTAATTCTGCGCAACACACTAGGAAGGCAACAGAACTACTTGTAAAATTAGTCAAAACATGGTGAAAACTTCCTAATATTAGTATCTGTAGGAGCCTTTACATGTGGCTAGAGCTTTTTCTGACCTTTAATGAGACCACTTCATCAGGAAAGGAACTAGCCCTACTAGTCTAGTACCTATTCTACTAGACTTTACTGATGAAAAGAATGAAACAATTAGGTTGTCTGAGACAAAAGAAGTAAACGCTAATGAAAAAGAGTAGCTTAGCTGAAATGAGATGGAACTAGAACCCTCAGTTCAACCTATCTCTTGATTACAAATCTAAGAGCTGGATCTTGTCAATATGCCCGCTGATTTCATGGCAGTAGGATCAGACCTCACTTTCCCAAGATCTCAGATTTGCACACTAACGACATTTTACAGGGCTTGTTGCCCTGTAAAGGTATTGTTCAAAAACCGAAGAGAAGACTGTACAATGTGAAGCTGATTGGATGGATACAACGCACTGGAATGAGGAAAATGCATTTTTTTTCACAGGTACCAGTTGTGGTAGGCACCATCACCACTGAAAGAGAGCTACAACATACAGAGTATTCTTGTAAAGAATTGCCTCTCTTCCCATATACCCAGAAACAAATGTGTAATCTCATGGTTTTCAGGGTGCTCATGAGGGACACTTGTGAAGTTTTATTTCAGTGTAAGAAGAGAACACACAGCTTGTGTAATGGATTTTCTTCAAGTTTTTTTCATCCAGCCTGGAATATTCTGTCTGTACTTACACAGGATCTTTGCAGTTATGTCAGATTTTCAGAGTGAAAACTGGATGTTCAAGCTAGCACTTGGTAAAGGCTACATGTATGTACGTATTTATTACCCTGTTCCAACAGGTCTCAAATGGAGTGTTTACACAGAAAGTTTAAAACTAGCCAAAACCTGGACAAGAAGACATTTAACGTTTTTGAAAGAAAATTTCACCCCAGCAGGTTTATAATGAGTGCAGGAATACTGATCCTACGAATAGGCCATCTCAGATGGCTCTTGCAACACTGGCTCCATTGTTACTGTAATTAAGACTACAGAACAGGATCCAGGGAGATAAGCTGCATATTGATTTTTACTAATGACTTGATAATGTTTTGGTCACTGTGTGATCGTTGAGAAAGCCAGAGATGGAAAATTAGAGCTTATATTAATAAATCACTGCCGGTGGCTGAGAGCAAAGCACTTTGGAAAGAGACCAAGTGTCAATGAACCAGGAGATCTAGTGCATTCAGGCTTTTTCTCACTCATCTACATAGCTGTTGCCTGTATGACCGTGAACATTCATTCATAAGGGCTCCTTCATGAAATTCAGTGTAACATTGTCCAGGTGTCAGAGAGGCAGTAGTAGATGGTATATAAAGCTGTAGCAGCCATAAATTGAACCACCCATTGTGCACCAGAGTGCAGCACAAGTATAACCACAAAACCACACTGTAGTTACAGCAACTGCTGTGATAATCTTTTGAGAGGTGGAATGAATGTGGTGCTACTTTGCTATTCATGCCAAGGTCTCCCTCAATGATAATGGCTTGATTTTGCTTGGTTTGGCTGGTGTGGCTGTTAGACTTATGCCGACAAAGTCAATTTGACTCTGTGAGACATCCAGTTCCTAAGCCTGTGCTCTCCCTTGACCTAGTAACACTGCCATCATTCAGTACTCATTCACATTACATATTCACAACTAAAAAGCAACAAATACTGATAATTTTTAACACATTGTCTAAGTAATGTGTTCTCCTAGAGCCACAGTACAACAATTAAAATACTTTCAGTAAAACTTGCTCTCAAAACAATCCTAATAATAAAATGTTATATTGTCTTAAATATAATTAACATTTCATTTACATTAAACTAGATATTGCACATTAACTAAATTGAAGCTAATTATTCAAACAGATTTATGGAGTATTAGCAGATATCTACACATATAACACCTGTCAAAAACGTTTTTATCTTTACTAAGTACATTGTGAATATATAACTTAGAGGCATCTTCTAGCTTTTCTGTTCAACTGACTTCCCTTTTCTCTAGGAAGTAGAAGCAGCCAAAAATTTCTTCATATTATGTGATTTTATTTTATGTGGTCTAGCAGAAAAACCAATGGGCTCTGTGTCTTCCCCTACTTGGTTTCCTTAGTTTACTTGCCTCTACTTGTTTTTTACTTGCCTCTTGGTTTCCTCGTGTGAAATTGAGGTCATAATACTTCTCTATATAAAACACTCTGAGGTCTAAAGATAACAAAATGTTAAATAAAAATAAGTACTTTTTTACAATGCATGCAGAAGGAGTGGTATTACAGTACCAACTGTCATCAGCACTATTGTGTTCAGTGATACCTGTATCGAAGTCCAGATCATATCGTATATAAAGAGACTAAGGATGAGAGAAAGGAATAGTGTTATCCTCATTTTACACCTTGGCCTAAAGTTTCAAGACAATATTCAGGGAAAGGTCTACCTCATGCTTGGCAAAAAAACCCAAAATAGCAGCCAGTGTTTTCTCCTAAAACACCAGGAGGGGTGATTGCACCATTTCTTTGATCATGGCTAGACTGGTTGCCCCAGAGGCAGGCATTTCTCTCCTTTGAGTATCAGGGACCATACCTTTACCTATTACCACCTAGAAAGCCGCAGACTATCTCAATAGTGGTGCTCATCCTGCCAGTTGAATCTGTCCCATTGTATGCAGACTCCAGAGATAGTGAGCCTGAGTTATCAGTGAAGAAATCAATTGACTCTAGCACAGAGGCTGTGGCACACAGGTTGGGGAGGGGACAGCTTGAGTTGCAGCTGTTTCCCTCAGGGTTCTTGCAAATACATTGGATTTTGGTCACTGTTAACTGGAAAGGTTTTCCATGTAGTTCATCAGATGGTGACATTACTAATCAGTGACATTTG